>NC_089868.1:19835463-20159074 GCF_036373705.1 Amia ocellicauda | reverse complement strand
ATACCTGGTAGCCAGAATCATTACAGACCATGTAGCATTTCCCACAGTTAATGCACATATCTTCGTCAATTAGTGCCACCACTTGTTCCTTGATGTTCAGGTCTCCATAAGCCCCAATGTACATCAGAGCTCTTGCAATCACATCCTAAAAATAACAGTAAATATACCAACTTAAATAATAGTAATAAAAACAAAAAAATACAAACAAAGATGCAGTAGTCTCGTTGATCTGGGTTTTATTTACGTTTTATTTACAAATGGTAGTTTCAAATAACTAAATAACTGGATAAATATTTTTGACCATAGAGTCGGATCTAATAGATATGACCTTCCATCCTAAATTAGTTCATACATACTGTATAATGAAATTCCAGAACACCTTGGATCTCTTCATATTTCTTCAAGTCAACGAGCAAAAGTTTCAGTGTCTTTGAATGGTATTCAAATGTTTCAGCTTACCTGTACAGCTGGAATAGGTTTTTTGGGTGTAAAGGTTCTTGGAACATTAGATTCCGTCACAATGTTATCATTTCTGGAGCTTAATTTATACTCTGCCAAGATCCTTTTCCTTTCATCGAGATATGGGCCAAAACTGGGCAATGTCTGTGGAAAGAACAAGCAGTACGTGTCATTTTAAATACCTCATCCTAAACGTCATACTTGGACACTGTCGCTGTTGTGTCATTCAGAGGAAAATCTGACATGCTCATTGGAATATTTGGTTGCAATTCTGTTTTCAAAGTTTTATTATTTGAGTTTTCATTATCTGTGACAAAATTAACATTCCTTTTATAAAGCAATTTGCCATCTGAGTTGGGAACTTTGTTTACTCTTTTCTAAGTTTCTAATGAAAAGCAACCAAACATCAAGCATCTAGGAAACTGGTAAGGTGTGCAATACTTTGTGTACAAAACATGGTACAATGGCAGCTGTTCTACAGAGACAGTGTTCCCTATGGCAGAGAAGGTGTTAAATACCAAAACAAGCATTTTTTTTTATTATTTTCAATGATGTCTCATGCACATCAATATCTCTAGGCAGGCATAGCTTCAATGGACCATTCTGCCTAAGCAAGCAATTCCTGTTCATTGGCACACTAATGTCTTAAGCCACGTTGGTGAATGAATATTTTTGCAAATATATTGCATGATTTTACAGTACATGGCCTACCAGAAATGCAGGTGCAATAAACCTAAGACAATAAGCTTGCACCTTCCATAACAAACATCAGCTTTCAGGGACTTCTACTGCATAAAAATGCAACACTTCTTTAGTAACAATAAAAGTGTCCTTATAGCACTAACAATTCATGGCTTTATAATAAGTAATTATTGTTGTTATTGTCACTGTGTTATTTATATTAATATGGACTACTTTTTAAATCATTATTATTAATATTGATTATTTATTGTGTGTTCAATGTTATATGTTTTTCTTATGTATTGTATTGTACACACATTTCCATTTCCTTTATTATTAGTAGTCTTATCATCACATGCACATACATATATTCAAGATGTCTGTACTGGAGAAGAAGGATCTGCTCTGTATTCATTGTAATGCTGTCATGAAGAGAGTGTTTTTATGACTGTAAATCAAACAAGTAAATATTGCATGTCTTATATGTACCAAAACAATTCCAGAAATACCACTGAGTTAAAACTAATACTACTAATTCAGAAGAAAAGTCAAATAACACCACAGCTCGGTAATTCCATTATGATGCATTTGGAGCCAAATCCCTTAGTGAAAACTGATCTGATTTTGTCATGCTGTCCTGACCTGACCAGCCTCAAGTCTAAGCTTCACAAAAATCTCATTACCTTGAAAGTGTACAGTAAGCGGCTCTAACATGGAATGATATTTAATCTACCTAAGTGACTCAAAGTCTTTCAAAGAACGGTAATTATAACGGCTGAAATGCTGCCCGTGTGATTCATCCTGATTTCTGCAGCATTTACCTGGAAGAAACACAAATCCTGCTCATGCCCAGACATTGTATTCCTTGTGTACTGCTGGCCCTTAGCTCTCTTACTGTAGTACAACAAGCCAACCACGCTCAGAGTCTATATAGCAATATATTTCTGAACAAACACAAAGAAAAAGAATGTGTTTTCATTCAGGACCATCAAAACTGTCATCATAACAGATCTACAAATCTCTGGCAGTGGTGGTTATTTTTTCTAATGGTTTGCTTAGGGACTCATCATTGATGTATTTGTTCCCAGTGGAACTAAATCCTAACCATCTCAAGATAGTAAGCATCTACCACTAAAACCCCTTCCTATCTGGAACAAAGCACAACACTAGCAGGCGGTGGCTGACAGCATAATGAATCAACAGTTATAGCCTTAAACCAGAAAGGCTTGGGGACCATAGTTTAGAAAAAAGAAAGAAGAACTTGGATTGTAATTTATTACTCTGCTAGGTCAAAGATAATTGAGTGGTTATGAATAAGTAAAATATTCAGTTAGAACTATATTAAACCATCAGCCTGAGTCATCTATTTTTAAATACTTTGATTTCAATAAAATTACATTACTAAATGAAAAAAAAAAAAAAAAAAAAAAAAAAGTTTAGCAAAGATTTTCCAGTACAGTGAAAGAAAGTCTGATGGCAAAGATTCATATCCAAAGATCTACTGATTAAAAATACATCTATATCAAATTAGAATACATCGGTGGTAATAGAAATTGAGTGAAAAGTAGTAAGAGCAATAAAAAAACAACCAAAAATATGCTATTATATTACATTTTTAAAAGAAGAAAATAAGTTTCACTGTGATTAAATCTCTCTCTATTCTGGAATGATGAATCAACATTGAATCAGTACTTTTACATAATGACTATTATTTACAAATGTAAAAGCAAGCAAGTTATTGAACAAAAGCGATCAATTCAGAGTGTCGTAATTTAAAATTGATATAAAGTACTGTAAGTGTGAATCAATAACAATCTACATTTTCCTCTGAATCTGCATTGCACACCAAAGGGGAATAGTTTTGATATTGAGATACTTGCTTGTCCAGTAATTTGGAAAGGAAAAGTTCTTTGATAGTACATCCCTTCATGGGGGAATACAAGTGCCGAGGTTCACACTGACATGGTGGATTGGATGAATGTAAATTCTGTATACAGATTGCTTGTAGTGTTTCAGAAAAGGCAGATTGGTTGAAGTAGTCCAGCATGCACTTCACATGCAAATACAAGCCCACTGAGCACAAATCGTGCAAAGCCGGATGGGTAAAATTTGACCAATGGCAACAGCAATGTTAATATGTATTATCACAAAATCCATGTGAATATGAAATTAACGTCTCCTCGGTAGATGTTACAACTCCCTAAGAAGTGATATGATAAAGGGTTCACCCAATCACACCATTATCTCCGTGCACAGCTGGCATCCTGTCAGGTAAAGGACAGCAGCGAATCCCCGCCAAGAGACGATGCTGGCATTGAAGACATTCATTCTCATCGCATGTGCTTAACTGGAGTACCTGCTTGTAGTGATTTCAACAGATTACCATATTCATGACAGTTTAGAGTGAAAGCATTCTACTCACTGTTTCCCTGAACATGAAAAAGGAATTAAAAAACTGGCAGGCAGTTTGTCTTCAGTTTTGTAGACAAGTAAGAAAGGGACTTTACTCTGGTTTATGTAAATGGTAGTCTGCTGGAGTAAGACTCTACCAGAGATGACAAAGTGCTCTCAGTTAATAAATACCTCGGGAAATAGAGTAGAATAACAGAATACTTTTTTTCTTCTTCTTCTTTCTTTTACTGTTGTTAGAGCTTTGAATTAAGAAACGTCAATATGTACACTCACCTAAAGGATTATTAGGAACACCATACTAATACTGTGTTTGACCCCCTTTCGCCTTCAGAACTGCCTTAATTCTACGTGGCATTGATTCAACAAGGTGCTGAAAGCATTCTTTAGAAATGTTGGCCCATATTGATAGGATAGCATCTTGCAGTTGATGGAGATTTGTGGGATGCACATCCAGGGCACGAAGCTCCCGTTCCACCACATCCCAAAGATGCTCTATTGGGTTGAGATCTGGTGACTGTGGGGGCCAGTTTAGTACAGTGAACTCATTGTCATGTTCAAGAAACCAATTTGAAATGATTCGACCGTTGTGACATGGTGCATTATCCTGCTGGAAGTAGCCATCAGAGGATGGGTACATGGTGGTCATAAAGGGATGGACATGGTCAGAAACAATGCTCAGGTAGGCCGTGGCATTTAAACGATGCCCAATTGGCACTAAGGGGCCTAAAGTGTGCCAAGAAAACATCCCCCACACCATTACACCACCACCACCAGCCTGCACAGTGGTAACAAGGCATGATGGATCCATGTTCTCATTCTGTTTACGCCAAATTCTGACTCTACCATCTGAATGTCTCAACAGAAATCGAGACTCATCAGACCAGGCAACATTTTTCCAGTCTTCAACTGTCCAATTTTGGTGAGCTTCTGCAAATTGTAGCCTCTTTTTCCTATTTGTAGTGGAGATGAGTGGTACCCGGTGGGGTCTTCTGCTGTTGTAGCCCATCCGCCTCAAGGTTGTACGTGTTGTGGCTTCACAAATGCTTTGCTGCATACCTCGGTTGTAACGAGTGGTTATTTCAGTCAAAGTTGCTCTTCTATCAGCTTGAATCAGTCGGCCCATTCTCCTCTGACCTCTAGCATCAACAAGGCATTTCCGCCCACAGGACTGCCGCATACTGGATGTTTTTCCCTTTTCACACCATTCTTTGTAAACCCTAGAAATGGTTGTGCGTGAAAATCCCAGTAACTGAGCAGATTGTGAAATACTCAGACCGGCCCGTCTGGCACCAACAACCATGCCACGCTCAAAATTGCTTAAATCACCTTTCTTTCCCATTCAGACATTCAGTTTGGAGTTCAGGAGATTGTCTTGACCAGGACCACACCCCTAAATGCATTGAAGCAACTGCCATGTGATTGGTTGGTTAGATAATTGCATTAATGAGAAATTGAACAGGTGTTCCTAATAATCCTTTAGGTGAGTGTAAAGTTGACCTAAATCCCAATATGTATGCATGTACGTATGTATGTATGTATGCATGTATGTATATTTAGTATCAACAGAAATCTGACTGATAAAGATCTGTCAACTGTCGGTGTGTTGAAACAGCCCAGGTACCTTATTTGCCTGTGATATTTATCATATCAGTAACTCACTGACAAATTCATTTTATATCCTTGGACCAAAATGATGGACAATTATATAACAATCGCTAAGAGTTTCACAAACAGCTACTAAAATAGTAAAAGCTCATTCTCTATTCATAAGCAAAAAGTTACTAATCACAGCTGTTCACAGCATTTTCCTGGCTTATCTGGAGTGAGTTTAAATGCAGATGGTTGGTAGGCTGTTAATAAACTGGCACTCTTAACAGTATTCTTTATGTAAACAGGTGTCCAGAACAGATTTTTGTTTCCAAAAATCTTTTTTTTTTTCTAAATAATACCCACACAAATCATTGGACTACTAGATTTGTAAAGCTGGTGGGTATGACTGAATCAAATTAGAAGCCTTTCTACAACTTCTGGTGCTAAGAAAGTTTGAAGATGTGCATTCAAATTCTTATCATTTTAACATTTTAGAGCAAGTAAGTTTAACAAACAAACACATACATTAATGTATCAACTAGATATGGTTCATTTTCCTCCAGAGACATGTTCTTCAAATAAAAATATGCTTTAGGTCATGTGTATGCAAAATTTACATTGAATTGTAATTCAATTTAAGTTACCAATCTTAAGTACTTCTAATGATCAATAATAAATCTAATTATTTAAGGAATATTTTCTAAACGCCACTCAAACACCAGGGTACCAGAATATAATCCCAAACATTGACTGTTAAAATCTGATGTGAAAAGATGGTCAGCAGATAAACATGTCCAACTATTTAGCCGATATCAACCTTCCTCTGTCAATATCCTTCATTATTGTTTGTACATAACCTTTTATACATGTTGATCTCAACATTAATTACATTCATCAAAGGTGTGATAACTGCATGGCTAAAATCAATAGGTGTACAAACGGTGAGTAATTATTGTGCTCTACTATTGTATGTTCAAATATTCCACAGTAGGCAAGAAGAGCCAGATGCATTTATATAAAAAAGCAATTCACCTAAAAGACACTAGTAATTCAAAGCTGAAACAGGGAACAAAGAAGACATTTAGTGAAAACCACATCACATGAATGTATTGCAATCCTTTGCCCAAATGTGTTATAAAATACACATCCACTACTCCAAAACCCCCTTTTGCAGTGCCTATCTTTATAATAAACATAATAAGGTTTATTGCTGTCTGAAATGCACAATGCTAATAAGAAAAGATGTCAGGCCATGAGCCAAAAGAAAAAAAAAAAGCTGAAGCATAATAATTGTGCAATTTATCCTCACTAAAGTACTGCAGTGTGCCATAATTAAATATGAAAACCTAAATTTATCTCTGTGTTCAGCTGTCATTAATTTAACAGGGAGAGCACATGTTCTAATCTAATGGCTGATTTTCTTCTCTTCTCATTGCAGTGCATTAAAATGTATATTAGCCTCTGAGGTGCATAAACATAAACCAGAAGCAAAGGGTTTGCCTATGGAAGGGAACAGCGCAGCCCTGTTCGCAGCCTGTCATGTGGCTGTAGTGCTGGGGAGACACTCACTTAGCCTCATTAAGCCAAAGCTGCCTTTTGCTTGTCTTATGTTCTGCTTGATAGCAGCCTATCCGTTGTATAATAATTCATTCAGAGTTCATTCAAAGCTACCAAAACTGGTGAACTGTAGCTGTTTTAATGAGACTGGGTGGTGTGAAGAAACTGCCAGGCACGTGCCCTAAGTTATCAGAGATTGCTGCTGCTAATGAAATGCAACATTGTCCAAAACACAAATATTGTCCATTGTAGCTTTCATCCGTTGTATCCACCTGTCCCCCCGACACAAATAAGAACAAACAAACAAACAAACAGCAGTTGAATCTGCTATCCGAAATCTGTATCCATGGAAAACCCACTGATGTGCAATTTATAATCTACGCATGCTCAGAAATAACTGACTAGAGTGAAATTTGCATTCTGACATACATTTTAAACATTTAGGATCATCACTGCCAATCAGGTGTTGAACACAGTTTGCATTATTTACTGGCAATAACTGCCTAATGATGGTCTACAATTCTGATGGTTTACATTCTATGTGCACAATGTATAGAATCTCTCTCTCTCTCTCTCTCTCATATATATATATATATATATATATATATATATATATATATTTATTAACAAAAGCTGTCTTCTTCATGTTTCTAGTAACGTTAATCCCAAGGGCATGAAGTCCAGGAAATGTAAAGCATCGTAGAAGCCAAAGGAGAGACAGTAATTATTGTGTAGTGTTGGGAACCTTATGTACCTGTTATTTAATAATAATTCACTTCAAACTCAGAAATCGAAAAAATGTGCTTAATCAAAATACTGAGAAAAGTCAATCTGCTCCTGATTTGAATAGAGATGGGGTCCTATTGTACAACACAGAAAGAAAAGAAAAAGAAAGGGCCAATTGTTTGTTGTGTAGTTTACAACACAATGTGGACAAATGTAATATTGTTTTGTTTTTGTTCTGAGTCAGTATAGCAACAGTATGTATGTGTTGCTATGATTACTGAGGAGCTCTCAAGCTGTTTTGACATGAAAACAAATGCTTTGCGTGTTTCCTACACCTTGGCTGCGGTCTTCACTGCTGCAACTCAGAATTAGCCATATTTACAAGCAAAATGTAAACGTTAAAACTGAAAACAAAAACATTAATTTTGGTTACCTATGCTGTCACTGTCATTTCTGACATTGCACTACACATAGCCATTATACATACATAGTTACATGGAAATATAGAAATATTTGCTTTGACAAAAGTTTTAAAAAGTACTACAGTCTTCATTTCATGTGTGTGTGTTTTGTGGGTTTTTTGGTCAGGCAGATTGTTAGACCACATGTTCCTCAGTCTAATGAATGTTCAGCTGTCCATGTATGATTAAGATGACAATAAAACCACACAATCTGCAACATTTTTTTAAAATATTGTCAAGGGTTAGTGGAAATAACATCAATGGATGGCATCAGCAGTTTTATTCCAAATGCAACATTCATTCTGAAAAATGGCATGTTTAATATCATTAAAATGCTGTTATTTTAATTGTGCTGTGACTCATTAAAAACACAGTGTAGATGTTTAAAAAGGAACTCACAGTGTTTAATATGACTTATAATCTATATAACAATTGAAATAACCGATTATTTCAACAATTATTTTTGGTACATCAAAGAACGCGCAGTCTTGTCTACTAGGTTTTGTATTAAGTTTGTAAGGAACATGTCAGAACCCTTAGTACTTTACACAGATTCACACAGAAATTGTTTGATCAGTTGTATAATCATAAAAAATGTCTTTGATATTCTCTTCTTTTGCACATTTTGGGTATTTTGATACTGATCAGAGTAGAGGATAATGCTTTAAAAGAGTTTTCCTCTTTTGGGGGGGGATTTCTCTCCATAAAGTAATTCCTTCAGTGTCTTGCCGACTTCAGATCCACTGTCAGAGTTTTTGTAATCCCCATTAAAAGTATATTCTGATACATATTTGTACAGATATTCCTTCATATTCACTCTCTTGTAAAATATACCTTGAATACATTCTTTTTAAGAATGGAATACATTTGGAAAACTATGTTAACTTCTTATGTTTTAAGCAAAATGAAAACGTTAATACGACCGAGATGAGATTCTCGAATTTCAGTGCTGAGTTTCTTGCGATTCATTTAACACTAAAATAAAATGACACTGAGGACACAAAGACTATGAAATGTTACAATATTCTACTATATACATTTATAATTTGCAGCTTGATTTCAGTGCTCTACCGGGTACTGATTGCTAACTGTCGAGTTAAATTCAGAATTGATCACTTCTCCCCTGTGAAGTGTTCCTGGTGAAATGCACTTTTGAGAAGATATGGTTTGATGGAATACATTTCCTTTGAGTTAAAACAGACCTGACATGATTTCCTAGGGTATATATTATGTTTTACAGTTTCTAAATTAGCTTTTTTTTTTTTTAGGAGTAGCTCAGTTTCATGGCTTGCTTTGCATTTATTCTGGGTGTCTGCAGCTAACAGAATGATTGTACCCTTCATGTTTTTTTTTACATCGCTCTGTCCTCTTAGCATATTCTCAGCAGTTGGGCAACCAATAACAAACAAGAGCATGGCTCAAAGACATAATTGCTGGATGTCTCTGGAGCGAGATCAGAGAGCTGCTAATGAAAGATTCCAGAAACAAGCTGGACTGGGGAGCCAATAACTGTACATCTGAGCTCACTTAGTGCCCATGGGTGACGCCAAGTTCACTTTCTCAACCCAAATGCATTCGGCATCCCATCTTCTCTGTAACAAACTCATTGCTTTCAACCCATTTGCAAAGACAAGTATTTTGTCATGGGGAGTAAACATGATTGTAATTGGTACACTGAATTGACCAAGGGGAGGAAACCGATAAAATAATGCTAATGAGAATCCGACGCGCTGTGTAAAAACTACAGGTGGGCATTCGAGTGAGTTATAGCGAAACACGCTTCATAGTTATTTCTGATGCGACAGTCTTGGTGCTAAGAAGTGCCCACTTTTAAACATGAACTTATAGCTTACATTAGCTTACTGGAGATTAATTTACCATAGAGTACCACTGGGAAAATTACTACCTACTTTCAGTGCTTTCATTTACTTAAGAAATGTTCTTTACTTCTTATATTTTTTTTAACAGATGTGATAGGCTTAAACAAAAGTAACACTAACTGAATAAATTGAAGAATTACATAAGGTTGAACAGCATGTTTTTAAAAATTTGGAACAGGGAAAAAAATAAAATAAGGCAGCGATTAACTCATTATAATTTTAAATGTTAACCAGGAATGTGACAAAATATGTTTTAAGCATTTGTGAGCTCGCCAACATGCATGTACCATCATACACTTCTATAGTACAAAACTTCACAGATTTCTACCCAACAGTTTATTAATAAATGCATTCAGCCTTTACGATTGATTTACTTAACTACATAATCATATATAAAATAATATAGAGCTTTTTACATTAAATTAAGCCCATGGGACTTTTTGTATGTGATCAACCTATATCAGTCCACTGCTGGATGAAGGCTCCCCAAGATGTTTCCACTTGCTTCTCTTTTCCATGTCATGCCTGCCAAGTGCATGATTTCATCTTCCTATCTTCTATGTGGTCATCCTAGAAGCCACAGTGCTGGCGTGTGACTATGATGTTGTAGGAGTGACAGAAACATGACTTACAGAATATGATGGGGATAAATACAAGTTGAAAGGATACACACAGTTTAGGAGGGACAGGCAAAATCGAAGAGGTGGTGGGGTAGCATTATATGTCAGAAATTACACTGAGGCAGAAGAACTCAAATTAGATCTCAGTAACGGAACAGAATCTTTGTGGGTTAAACTTTTGAACAAGAGATCCGGAGGATTAGTGGTAGGAGTGTGTTACAGACCACCCAACTCAGATATTCAGCAAGATGTTGCATTGTACAATGTAATCAGGACTGCATGTAGCAAGGATGTGGCTGTTATAATGGGGGATTTCAATTTCCCAAACATAGACTGGGAAAGCCCAGTTTGGATTACAGAAGCAGAAATAGAAATGGTTGAGATGGTAAATGACTGCTTTCTAACTCAATTTGTCAGGGAACCAACCAGAGAGAGTGCATGTATTGACTTGATATTTTCAAATGACCAAGACAGAGTCAGAGGGACACTATTTAGAGAACCAATGGCAAACTGTGATCACAATATGGTTAGCTTTGAGGCATATGTTCAAAAAACAAGGGCCAAGTCTAAAACAATGGTCTACAATTTTAGAAAAGCAAACCTTAAAAGGTATGAGGTGGCACTTAGAAGAGGTAGACTGGAGCACACTGGATATAGATTCAGTTGAAAATGGATGGTTATATTTTAAGAATATACTACTTGAGGCTCAGGAGCAATCTGTACCAAAACTTAGCAAATTGAGGTCCAAAAAACATTGGCCAAAATGGTTAAATAGAAGGAAAAAAAATAAAGAGAAAGAAAATGTTGTATAGTGCATACAAAAGGGATAGAGATTAAACAAAATACAAAGAATATGTTGAACTGCAAAGAGATCTTAAGAAAGGGATCAGGAAAGCAAAGTGGGAAATAGAAAGAAACATAGCTATTGGAGCTAAAACTAATGCAAAGAGCTTTTTTCAATACAACAGCAAGATGTCAATAAAGGAGGAAGTTAAACAGATAAAGGGCAAAAATTGAAGTATCTTAGAAAAGGAACAAGATGTGGCAAATGTCCTAAATGAGTATTTCACAGAGGTTTTTACAAAACAAAAAACAGATTATATCCCACAGTCCAGGCCAGTCAAACCCTAAGAGAGATCAGGATAAATGAGGAGGATGTACTAAAGGGACTAGAATTAAAAACAAACAAATCACCTGGGCCAGATGGTATATTTCCAACAGTAATTAAAGAAATGATGGACATTATTTAAAGGCCGCTAACTGAAATATTCCAAATGACACTTAGAACAGGGGATGTGCCGACTGACTGGAAGACAGCAAATGTCAAACCAATCCACAAGAAAGGGGACAAAACTGAGCCAGGAAATTACAGACCAATCAGTCTCAACTGCATCACTTGTAAAATGTTGGAAAAAATGATTAGACAAAAAATAGAGGAGCATCTTAATGAAAACCATATTCTTGGAGATAGTCAACATGGGTATAGATGAGGCAGATGTCTTTTGATAAGGTTCCACACCAAAGACTGATCCTCAAATTGGAAGCTGTAGGCTTTCAGGGTAATGTAAGTAGATGGATTATGAACTGGTTGATGTATAGGAAACAGAGGGTGTCGATTAGAGGAGTTGCTTCTAACTGGAGTGAGGTTGTTAGTGGAGTTCCACAGGGATCAGTACTAGGGCCTTTGCTGTTTCTAATCTATATTCATGATCTGGACTCTGGGATAGTTAGCAATCTTGTCAAATTTGCAGATGATACTAAAATAGGTGGCTCAGCAGATACAATCTCGGCAGCACAGGCTATTCAAAGGGACTTAGATAATATTCAGTTGTGGACCGACACCTGGCAGATGTAATTCAATGTGGACAAGTGTAAGGTAATACATGCAGGTAACAGAAATGTCCACTATAATTACACTATGGGAGGAATAGAACTAGATGAAGTAACGCATGAGAAAGACCTAGGAGTCTATGTGGACTCCTCACTTTCTCCATCCAAACAATGTGGGGAAGCAATAAAAAAGGCAAACAGGATATTAGGGTATATTTTCAAAAGTGTGGAGTTGAGAACAAGGGCAGTGATGTTCAGACTGTACAATGCACTAGTTAGAGCTCATCTGGATACTGTGGACAGTATGTCCAACTGAGAGACTGAGGAACTGAACCTGTTCACCCTGGAACAGAGGAGACTACGTGGGGACTTGATTCAAGTCTTCAAAATCATGAAAGGCATTGACCACATCAAACCAGAGGAGCTTTTCCAGATCAGCAGGGACACAAATGGAAATTGGGCTTCAAGGCAATCAAGATGGAAAACAGGAGACACTTCTTCACACAGAGAGGCGTCACAATCTGGAACAAACTCCCCAGCGAGCACGATGGGTCGAATGGCCTCGTCTCGTTTGTAAACTTTCTTATGTTCTTATGTCTTCTAGGCCTTTTTTTAATCTCTTGGGATCCATTCAGTTCAATCTTTGTCCATCTTTGATCTGTTGTTCTTGCAGTGTGTCAGCCCATTTCCATTTGAACATTTTCACTCTTTCAATTATGCATTTTGGAATGTTCCTGGATCCATTAATTAATTTTTCCATCACTTCTTGTTATTTCAAGCAGACATCTTTCCATGCTCCTTTGTGTCGTCCATAGTTTCTATATCCATCTATATATTTTGTGTGTGTGTAGGTATGTATATATTACTAGAGGTTCCTTATGATCATCCTAGATTTTCTAAGAACTCTGTTTACAATCAACCCTTTAAAAAACTTTACAAACTGTAGATTATGACTTCATCACTCAGCACAGAGGAGGACACCAGAATGTTCAAAGGGACCTCGTGAGATGGTATAAAGTTAACATGAGGTATTTACACAACATAGCACATTCCCACTCTCAAAGCCTTTTATAGTATCTTTCCCATATCGCCCTACCCCCCCACTTCCACACTCTAATCACCACTGAGTCACTGCAGGCCCTCCAGCTGAGCGAGGCAGGCTGGTCCAGATGAAGGCTTCATTACAGCAGTGAGCCTGCCAAGCTAGATATTGGTACAACAGTGAGCCAAACAGCTATTTAAGAGCTGACATTCCAGGCCTGCCTGCCTCCTGGGGCAAATGCTCTCCTGCTTTTTCTCTGGCAAGACCAGGAGCAGAAATGAGAAGAGCAGAGACACCGGCTTATAACCACAGGAGGGTCCAGAAGCAATAGTATTTCCTCATTCCCTTACACATGAATGCAGCAGAATTTCTGCTAAATTTGCCTACAGCGCCAGCCTTCACTTCTCTAAAGCTGCCCATTTGTAACACAGGGCGTTCATTTCATCCATGTTTCTTTCACAGCGTGCTCCTCAACACAGAGGATGCTATTGCGCTTTTTCACCATGTGATACATTATGTCATCATAATTTGAATAATGTTGGTTAAAACAAGAATAGGGAAAAGAAGATAAAACACAGAAAGGATCTAAAGGAATACATATTTTCAGACTTTGAATACTGTACCCAAGTTAATATTTTGGATGCTTTCAAAAACAAAAACGTGTGTTTAAAACGAATTTGTCTTTTGTTGGGTCAAAGGTTGAGGCCAATAACTAATTCTTAGAAATGTGAATTTAGTTTTAACAGTAATCCTCCCTGATGTTTCTCCCAGAATATACTACTATAATATTAATTTTTCAGCTGTTCAGTAATCATTATACTACAGACAATATCGGAAAATGACTGTGCAAATGCAGTAAATGCAAAATACATCTATTTAATCATCAATAATATATATATATATATATATATATATATATATATATATATATATAACATTGCATTGCATGATATCACTTTGATCACATACAATGTCTGCAGAAATAAAGCCTAAGCTTGAATGACAAGGCAGAAATGCTTTTACTTATGATGTGCGTTGGTGTAAATGGTCGATTTCCTAATATATACCATTGTAAGATCATATTAATACAGAATAAATAAGGTGATCAGTTAGGCATGTCAAATGGGTATCTTCATTCTGCATTTTCTTTATCAAAACCGTAATTTGTCAATTTTTATTTACACTTTATTCAGCCTGCCTAAACCCCCCATTATTTTGTACTCTTACACTTTTTAGGTAATAGATGTCTTCTTCTATACCTCTGTCAGACAATGTAATGTACAACAACAATGTAATGTAAGCACCCCCTGCTGTGGTGTATGTATCCTTCTCTGTGTACCTGTGCTGTGTAGTGTTTGAGACGTACCGCTGGCAAACTCTGCCGCCGAAGTAGCTGGACACCCACTGCCCATGTAGGAGAGCTGCAGGCAAGCTGTCACTTCTTGTCTCTGTACTCAGGCCACACAATGGGCGAGCCCCTTACCTCTCAGATTGACTGCCTTTCTGACAGGCATCTGGTTTGGGAATTTGAAAAGAGCTCGGTATTTTTGCAGATTTCATTGAACGGCGTATGCTATGGGTCAGCCGAGTGTCATTCGTTTTTTAAAGAGCAGCTCTGTCCACAAGGAAGGAAACAATCTGAGCCATGCGAAAAGCAATCCGTGCACTCTTCTCAATTACTGTGCAAAATGACTGCTACCACTACGTCTGCTACTGTGCTGCAGCGGTGAGGAATGTGAAAAGGTTTACACGTGTAATATTGTATTTCTAGCACATTGGAAGGTGGGGGTGGAAAAGGCCTCATCGGGAAAAGGTGAAATATTTCAAATTTGTACATGCCCAAAGAAGTAAAATCATGCGAACATTGTTTTGATATTTAATTTGCCTTGAATCTATCATCTTAACCTTTTGCTGACATGCAGTAGATGACTTTTAGCATTGTGTGATCCCACAGTGATTTGAGTATTTTCTACACATTATAGCCTGCGGTATTCTGTTTTTTTTCCTACCTGGTGTGATGATGTTGTTTCTACATGACATGGCACAGCTACACTTTCCAAATGCACATATAGGACTTTCCCTTTTATTGCAGCGCATAATGAAAGTCAATAACTGGAAAGCATGTATTAGTCTAACCTCCATCCTTTATGCTTGCCTATCTATTTGCATGTATTTTAATTCCTATCTGCCATTTGAAGTCAAACACAGAAGGCCCTCCTGCGATACTCGAGACCTCACGCAGGCTACAAAGCTTTGATTCCTGCATTGTATGAGCGAGCAGGCTACCATCTGATAAGGAATTATAATGCTCTATTCAGAGAGGAGTGTGCCGGCATTCGTTAATTCATACACGGCCACATATTTCTTTAAAAGAAACACAAAGATTAAAAAATACGGTTTCGACAGGTTGTACAACATATGTAATGCGTTGTTTATTTCCACTTTCCTATCTGCCTGCTTAACAGATGCTAACCATTTTCTTGGATACATTTTACACTGTTTAACACAAACAGAACAATAAATATGCACTGGCACTTGTCACACCTCATGGATACAAATATTAAGGAAGAGCATCCATAAATATATATATACTGTAAGCAAGTAGTACTGTATTACGACACCTGTAAATCTTTGTGAAATCCTAACTAAGAAGGGACAACTATATATAAACCTCTGGCTTATGCAAAATGTACAATTCATTTGAAAAGGATATAAAAGAATAGATACCTTCTACTAGCATTATGGTCCACTTAGTACTGTGGGATTATGAAGCGATAGGTGGAGGTGGTATTAAGAATTTTTGATATAGTACAGCAATAAGACAATCTACGATAAGTTTGACAGGAAACAGAAAACAAAAAAACCCTTCTTAAGATATAAATGTGTGTAATTATTGGTACTGACAAAACCCCTGTCTGTCTTCAATTGTTTAACAAAGATTTTCCACCTTCCTTCATGGATAAAGTTTGCGTAAAAATACTTTAATGGGGAAGTCAACAAAGTATTTTTTTTTTTTTTAAACTTTGCTCTTGTTATTAGTGGCACCTGTGGCAGGTTCTGCAATGTAATTCTTCCCACTGTAAGTCAGACTTGGCATATGTGACCTTTCAGATTTTGTATTACCGTGACACAAGCCAGGAGAACATACATACCTGCACTTGGTTGCACAGCTATTTAGATCATTAAAATGGAGGTCTTCATGTTCAAGCAAATGAAAAAAAATGGCACTGAAACAACAACTCGCTATTTCATTTCAGACTTACTTTCACTATAAAATTGCAATGATTTGAAGAGAGAACATATTTTACATATTTTATAGCTATACAGACATAACATTTTGTTGTAAATACTTTCATGTCATTAAGTAATTCTTAATCAAATATCATTTTGAGTGGTCTTCTGAGATGTTGTGTATTTATAACCTTTAAAACAAATGTTGATATGCAAAATCAAACTCACAAAAATACAAATGTATATCTTTGAGGCTAGCCAATGAAAAACATTTATTTTAAAATGTCTCCAAACCAATTTATCTAAGTAGTTAATTAAATAAATAAAATATACAGTAAGACATAATATTTGAACTAGCAAGAGTAGCTATATCCCAGTCCTAGCTCATTAAATCAACATACTGCAGTTTGGACACAATATTGTCTGTGTGGAAGGAGACTGCCACTCACGCCTACAGTTAAGACTGTGTTTAAGGGTAAAACTCACCTTTCCCACGAGGTCAGACACCTTGAGAATTGTTTTGCCTTTCTGATGGCAAGGCGTGGGGGGGGTCTGCCCATCCCAGTCCTTCAGCTCGTCGATACTCTGTAGGTACAGCAGCGCCTTCAACCCTGTGCAGTAATCCTCAATCAAAGTGAAGTCCTGGTTCTGAATAGCACTGCACACCTGTCAACACGGAAATACACACCAGTGAGGCAAGAAAAGGCTACAGAAGGAAATAATGTAAAATGTCATGGTTGTGGTTCCTTGGGGACAATACAAATTATACAGTCTTGAACAACTTTTAGAAAAATGAAATGGTCGTACAACAGCTATAAGGAGTTTCTGTGCCAGATGTTTTTCCATGGCAACATTTGAGATGCAACAATCGCAGTAGCTAGAAGAAAGGACCGATGTAGCTAGTCTACAGGATACAAAATAATAGACTTCCTGGGTATCTATGCATAAATCATGCTTGGTAATTGCTACATCCATCCATAAATACAAACAAAAATAACTGACTGACTGACTGATTGAATGAAAGCATCATTAATATTATAAAAAATAAGATCTTTGGTAGTTAGTCTGCCTACTGCAAACATTCCCACAAGACACTGACCATCACAAATGAGACCTCCATGTTGGAAATGTATTTGTCATTGTTGGGGCTCCTAAAGTTGACTCAGTAATATGAATGTAAACAAAAACAAATGGCATGAAATATGGAAAAAGCTATCTGGTGGCAAAATTGGCACTCAAGACGAGCAAAGATGCAGCAGTAGGCATTGGATATTTATAGATGTTTTGGATGTAGTGTAATGGTTGCTTCTTCTCAGAAAAAAACTATACTCGGATACATTTGTACTTATTCTGACAGTTTACTGGTTACAGAGATCGATTTGGTCGTAAATCTGTTAGACAGTGTCTTTTCAAAATGAACTGTATTTTCATAAGTTCAAAACTGGCTGATATCAGATTATATAGAGTGGTCATATATATATATATATATATATATATATATATATATACATACACACACACACACACACACACACCAAAAGCTCTGTAGACAATGAGGAATAATGATGTTTGCCTAGGCATTGAGAATACAGTCAAAACCAGATTAAATCAAAAATAGATATTATTTTGCTTTATAAATTGCCATTCCTGTTTTAACAGAAAACATAATAAAATACTGCAAGGATAACCTCATGTATAAATAAATAGTTTAAAATATCTGGATTGTTTGTTTAAGGTTGTATTACTGTGAATCTGTCATGCAAAATCTCATGTTGGAAAAACCTTTTCAACAGTTGCCAGGAAGTGCACTGGGAAGGCAAATTTATGCTGCACCATGTTTATCCAGCTCTGAGGTAAACGAGGCTTAATTGACCAAAGCCAGTGCAACAGTGTTACAACTCCTCGGGTTCTGCAGCTTGGAGAAAGGATTCCCAGAAACTATATTACAGAAGCAGAAGTTATCAGACTTTTGAGGGTGTTCTGAAATGGAGATATCCAAATTCTCTCAACTTGATTATAGCTCTGATACCATTTATTTTAAAATACTTAAAATGTGATCTTGGCAGCAGTGGAAGAGAGTAAGCATTGCTCTTGAAAATGAACTCAATTTTCTAAAGCCAGTTAGCAAGCTACTGAGCCAGACAAAAAGAAAAAGGGAAAAAATACATAAATGAAGTAGAGACAAAAAGGAAAGAAATGCATTTGTATGGAATCAGTTGGAAACTTGTAATAGCATTCTTTTGCTTTTTTGTATTGATAGTCAGTTATTTATGAATGTGTAGAATGCATCCCATTGGTAAACATATCCATTATCTAATAATCTAATATATTTACTCATGTTAAAGCATAAAATAGCCATACTAGCCAACTAGTTATAATTCATATAATGGCATGAAGTCCTGTATAAAATATGTTCTCCTACTGCCAGTAAATTCTGTTCGACTGTTTCCATGTTATTACAGACTAAATAAAAAATAAATCTGAAAGGTGAATGAAAAAGGGGATTCCTGTTTGACAGACAGCCACACATTTATTTTAATCATCTCTGAAACTGCTGTCTGAAATCAGTACAAAAGTATCACTCAACATTGACGAGAACAGGGTACCAGGAAATTAGATGAAAAATTAATCTATAGGTGGAGAGCCGGAAAACAGGCTTGTGGCTTGTTATATGCTGTACTAAAGTTTTTTTTTTTAATACCAAAGCTGTAAAATATTTATGAAACATTATTTCTTGTTACATTCACAGCTGTTCCATTTATTTATTTAAAAAGAAATTTCAGTGAGAAAGCCCCATGCAGAGATAATAGATTTATTTACTCTAACCACTTCTTGTTCAGAGCAATGTTTTCATTAGTATTCTGATTTGCATACAGCTTGCTATTGTGAGCTGTTAAGATACAAGCTTGCCTATACATACATTGTTACCAAAAAAAAAGGTATTATTCAGGAAAAAAAGTGTGTGTGTCGGGGGGGGGGGGGGGGAGGACCTCAGTGAGAACAATACGAAATGTTAGAGGGGCAATTTAAAGATTCACTTGAAAATATGCCAAGTAATAGGAATTACAAACCAGGGTGAGAAAAGCTTTCCTCCTATTATCCGAACGATTATTAAAAATCAAGGCTGAAATCGGTGGAATTCCATCGTTCATTTGAGAAAAGGAGGGAGCAGAATCATAAGATGTGCTCATGAGTACATCTCCATGAAGCCCATTTATATTAGACAAATTCTATTTCTCCAGAGAAATACAGTAAGCATTAATTAGAGTTTTTATTCCTCCCACAGACTAAGAGATTTTACAGCAATTATTGGCAACATTTGAAGATTTTCTTCCTCTAAATGTTATTTAAGTGTAAACATGTTTTTTTTATTCTAACCTAGCACTGAATTCAATGATGGAAGTCTTGAAATCATCTTATATACTAATAATACTAATACTAATACTACTACTACTACTACTACTAATAATAATAATAATAATAATAATAGTTTTAATTAAACAAACACTTGTATGTATGTATATATATATATAAGCACATGCAGCACATCATAGAAGTGATTTATTTTCTGCCATAATAATTAAGACCTAAAAAATAAATGGTGTATCCTCAAAAATGGCCTATGCATAAATCTGCTTCCTATAGCTCTACCAGCTCCCTCCATTACTAGTTTTCATTTGCCTCTGAACATCAAAGATGCAGTGTCCTCGTACATTGCATTTAGTACTAATATAACTGACTCCCAAAATAAATCGAAGTGAGAATTTCTAACTAGTTTCCAGGCAATTGAGACAGCAGGCTCTTTCATCTGCTCTGTAACTGTGGCAGTGCATTGATTTAAACTCCTTCTGAGATCTCAAATGCTTTTATATTCCCTGGTCTCTGCAGCAGCTTTTTTATTTCAAGTGATAAAATTCTAGCATTTAGCAGAACACCATCTCACTTCCCCGAAAGAGCAAAAGTTTAATACAGCCAGGCGACAGAACACAAAAAAGTTTTCCAGCCCTAATTGACAAAATAGCAGATGTACACATCCTGCACCAGTAAAATTATAGCATATAATCTGGTGGTTTTATTTTCAGGTCCACATATAAAGCTTTAATGTATTCTCAATTAACATAAATTATCATTCTGCGATATGTGGATCAAAATCAATATGTATGCAATGTGTAATAAATAATGCCTGAAGGCTATGAGGTGTCGATGAATAGGGGAATGAATCTGGTTGAAAACACTTATTTTTTCAGCCTTCTGCTCCTATTGACTTTAGATTAACAATTATAGAAGTTAAGAACCTGTGCCATTAATAATGCCATCATAATGATTATCCAAATAAAGCGTTACCTGTAACGGATATATTAGAAATGTACTTCAGGAATTCACAATGGGGAATTGAGAAAAAAAAAAAAGTAACGCTTTCATTCTGTGACTTTCATTTTTAACTTTCAAAAGAATAACACTTAACCCCTATCCTCCATTGTTGCCTACAACAATTATTGACAGTGTTATTTAAGTGTTTTGCAGTAACATTTCAAGCTTCACTAAACATAAATCCTATTCAAAAGGAAACAATAACTCATGCATTTCTTTTAGGAATAACAAAACTCTGAAATCCCATCATATTATTCCATTAAAAGGTTCTGTGGCCTTTTATAACCCCCACACAAGCATTTTCCTTATATATCAGTCACCTCTCAAAAATCCTTCAGAAAATATAGAGCAAAGGTAGTTTTGGGGTTATTATGCAACACTTCCACCCCTTACAGCAGGACCACACTCTGTTACATGCATGGATTTCACAATCTGACAAATCTACCTTCAAATCCATTTGTTAAGATTGTTAATGTGTTATTTTTGTTATGTAACAGTGGGGGTTTCAGGCAACAAGTTGGCATACTTAAATGATGTTTATCTCGCTGAATTCTGTTTATTTATGTGATAATTAAACTCGAAACATCAACTGAATCACAGGGATTTTCAGCAAATCTTTCTCCTGCAAACGTCAGCATCTTTGGGATAGAGATTTCAATTATTCTGATTTATCTATATTTATTCCTTTTTTACATCTTTTCTGTACTTCAGAGAGAAATAATAGCTAAAGTGTCCTTATGAGAAAAATGTGGTGGAAGTCAATAGACTTACCAAGTAGGGTAAAACCTCTGGGGGTAATTGTAACTTAATGTTTTTTTCGTAATGAATTAACTACTGAGTATTGATCTACAAGTGGATCACAACATCTCCTCAGCAAAGCAGGTACTTTAAACATTCTGTGCAGTGTTGATAATTTTCTTTCAATTATACTTTGATATGTTTTCAAAAGATTCATTACTTACAATCAAAGCATTGGTGCTGCTTGTTACGCAGTGCTGTAGGGAAGTGCAGCACGGCGTTTGATTGATGATTTTGTTTTAGGAAAAAATAAAAAGCCATTCTGTATGGGTTTCCGTTAATCAATCTCACCCCATTCTAGACTTACCTATAATGTGTGCTAAAAAGGGTTGAAATGGATTAATACAAAAAGTAGCACAGAACTGAATTTATAGAATCGCCATTTTCAGATGAATGGTGACCCGCTGTTTCACTCAGTTTGTTTTGAAAATAAATGTGTTCGGTGACATACTAATCACAGAGAAAGATGGATACCTGGCTTCCCAACACAGATGACACATCATCAATGTGTAATATTTAAACGGAAGGTAATCTGAGTTGCATTGGTTATCCTGTGAAGATTGGACTGTGGCAGCCAAAGATCTAGATCTCTTGCAGCGTATAGTTTTAGCAAGTGAATAATTTAATTTATATAAATTAATCAGATTACATAATGAAGGCTTTGGCTGGAAGAAAAAGCTACAGTAGAGTAGAAATTCCTTTAGTTGTGAACCCCAGGGGGCAGCAGCACTAATGAGATCAAAAATTCAGACTGGATCTGAGCTCACTGGAGTCAGATCATAAAGTACAGCATCGTACGGAGTAGATCTGGCTCAGGCTCAAGGGATCTGATGCCTTTATCCGCTTATTAAGCAGAACGCATGGTAACTAAGGGAGTAACAGCATTTTTCCCGTCCAAATGTAGAAAAGATGTTTAAAACTTGGACTTGCCAAGAGGAAGAGGCTTTAGTTGTTACGAATCAGTAAAAGGAAGGGGTGTTAACATTTAAAATTAAAAAAATTTAACATGTGGAACGTATGACAGCCATCGATAATATTTTTTATGAAATATTACGTGATTTATTTTTTGATTCTAATAATACAAAGATATACAAATATATTATGCTCACGTTAACTTTGATCATACATTTACACTACAATGTCTATAAAGAGAGATTGATGTATCTTTTACTATAGTGACCCATTTTACTTATTAGGTTATTTGCAACCTATTTAGCATACATACCATTTTATATAATATAGCTTATAGGTACAGTATATGTATGAAAACGCATACATTACTCTCACTCTCACATTACTGCCACCACTATGCCCTCCAGTAACTATTCCCCCAAACTGGTGAAGTAGGCTACTCATGTATGGTTACCTGGTATATATCCAACCATTGATTTGCTACATTTAGCTCGTAATTTGTTTTGTATTTTATTCTTATAGAGTTTCACATGTCGTTTCTCATTTTTTTGTAGAAATCTTCCTTTATGTGGTTGCCAGCAGAAAGCATATGGATTCATTAAAGAATCAATTACCAAAGACACTGTATGAATTACACAACTTGCTGTGGATTTATCACCGTCAAAAACGTCACAACTCAAGATCAAGAGCCTGGATCCGGGACTAGATCCGTTTAGTACAACCGGCCCCAGGTGTATTTCAGCCATGAATGGCCACATTTGATTAATCACCTTTCTTCTTAATTCAAAGAAAGGAAGAGAACGATGACTTATGTATTGTTACGGTTACTGTCAATCAGCTTGTTCACTCTACATTTTGTTAATTGTTTACACCATTTACTAATTAACAGATTCAGTTGACACACACACACACACACACACACACACACATATATATATATATATAAATAATATGAAACACACATACACACACATTACCCTGTTTTGTTTTGGCAGCGGTTTAAAAAAAGGAATATTTGTTTTTTAAATTCATTTTTCTAAATCCAAATGTAAGATGCTTAAGGACGGATTTATATTCCTTCAAACAAAACAAACAAACAAACAAATCCTTATATATGGCTTCAAGCTTTAATGTTTTTATCTTCAATTTCCTTTTGATTTGGAACAAACCTAAAAGAACATAAAACTAGGGTTCCTAAAGGAAATTCTGCCTAATTAGTCAAAAAAGATGTTCCCCTAATTATAAAATAATGAATTAGTGATTTTTTCCCTCCCCCTCTTTCCCTTGAGTGCTGGAGCAAATGAGTTACTACTGGATGCAGATCAGGCATTTCACTTCAATAGTTCCTTAATCACCTACAGATATCTCAAATGTTTGAAGGGAAACAAAAGAGTCAAGACCTGTTTCTTGTGTCCTTGTAAAACAAGGCCAAGTCACATTGCAGACCAAATTAAACATGCATAGAAATAAAATCACAAGTATGCCACTGACTTATTTCAAAAACACTACATGTATTTCAAAGAATAGGTTAAAAATACAATTGAACCTCCAGAATGTCATACGTTTATTTGTATATTTAATGACAGGATTTAAAACACACACACACATATATATATATATGACTTATGAAAGCTCTACATATCAGGTGAAGAATTTGCAGAAGGAGGAAATAAATTGCTAAACAGATTAAAATGGTTGAAACACACTGAAAATATATTAATTCTCGGCAGTTATTCATTGTGCATACAGTTCATGAAATAAAGCAGTTCCAGAGACTCAGAATTAATAAAATCAACATGACATTAAAATTTGAATTCTAAAGCAGTTAACGTCTTCATATTTCTTCTGAATATTTAATATTCAATAATAATTTAATAAGTTTAATATTTTTCATGTTACGCCGGTACTAGAAACCATATTTAAGAACACAGCCTTTTCTAACTCTCCACGAAGAGAAAACACTACACATTCTGTCATTAAAATAAAAAAAAAAACAATCATAGGGAAGCTGGCAAGAGCAGACACTCTCTGAAAGAAAAATGTGAATGAGACAGAGCCTACATGTGGATTTAGAATCTATTATACTGGGGGATTCACCATGGATAACAGTACTTGCTTTTAGGTTGTGTACGTAAAGGGAATTGCTTCAACAGCTTTCAAATTTAAATAGCAATTTAAATAACAGTAGTTACCTGTAACACAGAAGCACCAGCCTGTAGAAACTGTAGGCCCACCTCAGCTGAATCAATTCCCCCGGTTGCTAGAATAGGAAAACCTGGTATAGCCCTGGCAATGGCAGACACAGCTCTCAGTGCGATTGGTCGGATGGCATTTCCTGCAGAAATTAAAATAAAAACATTAAAAAAAGGTTTACAGGTCACTATCGGTAGAACCAATTAAAACAAACCATTTAGTTTCCATCAGCTACTTCGTCATTTTCCTTATTAGGACAAAAAGGATCAATAACCATATTCTGGAGAAGATGTATACCAATTACAATGTTGATTAGGCCTAGTATTAAAACCTATTCAAACTATATTGCAAACTACAAAAAAGACGCCACTCAACAACATGTATTTTATATTTGTAATAAACAGTTGTGTGTTTGGTGTTTTAAACGGTATTTTCATGCAAATCAGGTGTGCATAAAGACCACCTCAAATCAGTTCACATGTACAGGTCAGAAAAAAGGATATTCACAGAGAGATGTGTACTTAAAACAACATGTCGTGAATGTTGATTAAAGGCTGAACTGGTAGAAATCACCAACTGGTCAACCATTGCAACACTGAAAATATATAATCAATTTAAGTGAGTAAAGAATTTTCTTGCTAATTTATCTATTTTTATTTGATTCTTTTGCTCAACCCAGACTGTTGCTAATAAAAGCTTAATACAGCTGTTAACACTGACAAACAAAACCAAAAGACACTTTGATGTTGCACTGAGGATATCCACCAAATGTCTACTTTGCACATTTTTATAATTGACTTCAAACCAGTGCACTCTTGCCCTTCACGAGGTCACTAAATTATCATTTAAAACAAAAATATGGAAAGTCTATAGTGTACAGATCTATATTTGGCAAAGAGCCCCTGAAGTCTGTTATTTCTCCTAATATTACATCAGTTATTTATTTACCTGTGCTTTGAAGTCCCTAAGGAATTAAAACCTCTGCTCCAATCACGCTGACAGATGGAAGCGTTTATCACATTAGATTTAACCTCATTTAGCAAGAGGGTTTCCTTTCATTGATCACAGCTACACATTGTCTACACTAATTTTGATTTCTTGGCTGCAAAGTCCTGTTGCTGGACTTCAGAAAGTGACAGCTTTACTGTGCATGCTAAACGATTTTATTATTAATGTAAGACTAAAAAGGGAAAGATTAATTGAATCACAAGACTAACAGTTTTATATATAGATATTATTTATGGCTGGTTAATGCTGTAAATATTTATGTTCTCTGCCTCATGTTTTTCTTGATGACTTGCAATTTTTTTGTTTTGTTTCTGTTCCTTGAATTGATGGTGCTTCAGGTTGAATTATTCATTATTGTTCTATTCGGATATCCCAATAATTTCAAAAGGCAAACTGCATAAACATGAATAGCGTTTGGAAGGTGAATTCAAAATGAAAACCTCATCTCACTTAAGCCAAGTCAAGTAGTTGCTGTAACAGACAGGGTTTTGTTTTATGTGATGTTATCCCACAAGTTTCACATGCCACACGTCCATTCTAGATTATGTTGACGACGGAGAGCAAGAAATAGAAGACAGATCTATTAACTACACCAGGCACGGGTCCATCTCTTATTTTCGTACTGCAGTTATAAACCTTGCTTGAGGATTATGAGGCAGACGATACACATATACCCTATATTAAAATACCATAAGCTACTTATTCATCTTGTATTGACACAATCTAAAGGGCAAGTCATATAATGAAAAGACAGAAATACTACACACTAATATTTGACATTTATTTTTGCTGTCCCTTCATGCCTTTAAAGGTGTAATTAGTGTTGTTAATCTAGGTCCGGCCCTCAATGAAATGACTGCGATCTCATGATGAATTACACAGTTGATTCCAATGCATTAAAACGACACACTTTAAATGTGTCGAGGTGTCAGATGATACAGTGCGATATACCTGTTAGAGTAATTAACTATTCTGTCAGTGTGCTGCCCTATAGTTCTTTGAGTGTAAAATAAGACTCGTTAAGAGCAAATCTACAAAACAAAAATCAACTAATGAGATTTGCTCTCAACACATTTCTCTTCACTGGAAGAATTAAACAATGGCACACTAACTAGGCAATACACTGCTCCATATCACCTGATTGCAAGTGTGTCCTTTTAATGGAATACATTTATGAATAAATGAGAAAATCATCACCAGATCTCCATGATTTTATTGAGAGACTGACTCAGCACAGACTGACATTTATCTGACTGACATAAAGCAGACAGATACTGCCACAGAATTTGGTAAGTGGAGGGGGTGTAATTAGATAGACATTTTTATCTAATTATTGGTTAACTATACTATCAGTTGATTGTCTACTATCAGATATCAAATATCTACATATATGACACTGTATAGTCTGTGTATTAATATAATAAAGTCTACCAGAAGACTATTTTACAGAAGCGTTTATAGTGTGTAAATGGTTTATTACAATGTTATGCACGCATTTGAAGATAAGTATGTGAAAGACACAACCTTGTTTTCTGGACCCTAAGTAAAACAGTACAATTGTACATTCAGAAACTGCATGTTCTAACACAGCTAATACATTATAAAAACAAATAAAAACAAAAACTACAAAATCAGAAAATCAGAATATTACACATTTTTTGAATTCCAACACATCCTTCAAAGATTAATTTACATACCTCTCTCCCTCTCCCTCATATATATATATATATATATATATATATATATATATATATATATATATATATAAGCAATGTAACTTGTAGTTTAAAAATGTAACTTGTGTTACTCAGTTCCCCTTCCAAACCCCCCTCTTTGTTCAAGCTAAGAATTAATAAACCGTTTGGTGTCTGTTTTTCATCTATCCAACCCATAGGTGGCCACAATAGGCCACATTTAGCCTAATACTCATTAGTAGATTTCAGGACTGACATACTAAGATAATTAGCAATTTATTTAAATTACCAATTTCAACAAAAATAATTGTCATGAAATGCCCTGGACATAGTTCTTTTAAAAAATATATAGTGTAATAAAAGTGTTAAGATAATTTTGACATTTGCAAATGTCATCAGTTCACCTTTCCCTTTGACAGTGCAATGGCATTATGTTTAAACAATTACCTGATAAAGCAGTGGTTTAATAGAATTGTGCAGTTAAGCACCATCCTAAAAAAAGGAAAAAGTCCATGTGTTTGCACACTGGAACCAGATCCTTATTTCAAGAGACACTATTTACCATCAAAACATCCAAGCTTTCCCTTGCAAAAACCTTGTTACAGAGCTACCTCGACACAGATAAACAGAAGCAGTTCTTTTTAAATAAGATAATATTAAAAAGCTGCGATTAATTCATTGATTTAATGAAACTGTAGAATGCAAGACTGAGCTAGATTTCAATAGAATAATGAAAACCTCTTCAGCACATGGCCTTCCCTTTTCAAAGGACAAAGCAGCTTCATTCGGATATCAGCAATTATTATCTTAGGTTGAAGATGCATAATTCAGTGTTTGATATGTGTGTTTGGTATTCTGTGTCTGAAAAGGCTACCAGATTTCAATATACATACAAGACTAGAAGGAAAACTGCCAGCAAGAACCACTGTTTTTGTATTTCAGCTTCATTTGGAGTAAGCTGAGCAGGGGTGACATTGGATTGAAAAACACTGTTCAGAGTATTTACTATTTTGATCCATTTAAATTTCCACAAATTGTGTCGTTTGTTTACTGTTTTGTTTTATTCCTACTCTTTCAGAAAAATTGTAACAGGAAATGACATACAACACTCACTCTGTGACATACACACTGTTTTATAGATCAATACTGGAGGGAACACTACAATATATATGTATATGTATATATTACTGAACAAATGAAAGAAAAGGCTCTTCATCCAATCATATCCATATTAAATCACTTTGAAAGAAACAAACCAGAGACAATAAAGTCAATGAAGTACAAACAATAAGACACACAAAACATCTTGGTATTGAAGGGTAAAGCTAAATAATAAAGAAATACACCATCATCAATAAATACAATTACATTTACAACCTGATCCTGATCATTAATCTACTTTATGGAAACATTATTTTTTTGGTTTGTTTTTTCCCCTTTCAAGGCCTGACATAAGATAGTACAAAACCCAGTACACAGCATACACACTGAGTCACTTTATACATTTCAATCATTTGATAAAAGTTCATTTAATTAGGAAAGGATTTATTTGAGAACAATCTGTATTTCATTGTTGCTATGAACTTCCTGCTTTTTTGTGACTTAATTAACGCCCTTGCAGTTCAATTATCACTGTTTTACTTGCATTGCCTGATTAATTGTTCTAATTTCGTTTCTCCGATATCTTGTTAATTAAATTATAATGCAGCTATTTTCAGAGTCCCTTTGTTTTCCTGTATCATAAATTAAATAGTTTTCTAAGGACCAAATTAACAAATTGACTAAATTACCATAAGACATTTGTCTAAATATAGAGAAAGTAATACAAATATTGTTATTGTTAAACATCAACAAAAACATTTCCATCCTACAGGAAGTCATAATAAATGTGTTACATTTAGCACTGAGTTAACTCTACTCACTTCTATACACTGCAGGTCAAGTATAATTCTGTGAGAGAAGATGGATAAAGAATTCTCCTGAAATTAATCCACACCATTTTGAAGCCCAGCTGCTCACCAAACCTCTAATTGTCAGAACTGTCCACTATATCCTCTGAAGAACTGAATTTAAAGTACAGATCACAGAGGTTTTCATTTAACATGTTGAGATAAAGGTTTCTTCCCTGGGTTACAGCACCAATGCAAGAACTTGGACCGTGTTAATTTAGCAAGCCTGATCTTGCTTGCCAGAGCATGCTTGTCAATATTTAGCTCCCAGGGAGCATGTCATGAATCCTTACCCAAACGGCCCTAACCACAGGCTTTAGCAAATGCTGTGATTATTGTTCTCTAGACGAGATTAAAGAAACAGTCATTTCTTTCAGCTCTGAAGTGTATTTTGTTTCCTTTAAAAATATACAATACAATACATTTGAACAATTGACAGAGATACAAGTCAAAAGAACAACTCAGCGTTGATTTTCTGCACTCAGAATAGTGACCTAGTGATGTACAACTACAACAACATCTGCAAGATGCCAGTGGTGTACACATTTATAATGCTGCTTGTAGTCCTCTTTTTAAAATGAAATGTTTCATGATGTAAAATGTATGGATACTACAGCTGGAAGTGTGTGCAGCCCACAAACATGTTTTCTAAGCATTTAATTAAGTTCCCTAGTGTATTTAATGTAACATGATTCTGCAATTTCTTAGAGAGCATGCATTGTCCTCCATGTGCTTTAATTACTAACATATCCAAGAACCTCTACAGTTAGAGTTTACTATTTTACTACCATGTTAGTCATTGTGTTGGATCTGCATTGTAAGCCATGTTTGATTCAATATAAATGTACTAATCAGCTGAATGTTGGCAGAAAGTCATGCCAGATTTTGCCAACATAGTTGGCATAGTTAAAACCATGGTGGCTGAGTTTTCATGTATCTGAAGCCTGCTATATATATAAGGTAACCTTTGTTAATCAATGAAGGAAAACAAAATAAATTAACATACAAATATTTGTAAATAGCTTTGCCACAATCTAACAGTAGTGCAACAACAGCTAAACCCATGGAAAACAGAAAACACTTCACATATAACATATGAAGGATATCAGTTTCTTCTTCATATTATTATTATTTTATGTGGCTTATATTTATGTTGCAGTTTTTAAAATGTATTGTAATTTAATACATCACAATTCAGTAATCACAAACTGATGCTAAAGAAAGCAAGGTATGGACAAATATATACATTCACATGGTGGATGAACAAAAGATTATCCCCTAAAATTGCAGGGCATTTCAAACACAACAGTAGGGGTTAACAATTTGTTTACATACCCTCAGAAGGTTTTTTTTTTTTTCCTTCTTGCAAAGATGTCTCATAGATTCCACCCCCTATTTTAATCTGAATACAAACTGCTGTGATAGGATCAAACTGGATATCTTAGTGCCTGTCCATTTTGTAAGCCACACCTATGAAGGATGTCTCTGCTGGATTTGCAGCAGAATATATTTTTGATTTAATACAAGAAAACAAACAGCAACATTCCTGTTGTTTCTGTCTTCAGTGGAGTGCAAACATTTTTTATTTAATCCCGCCCTAGATCTTTCATAACTGCTGCCTTAAAACTAGTCATTTATTGAGCACTTTAGCACTTGTGCTTGTAATACCATGATATCTGAACATAGCTTTGAACATGTTTTTGGTATTATAATAAAAAAATCACTACAACAAGCAAATATAAATGCTGAAGCATAGACAACAACATCATGTAAGATCATGACCTGCAGAATGAGAAGAAACAATGTTTCTTGGATGCAACTTAAGATTTAGTTTATATGAATACAGCTGTAATACCTTAATATCTGCATGACTTTACAAAAACTCAGAGCTATTAGACTCCGGCACATCAATTTTCTATATTTATCTATTTGTTTGTTACATATAATTGCTTAACATACATCCTTTCTGAGCCATAGGCAAAAACAGACACTACACAGGAGAACTATGGTGAGCAGTCAGTTTTATTTCCACAACCTGAAGGCTGCTGTTGCTTTGCTGTGAATTTCAAGAGCAAAACCAGGGGAATTCAGCCTGACCAGCAGATAAAGCTAGTGAAAAAATTATATTCAAGTCATGCTCTCTTTTCCTAATTTCCCTTTTCACTGTTTCGTCTCCCCTCCCGCTCCCTGGAGACTGGAGTGATTGATAGCCTAATCCAATGACTGTATTACAGGCGCCTCATCTTGGACTGCGTCCTTATCATTAGCAGTTAGCCTATGGTTAAATTCACAGCTCACTGCTTGGTACAGCCCCTGAGATTTAAGGGTCTGGCCTTTAGAAAATATTTAACATAAAATTGAAATCTTGACAATACTGAGAACTCAGTCCTCTGCAAGCTTTTTAATTAATCTGACTTACTGTACCATGGTAGTCTAACATGGTGAACTGTTACAAGGATTACTGAAACGTGTAGCACTAAATTAAACAGCCACAAGCTTGCATCTAAGACTGAAGAAATATATCTCCGCACCGTAGTATTTTATTACAGGGGGAATGGATGTTTCTGTTTAGTGAATAAAAATGCAAATTTGAGAAACGTGCTGCTTTCAGGGTGCTCTGCAGGTTATTATGACCAGCAAATAGATGGGATTGCTGGTAAAGGATGAACATTTTCTCAACAGATTACACATTGTTTATAATGTTTCAACACCTATACTCGTTCCTACTTTTCTTCATGTAAATGCTGAATAACATATCTATTCATTAGTTTGTGCAAGATAATGAGGTTAAACAGAGGGTTTTTACAATTACACATTGACAAGAAAATGAATTCAATGGAGCCGATATAAGGAGTGTTTTCCATCATTATCAACCGATAATATTACTCACTGAATATTCTCCTGAATGATAGCCTTCTTCTCCACAATATTAGGAGACTGGTAATTTCTACTGCTTTGCCAGCGGAGTGCTACAACATAAGGTTTCTAGAGACGCCTGATTTTCATTCTTACAAAAGAGAAATGTGAAATTGTATGTATACATAATACAATTCAATACGTTGACTCAAACAGATACGATGGCTGGTGACGTCAGTTGAATTTCTGAACGTGGCAAATAACCATCAGTAATAATTGCTTATGGTTATTATTAGCAACCAGGTTAATTAGTCTTCAATAAAAAAGTACAGCTAATTCAAATGCCCTAATTTAATGGATTTCTCTTAATGTTTCTTGTTTATTTTTTTTCTGGATTCCTAGTTAACAGTTTATTATCAGGAACAGCTATAATTGTAATTCAGGTGAACACATTTTCTTTATGCTGCCTTCAATTCTGCTTTTTTCAAGTCAGTTTCTGTCAACTGTTTGGGCACTTTCCATTTTGGTCCATTGAAAGTCTGAGGCACAGATCCTTGTCCATGTTTCTCCTTGTGTCCATTCAAAATGGATGTGCCACACTGCTAAATGTTTTTCAGATCTTTGAATTGATGCATACATACATCTCTGTATTCCTTGCATTTCAAATGATGTATTTAGTGACTTCTAGAAATGTGCCATACCAAAAATGAACTGTGTGAACATTTCAGAGCATGACAGACACTATGTAAAGCATCTCTCATGGCAACCAAAATTCCCTGATCTCGATTCAGCTGAGCATTTTAGTAAAGAACATAAATGATGCATTCCTTATTTGTCATATGTCTGCCTCAACAGTGATTCCATAAAATGTTTGAATGGATTAGTATTCTCTGAGATCCTCAACATCCCTTTTAGCACCTGGTGGAGTTCATGCCATGCCATGTCAAGACTTCTGGTTAGGGTTGTCTAATTTCCATTAAAGGCACCAGCCATAATATTGGCCAGCTATTATACACACTGTGTATGTGTATGTATACAAATCTAAGATCATACAATTAAGTTGTTTTAGTTCCTTAATATGTAAAATGACTGGAAAGCAAAACAATAAAAATCTGTTTTCTTTTTCCTTTTTATACTCGACCAGCATGGCAAGAGCAGTGAAAGTAAAACTGTTTAACAAATATACATATATAGTAATTTGCAATGTTGTCATCTTCAGATACAATTAATGTTATTCCTGGATAGCAGGCTAACTCCAATCACTACTATCAAATAAGTAAAGATGCACCTTTTTATGGTTCTGTAATTACTTAATAAAGAACTGTGGAAAATGATCTCGCCCTTGACAGAAGTGAATGAAACACATGTCAAATGAAACAGCTTTTGATCCATTTTTTGTCTTCCTGTATGCCTGATTAAACCCATCATAAAAACGTTTGATTCATCTACAGTCACCAAGGGCACTGGAGGAAATCGTGAGATGTTAAAACCGATATTTACAGAGAATTAATGACACTAAAAAAATGCACACTGCAGTATGAATTGCCTTTCTCCCACATGTCACTACAATAATATTTAGAAGACAACATTTACTGAATAGAAGTCAAACAGTGCCATTGCCGCCACTGGGAGCTGTTCTGCTCTGAGGACGGCACGCGTTTCAGGTGAAACATTTGCATTTCATAAAAGGTTCTCGTCTGAAATATCAGCCTGTGGACAGGACTATGCTTCAAACCAAACACTTGTCATTTTTGTTTGTTTTCTTTGTTGCTGTGTAGTAAAACTGAGTGGTAGAGATTTGTATAAGGCAGGTGAGAGCCAGAATGTCTGTCAGATAGCCTTTATCTGGGCTCTGATCTCTGCACACGCTGGTGATGGTGATCAGCTGTAAAAACAGCAGCCGTTGTCAGATATAGTAGAAAAAAGAAAACAGTTGCTTTTTGTGTAAAAATAGCTAAGCAAAGGAAACTATGTGCACCTCAATACACATTTTCAAAAACTCAGTTTCAATAAACCATATGTTGTTAGTGGAATGAAAATGTGCTAAATCAATCTATACATGCCTTTAATTCATGATATCCAAATTTCACCAGAGAATCACATTGTATCAATATCAAAATTGTCTTCTTCTCTAAACTTTAATAAGGAAATCCAGTGCAAAATTAACAAATAAAGAAATAACAAGAAGCATCTTTTACTACAGAGCTTGGCTTAATAAAGCTTATTTAAAGGTTAAAACTTGTATCTTGATGCTAATCGTACACTGATGAATTGGTACAGAATTCTTTATATACTATGATTTGTAAGTGAAGGCTGAAAAATAAGTATTTTGATTTACAAAAAACAGACTGCAGTTTTTCCTTTTTATGCAAACTGCCTTAAAAAAATCCTCTCTCAAGCAAACGATAAATGTAATAAAACATATATATTACAATTTGAATAAGTTATTTCATCCCACAGATCTAATGAATGGAGGTCTCAAGGTAAGGATATTAAACAAACAACTAAATAAACAAATAAATACATATTGAATGCATTATGTTGTCCATTTGAAAACTTATATTTTCCAGTTTCTCAAAACCTGCCTTTCATGGTTACCAACAGAAAGCAGTTGTTATATGGTTTAGGCATATGAACGTTTTATGTGCTGAAATAGCAAATGAAAGTAACCTCGGCCCTGTAGCCATAAACGAATTTGCAGACTGCTGTCCCTTTAGCAGCCCAGTGATCAATTGCTTGCTCCTGTTCCAGCCGCTTCTTAGTCTCATAGCTGGGTGACTCTTGGGGATGTCAAGAAACACTGCAGCCGCAACTTAAATATGAAAAATATGACATTGAGTAGTTTTGCTTACATAAAATACTGCTGCAATAGTTTCTATATTAATTTTTAATGCGCAGTACCTCCCTGACCCTGTTTCTCTACTAGCCATCAATACAGCAGCTGATAAAAAAACTAAACAAGTTGACAGAAGGAATGCCGTAGTAGTCTACCACGCTGAGATGATATCTCTTGTGCTTTAATATACCATATTCATGCATACATATCTTTCCATAATACCAGACGAAATGTGAAAAGTGAAGGGTAATGTTTACTCTCTACACAGCTATATTAGACATAAACCCGTCATAAACCATTCCGAATGAATATAATGACAATGGTCAACTTATTTTTAACTGGACACCATAATCATATAAATCTCTATTGATGCACATTTAAATATAACATTGAAATCCCACAACAAAATTAACATCAACAGTCTACAAAGTCTGGGTCAATATATTCCTTACAAGAGTTCCAGAATTGAGGATCATGATCTTCCTTGTAAATAAATTTCAATAGCTTCAATAACATAATCACATCTGAAGACACATGATCAATACGGTCAATAAACAATGGCATCTTCCCTCAAGGAGGTCATGTAAGACAACGAGATGATAGTGCTAAACACCGGGGACTGATCTTTTAAGCATGTTCTAATGAAAATCTTCAGCACCTTTCACTGAAATGAGCATTAAAGATCTCACACAATTTACTTTCCATTTGCTTTTTCATTTTTCATAGCCCATCTAGTGTGGGTTTTGTATCTCAATGTGAAGAAATCAAGGGAAGAAATCTGATAATAACTTGATTATATTTGTAAGATGATAAAGAGAAAACAAATGTCCTTAACAGTAATATTAAACAAGTCCTTTTTAACTATGGCTCCGATATCAAGATTAACATCAGCTAAAATATTAGAGTTTCATCAACAGCAAGATAGAAAGAGCATGCATTTCATGTAAAATCTGAATCAGAGCTGGTAGTTAAGAGAGAAAAATAGACACTTGCTTTGATTGTCCATATCCCAAGTATCTTTTTGTTTCAATTTTAATGTTAAAACATTGATCTCCAGATCTTGAAACATTACATTTATCACAATATTAACATAAAGGAAAAACATTAAGACCTTCAAAAAAACGATTAAGTTTGCACGCTAATGACTCATCATTAAGAAAACTTCCACAAATTACGACATTTTTGGATGATATCTGTATCGCAAACTGTGACAATAGGTGTTGTGCCTGTATAACAGTGTTCACCGAGTCTGAGAGTCTGACACGCTGACATCTCTCCCCTGAGTTGGCAGGAAGACGGTGAGCTGGATTTTGGCGTCTGACCCCGTAGACTGTAATGGTGCCCAATAATTGTTCAGTTGCTGGCTTTGCTAAGTGGTTTAGAGGGGGAGACTACTGGGCTTATCCTGTGTAATGAGCTTCTTATGGGGATGTCACTCCCTGGACGTTTCATGAGGGTACAAACAACCCACAGTTTGGCAATATAAAGCTCAAACGTAAGCAAAACATTGTATAAGAACAATAATTGACTGAATAATAATGGTGTTTCCCGATACGCGCAGCTTAAAGAAAGTAAGCACAGAACTATATCCTCATACTTGGCTCAATTCCACAGAATACACAATACACCACAACAGACGGGTTAACCTATAACAACACAATAAGAAACAATCAGAGGCTCATGCAATCATACAAATCCTCTTCTTAGCATTTCGCAACATGTCAGAATTTTGTTATGCCACAAAATTACGGATGCAAAGACACAGTGTTATTGTGTAGCATGTGCACGACCAGCAGAAGAGGATTTGATTCCCAAGTCATTCTTAGTAGTGCTTCATTGGTGTGTGTGTGTGCATGTGTGCGTGTGTGTGTGTTTTTATGCCAATTTCAAGAAAAAGGGCATTACTAGCTCTTTCACACTCAATCTGTTCCATCTGCCATTACTATTAGAAGCACTGACCAGCGCCGCATTGTAAAGCATTAACATTACTGGAGACATGCTAGCACAGCCGGCTACAAGGACCTCCTGGTGTGTCGTACAGCCTCCGAGGGAAGTGTGTGCAGTGAGGAGGGTAACACCTACCAGACACGCCGCCATATGTGGTCCGCTTCGCTCCTCCAATGGCAGGCCAGGGTGTGCCGTCTGCTCGCAGTCCCATCAGCCCCGAGACGGTGTTGGTTGCTGTAACACCATCTGCACCACCTGCATGGCAGTTATTAGTGGTTAACTGAAGAGATGAGGTGCCAAACTCCCAATACACACCCTCCCCAACGTAATGACCGGCAAGTCTTGTACACTAATGAGGAACTGCCAGAGAAAAACACATCCTGTCAGTCTTTGAGATTGCATGCCTTTTTTCTGAACAAAAAATATGAATAACAGACCCTGTATTGCGGGTAATTGTTTTAGAAATCAATATAATTATTATGATAAGGCAAATGCATATTTATTCACATTTTGATGGCTTCCAAATATATATATATATATATATATATATATATATATATATATATATATATATATATATATATATATATATATATATATATATATACACACATATACATACTTTAATAAAATTAATTTTAAAAGATTTGATAAAAAAACTGCTATGGTTTACTGACACACGGGTTTAAGTGTTAATTTCATTTTCTATTTCTATACTTTCTTCCATATGGCTAAAATATAGATTAACTAAAAATATACCACTTCTTAAATCACTGCAGCTCATTATGAAAAAAACTACACCTCGACTCGTACGAATGTGGACAGATTTCAGCAAAGATCTCCACCTTTCACCTCTGCACCTCCACAACCAATTAGAACAAAGCTGTTTCATACCTTCATGAGCAGCCATTGCAATATCCACTATGTTGGTGACATTAGGGGTCAGCTTGGCAAAGAATGGGATCTTAACAGCTTGGCGTACCCAGCGACAGATGTTTCGCACCAGCTCTGGATCCTGTTCAAATGGGTCAGTTACAAAACTCAGTGATAAACTAATCTGATAAATCTGTGCATTGAGCAAAGCAGCAGAACTTAATGCTGCCAATCTGTCAGCCCCACATGGGGCTAAGAAGCCATCCTATCCAGCTTATTACAGAACTTATTAGATCACTGCAAACTATATCATCAGGAGAATTGCAGTTTGTTTGTTTGCTTTAGAGTTTTTTGTAGCTACTTACTATGAACACTGTCATTTTTTTCTTTCTTTTTTTTGTATGTGTGACTGTGTGTTAGTAGATGTTAATAGAAATGGCAGTGATACCCTACAGGTAAGACAAGGAATCTCAGAAGCAATAAGCAAGACAACAGACTGTTCAGATTCTATGTAATTAACAAGCAAGTAACACAATTTGTTTTAATAACACAATATATAATGGTCACTATAAGGGAAGGGTTACATTTTAGGCTTACAGACCATTTTGTTTATAGATTTGTATATTGTTCCTACTGTTCCTTTATACATATAAAGGGTTTGGTATAGGAAGCTTACGTAAAGTAGTTTTAACCAGGTTTAAGCCCTCATAACAATGCATGTGTGACTAATTCTAATACAAAAACACAACATTTTAACATACAAAACAGTAGGTATCCACCAACAAAAATGTAGCGTGAAATGCTGCTATCCTGTAACATGCTCATTTATAGGTTATTCTGTTTCACAGTGCTACCATGCACTTCTGTGACAGAAGTCTGTCTCTCTCTCTCTCTCTCTCTCTCTCTCTCTCTCTCTGTCTCTGTCTCTCTCTGGAAATAGTCTTCTTTTATAGAATATCCAATAACTGTTGGCATATATTCCCTTGAGCAATGGTTTTAGCACTCTCTGTATAAAGAGATATTTACAAGGTCTATATACATAGCAGAGCTTTGAGGTCAGTTACAGTGGAACACAGGGTAAAGGTTACCTGAACAAAACACAATTTGAAACACACAAGATAAAATTGATTTGTAAGAATAACTGCTTTGAAATAAAATGTGTGTGTATATCTATCTGTCTATCTATCCATCTAATATATATATATATATACACACACACACTTTTTTCATCTCCCTTTGATTTTTCTTATGTATGCAAGATTACAATGGCTTTTGAACATATGAGACATTTATGAGATGTGAAAGTTATGATTATTTGGAAGTGCATACATTACTATCTTGGAAGACCGTATTCTTAAGAAAAAGTACCCTATATATATTCTAAAGGTAGGGAAAATGACAAGAAAGGTTTCTTCATTAGAGGCTATAAAATGCATTCCCAAGATTTTCAGAAGATATTACATTTATGCACACACACCTACAGCAAGTGCCATCCATTGCAATTTGCCTTGATTTATTCCAGACTTGAACACAATAGTAAACACGACTGGAGTGTCTGATTCAACCTTTACTCTTTCATTCGTATGCCTGACAATTAAGGTGTAATATTATAGTTCCCCCACAGCTTTCTTATATTAATGTCACTTTCTTAAAATATTTGATGGTGAATATATAACACCACCAGACTTGGGGAAAAAAACAACAGAGTAAATACTTTATAATAAATCTGGAACAAAAAAGTTTCAGAAAATAATGTTATTTAAAACCATAAAGCATTCAAATATGTTATATCTGGTTCTTTAATTTAACTGTGGGTTTTCATAGCATTTTGCCACTTGTTCAAATCTAGAGGAAATATGTTGTGTAAGAATTTCGGAGCCAATTCAATAATCGTATCAAAGTTCGAGAGCAGAAATTTTTAACCCAAGGGATTGTTATTTGCAGGTTTAGACCCAGAACCTTGGACAGTAACAGGAAGCTGAAACACAGCAGCCTGGATCAGCACCATGGACAGTAGTGCTTAGGACTGCATGTACAGCCAGGACACACAACACGCATGTGGCCAATTTATTAATTCCAATTCCACTATACTGGTACAGTAGAAGTAAAAACACTTCTGATGGGAATTAACATGGTAGTCCTAAACATGGATTCGTTTATCGTAGATGAAAAGTGGGATGTGGAACAGAAACAACACGTCAGAAATCATTGGAAAATAAAATTTGCAGCATCCAAGATCAAGGTGTGAATAGAATGGGAGGAAATGATCTGTGCAAACAAAAACAGGGAGCGCTATGCTTGCTTTGCTCATATGACCTGCAAGTTTGCAAGACGTATGACATGAAATGACACTTTGACACAAAGCAGGCAGAGTTCAACAAGAAGTACAACTCCGGTGGTGAAGCCAGAATCTTAAAAATAAGAAATCTGAAATGGTATTTATTTCAGTAAACTGTAAAGTCGTCCCTTACTGCTGCCCGACTGAGTCTCAGTTGGTGACTATAGCATCATTTCGGATTTGCTGGCTTCTTGAGTTAATTGTGATTAAATGTCATACTTAGTTATATAGCTATAGAGAGAATGAAAACCATAGCCTGTGCATTGCAGCTGAGGATGAGTATTGCAGCACTGAATGTTGCTTTCTTTTTAGCTTTATGTGGCCTGTTTTAAGAAATGGTTAAATTAATGTTTTGGATTTGTGGCCTGTGATACAAGTTGAGTTGCGCACCTTTGATGTAGAGTGTGGGAGAAACATTAACTTAAAGGTTTTATACTTTTTCATTTTATGAAAAAGACATGGCATTTGTGTTAACATGCAATTTATTATTGATTATTGCTGATATCTGTTTTCTTTATGCTCAAAATTAGTAATAACAAAATGTCCACCCACTGTCCTATATTGTCCTGCAAATGGAAATATACAGTCCATGAATCCGGACAAAAAAAAAAAAAAAAAAGTGTTTCATCATCGCTTTAAGGGTATGGCCAGTTTCTTTCAAAATGGAGGTAAGAACAAACAAGCAAGCATTCAAGCAAAGAAACATAAAAACATTAATTTGATAAATACATTCTGATGTGTTTTTTCAAAAGTTTTTAACTTGGTAACATTAAAGCACAGGAAGTTATTACCATACAATAAGAATTTATTTTTAAAAAAATAATGTGAAATATATATATAAAAAAAAAAAAAAAAAAAAAAAAAAAATTATATATATATATATATACACACATATATACACTGACCTAAAGGATTATTAGGAACACCATACTAATACTGTGTTTGACCCCCTTTCACCTTCAGAACTGCCTTAATTCTACGTGGCATTGATTCAACAAGGTGCTGAAAGCATTCTTTAGAAATGTTGGCCCATATTGATAGGATAGCATCTTGCAGTTGATGGAGATTTGTGGGATGCACATCCAGGGCACGAAGCTCCCATTCCACCACATCCCAAAGATGCTCTATTGGGTTGAGATCTGGTGACTGTGGGGGCCAGTTTAGTACAGTGAACTCATTGTCATGTTCAAGAAACCAATTTGAAATGATTCGACCTTTGTGACATGGTGCATTATCCTGCTGGAAGTAGCCATCAGAGGATGGGTACATGGTGGTCATAAAGGGATGGACATGGTCAGAAACAATGCTCAGGTAGGCCGTGGCATTTAAACGATGCCCAATTGGCACTAAGGGGCATAAAGTGTGCCAAGAAAACATCCCCCACACCATTACACCACCACCACCAGCCTGCACAGTGGTAACAAGGCATGATGGATCCATGTTCTCATTCTGTTTACGCCTCTGACTCTATCATCTGAATGTCTCAACAGAAATCGAGACTCATCAGACCAGGCAACATTTTTCCAGTCTTCAACTGTCCAATTTTGGTGAGCTTCTGCAAATTGTAGCCTCTTTTTCCTATTTGTAGTGGAGATGAGTGGTACCCGGTGGGGTCTTCTGCTGTTGTAGCCCATCCGCCTCAAGGTTGTACGTGTTGTGGCTTCACAAATGCTTTGCTGCATACCTCGGTTGTAACGAGTGGTTATTTCAGTCAAAGTTGCTCTTCTATCAGCTTGAATCAGTCGGCCCATTCTCCTCTGACCTCTAGCATCAACAAGGCATTTCCGCCCACAGGACTGCCGCATACTGGATTTTTCCCTTTTCACACCATTCTTTGTAAACCCTAGAAATGGTTGTGTGTGAAAAACCCAGTAACTGAGCAGATTGTGAAATACTCAGACCGGCCCGTCTGGCACCAACAACCATGCCACGCTCAAAATTGCTTAAATCACCTTTCTTTCCCATTCAGACATTCAGTTTGGAGTTCAGGAGATTGTCTTGACCAGGACCACACCCCTAAATGCATTGAAGCAACTGCCATGTGATTGGTTGGTTAGATAATTGCATTAATGAGAAATTGAACAGGTGTTCCTAATAATCCTTTAGGTGAGTGTATATGTCCTTGTTTCTTGGGGAAAGGGAAAGATATATAAATGTGTGTGGGTAATAGGACACAAGGCAGATGATAAGAAAAAGGTAAATGTTTAAGAAAAAAAGTAATTTTAACTTTAGAATGTCAGAGTTACATCTTTGTACACCTTATGAGAATAATCTTGATTAAACACCCACACGTATAGTTATTTTTAAGTTAATGAAACCACCCGTAAAGAAAAATAATTAATTGCATGAGATTGTTCCCTGTCTTTAGATCGTTTTTTTTTCATAACTTAATTAACCTTCAGTTTAATGACTTTTTAAAATATTATATTTATAAAATTTCAAACTATAATCGACACAGAATATATATAATACAGTAATACAGGGCTGTCAGCGTTAACGTGTTAACACATGCGGTTAATTTAACTTAAAGTAAATAATGCATTCTTATTTTTTTAACCAAATGAATCGCATTTATCTATTTTGAGAGTTCTGTACACCCGTAGTTGAACCATGGATGTGATCGTGATGGAGTAGAAAGTGGATTATTGAATGTTTTAAAACTCTTTCGGGTGGTTCAATGGACAAAAACAAAGTAATCTCTGTGAAGGTGAATTTCAATATCGTAGAAGCACAAAGAGTTTGAGCTTTCGCCTAAAAGACAAACATGTAAATGTTCTAAGTGCTAGTCAAGTGATGTACAGCATCAGTTATAATAATAGAAGAAAGCCGCATTATCATCTGAAAATGTTAACAGACTGGTTTGTCTGAGTAACTGGCTCAGTGAGTAGAAATGCGTACTATGGGTTTAGTTCCTATACTGAGCCTATGCCTTCTAAAGTCTATAAAATGCAGTGCAGATTTTCTTTTAACTTTATTTACTTTTTCCGGTGAGTTTAATTAATCTGATCTAACTGCATTTACAGGGAACCCTTTTCAGTACAGGGAGGTCTCACTTAACACTGTAGGTCCTGAAAATGACCGTGCTGCTGAAAGCGTGTAAAATGAAACTCATTTCTCCATAGGAAGTGTTACATGTTGTATAAGATGTGTTCCAATGGCAGCCAGCGAGAGAGAAAAAATAAGCATAGACGAAAAAATCGAAACGTTAGCCTTATATATAATGTATGTAATAACACATTCATAATAAACACATGTTGTAAGATCATTTACCTTAAACAAATACTTGACTGAGCTCAGTTCATTTGGTTCTTAATTAATTTACCATGTTATTCTGAAACTGTGGTAAATGAAACCGTGTAAAGCGCGACCTCACTGTACATTTATATGGAAGAAGCGTAAAACTCTTGAGACTATGGTAACCTCTTGTGACAGTCTTTTTATTTATTTTTGTATTGGTCAATTTTGTACTGGATTGCTGGAATTGTTATTAAAACAAGACTTGATTGAAGGATTTCCTCAGGATTATATTACACCCATTCTGTTAGAATTACACTTAAAACAATATCCGTTTGACAGCCTTAATATATACACACACACACACACAGGGTTATATATACGTATGTACGTTTCTGTGTGTAGGTATGCATATACGTATATAATTCACAGGACATTAAACAATTTTTCACTGACTTCCATAAAAACAAAAATAATGTTTTCCACAGCTGTTCTGAAAAACTGGCAAATGGTGTGATTAAATGATATTGCCTCTCTTTAGTTCACACAGAGGTTACCTGCCTGCAGGCATGAGGCTTTGATTAGGTTTATGTCTTACAGGAGAAAATTTAAAGCAAAGGATATAACTCTAGTAATTTATGAGCACTGCAGGAAGAAAATAGCTTTGTCTCCTGTTTAGAACTAAACAATTTTAGTCCCTGGACTATAATAAATAGTCAGAATAGTAAGATAGAAAATCATGCCTTTCTTTGCCACCTCAAGCTAGATAAAGCCTTTAAGACTGGTTATTACACTGCACTGTGTCTTGGCCCTTAACAGCCACCATAATTTCACTCACTATTTGGTTTATTTATGGCAGTGTACCAAAGTGGGCTTTACAAAGTTTTACTGGTATCAGCTGTTACTTTTTTTCCCCAAGAAATAAACTTTTTATAGTTTTCCACAGTAAAGCCATTCTGATGAATTTAAACAGAAGTTATGCAATTGCTACATTATGTTGCTTTTCACTGTTGTATTTTAACTCCAGCATAAAAAGGAAAGACTACATTTACAAATACATAAATAATAAATGTCATTGATTTTTTCTGCATTAAAATACATAAATTCACTTGAAATGGTACTGTGATATAAATCGTAAAAGTTCAGCTACACTATTTGCATTAATGTTGACATACAGCAGACAATTGATTACATTTATTTTAGCAATACTTTCACAATAATACCATAGTAACTGTAATTAATGTTACATTCATTTTGCATGGCGTACCTCTAAATATTATTGTACATATTTTCTTTTTCATTTACCTATAATCACCAGAGATGAACGAGGCCTTCAGCCTTATCTCTTATCTCTTGTAGGAGGCACGCCAACGCTACATTAAGTTTTCAGAACACAACATTTTTGATTTGTAAGAAAATTGTTTACAAACTGCAAAGAAGATTACTTATGGATTATTAAATCATGTTAAATGCTTCAGTGTAATGGGAAGTTAAAGCTATGGAATGAAGTAAATTATTCAGACAATAAAAATAATGGCTTCACTGGAGTAGAAACTGTTAATACAGATTTGCTTACTGAATACAGTTGTAATTTTATTTAAGTTTTCTTTACAAAAATGGTCTTTGCAAATCCCTATTTTTTTCCATTTTGACAGCATCAAATATTTAACACTGCAGACCTGAAACCGTGCAGCTAGTTTATTTGTGCCTGTGAGGTATGGAGCATATGAATGCAATAGTGCTGTATTTCTGATGAGACGTGATTGAGATTTAAGTTAAGGTCTTACCTGCCCGCAAGCCAAGCCCATGCCTCTCTCCCCCATACCATGTGGACAAGATAGGTTTAACTCTAGGGCATCAGCTCCAGAAGCCTGCAAAATATGAAAAATGCAAAACGGTAACATTATTGTTAGTTAAATTGTAACAGGATTCTGCTCAAAGTTCAGCCTTTGGCTTATTATTTATTTTAGTTTTGTATATCTCAGCCGCTGAGACATTTTGTAAAGATCTTCAATCTGAAGTCACTTCCAGAAAGGTGGTTTTACTGTCTTTGTTTAAAACCACACGGCACAATATAAGCACATTATTGAGGAATCCTTCTGTAATAAAACTAATAATATAAAACAACATTTCAAAAGTGAATATATCTTGTAATAGTGATTACATGTTCACACATTTACACATTAACACACATATACAACACATGTACAACACAATAGATTTGCATGTATTTTATAGGGGGATTATGTTGGTCACAAAGTTAGCAGAATGTCGTTTTTGTTCCGTTTTTGTTTTTTGAACAGTGATGAAGTTCTATATCCTGGTATGAAAGATAGGTACATTTACTGTGTACTGAAAATTGTTTTCAATATTCACACAGATGGAAGCTACAGCACTTCGACTTGGTACGAAAACAATAAGAAACAGGATTTCCTTTTTAAGACTGTTTCAGTACTTGATCTATATTGATGAATAATTGCAAAAAAAAACAAGTTAAAAATAGAAAAACGGGATGGGGGTGGGGGTAATTTTACTGTCTGGGTGTTTAAAAATATGCTATATAATGGTGGAGTGAAGAGTGTAAAGTGTTTGAGCTGGAAAGGCGTTTGACAAGCAATTACATTTCCGAAAGGGCTTTAAAATGCATCAGAAGAGGGATTTAAACAATTACAAAAGCTCTACAAACCTGCCAGAGTGAGTCCAGCCGCAGATTTATGATTTTCCTCAAACTGACAGCCATTAGAGAGGAAAAGAATAATAAGCATTTTAGCCTTACAAAGAGCAGAGGAGCAAGTGGCACGATAAAGCCATTTATCATAGTCAGCTTTAAGAGTGGTAGAGCTCATGTCAAGCATGGATTCCACACAAGATTTCATGGTCAATTAGGCGAATACAGGTACAAAACGGACACAATGCCGAAAGATCGCAAAGCCAATTATCAATAATGTTTAATTTCACCCCTCTTCACTAAGCCTTTTACGTTAAGGGTATTTCCTTCGATGCCACAAAAGGAGCACAGACATAAAATTAAGTGCTATCATTATGGATCACAATAAGAAGCTTTAGTATACTTTGCAAAGCAAAACCCGTTAGATAGTTATTATTGTCAGCTTAGTTTATGAATAAAGGAGGAAGGGGAAACAAATCCGGTGCTGTGAAGCAAAGTGTTTTGCAGTAGTCAGTTAGATATCGCTTTAGCTGCTGCTTGTGAAAGGATTTTTTTCCCCTCTTTCTTTCCCTCGAGCTAAAGGGTAAGAAGAGCTCACCACTGCTGTTACAAACCAGTGTTTTTAATCCCATCAAGGCAGATGCACATTTCTAGTATAATGTTGACATATATCATACATATGTAAACATACGCACATACATTCAGATAAATGATGGATGATATGGTACTTGTATTATATGAATTTTAAATGTGTGTTTTATGACGGTGGTCATAAGAATAAAAAGAATATAGGCCCGGCATTACATTAATATTTATATATGCATTGTACGGTATATTGATTTTCCACAAGGAAATGATCCAGAAAAAGTACAGAGGAAACAATAGGAAGTGTGAGCTAAGAAGGCACAGTCTTGATCTTTCGCACGGATGGGTTGGAAGTCCACAAGAAGGACACATATCAAACCTGACATTTGACAATGTTTTACTGCTCCTTCGGATCATATTTCAGTTGAGAGTTACAGCAAGAGTTACTAATATGTTAAACCATAAATCATTCGGATTTGTTCAATAGATTTACTTTTTTAATGGGTGGTCAATGGATGCATGAATGGAAGAGGTAAAAAGTGTCTCTGGCCTCTGTACTTCTTGGATTCTTTAAAGTCTCAAATTAAAAACATGAATATTCAGCTATTTTTTTTACAGTAGATACAGATATGGAGGAAATGACACACACCTTTTAGGATGTTTGTGAGAGTTTGACAAGCGATACATTAATTCGCTCATTAATCTGTATTGGTTTTTTGTCTTCCTTTAAACTGAATCAATAGAAAAACTAAATTTGCCAATACAAGATCACAAAATATTTGTCGAGGGGTGATTTACTATGCTTTGAATGTGCACTTAGTTCTTATCTATTTACTTTTGATCTGCATACATTTACCCCTCTTTCAGTCCCCTGGCTGAAGGAATAAACATGTTGAATGCATTTGTAACATTTTTAAAAGGAACAATTAGTTCTGCATTCAGAATTTGTTTCATGAATTTGGTAATATGGACACAAATGCTCAATGACTTTCCACATGTCCATGTCTAAAAAGAAGAATCTGGCATGAAAAATATCTTATGTGTATTACATAGCCTAATCACCAACATGATTCATGAGTCTTCATTCAAAAGAGTTGAGCTTCATACTAAAATACCACACAGAGATCCTGTCCAGTCTATTTTTGAATGTTCCCAAATTGTCTCTTCAGCCACATCGCTGAAGAAGTGTCTCCTGTTTTCTGTCTTGAATGCCTTGAAGCCCAATTTCCATTTGTGTCCCCGGGTCCGTGTGTCCCTGCTGATCTGCATTAGGGTCCTGATTTGATGTGGTCCATGCCTTTCATGATTTTGAAGACTTGGATCAAGACCCCACGTGGTCTCATCTGTTCCAGGGTGAAAAGGTTCAGGTCCCTCAGTCTCTCAGTAGGACATTCCCTTCAGACCTGGAATAAGTCTGGTTGCTCTCCTCTGAACTGCCTCTAGAGCAGCGATATCTTTCTTGAAGTGTGGAGCCCAGAACTGTCCACAGTATCCAGATGAGCTCTAACTAGTGCATTGTACAGTCTGAACATTACTATAACTGGGATAGAAATATACACTACATTTCTAGAGGCAGCTGTGTGTCCCCATAATTAGTGTATGCATACGTATTGTGCACACAACTACATACACATAGTACACATGGTAACTAATGAACTTTCTGAAACTTCTGTTCATGCCACACCTGGTTATATTGTACACCACATGGTTTTTGTAATAATGCATCCCAAACCTCCCTATACAGTAAGCTCCAATACATTTAATCTTCCACATTACTTATATGAGTAGACTGGAGCATGAAGAATACATTATAAAGTCTAATTTATTTTCTGAGAAGTGTGTTAATAAATGAACACCTATGAAGTGAGAATTTCCATAAATACTAAAAATGGCAGAGCAGTCCGATTTGAGGAGTATTAGTTGGAGTTACACTGATGTCAAACACAGCAATTCGTTGGGGGGGGTGGAGTAGGATTGAGAAAAGGCTGTTCATGCAAAGTGGGTACAATTTAAAATTTTAATCAAAAGTATCAGAGTTATCAGAGTCCCCCCAATATATGAATCAAAGAACAGCAACAGAAAAATAATATGATACTTAAAGAGTTAAAATGCACAATATTTCAGGTGGCGGGACTTGAATTGCTGTATTCTGCTCTCCGAGTGAGATGTAACACAAGGAGAGTTCAGGCACTTCAGCAAGGAGGACATATTCTTATTTATTAATAATTAAAAGTAAAGTTGTGATAAAACAAACATTACGTATTCTTAATACTAATGAAGAAATCTATTTTGTTTTTGTTAATTAACATTTTACAAATATATACAGTCTGTGCTGCTCAGCTGACCTTTAAGTTTTGCCTTCCAGAATTCAAAGAATGAGTGAATGATTTTACTCTAGTTGAAAACTGAGTTTCCATGGAAACAGGGCTTTTATTTAATCTTTCTTACAAAGGTAGTTAAACAGCAAGCTATGGATGCAAGAAAGACAAGGAGCTGAATCACACAGGGATAATGCTGGTGATTTAAGAGGAAAGCACATCACCTCAGATTTTTCCTAACTATTCAATGCTTTACCATCCAACTTTTCTCATATTTGAGACATTAGAAAACAATACATTATATCCAGTGGGATAAAGATAGATGTTTGGCATAAATTGGGAGTTTTTTAAAGAAGGGGCATCACAAGTCACTGAAATAGTGGAGCATGGGTATTGCAAGATATTACCAATTTTAAATGACACCTTAGTGACACAGGAAAGGAATTCCAGATGTCTGCTTTGCTTAAGTAAGGTGGGGAGCTGCCATTTCTAAAGACAAGGCCCACGTAAGGAGCTGCATTGATTGAGATTTAAGATTGCATGTGAATAAAACCGCTACTTTTTTGATACTGATGGATTCATTTTCAGTATGGACAGAACACTACAGCAATACATTGACTAATTAATCACAGAATTAACAATTTTACATGTATCCCCATTTATTTATTTTTAACAAATTACTGCCTGATATTTAGCCAAATCGTCTTTGAATATATTGAAGAGATGTGCTAATGTGATGGCAGGAGCACAGCGCCCACTAAAAACTATTTTAATACATTACATTTTTACTTTGGGAGTGCTTGCTGGCCATCTTATTATTCATACTCCCTTTCCTATTCTCAACCTCAGCATTGTAAAACATACAAGAGGGTTAAAGATTTTGTCTCTGAATATGGAAGTTATTGCTCATCACAGAAGTGCGAGTGTACATTTATATACACTAAGACTAATTACGGATTTTATCTAGAAAGCATGCTTCACCGAACTTAATCCTTACTGTTTTTTTTGTGTGTTTTATTCCTGTTTGCTTGTTTCCTTTTTTCCCCAGAGAAAGAAGTCAGTCCAATGTGGATGTTACTCAGAGCCAAAAGATATTAAACAGAGAAATGTTTAAGGCGTTCCTACTCTGGAGAAGTTCCCATTAATTTGAGTCCCTTAGACTATCTAAACAAACAGAAAAGAATTGGATTTAGCGCTTCCAGCATTCACAGATGGGAAGATCTGAGGTAAACAAACAGCTCATAGTTAGCTAGCCTACAAACCCTCCTCCCCACCAGTTTACTCCCACAGTTGCATCTGTCTCATGCTTTCATGAACTTGGCAGCACCTTGCACGGTAAGCGCCATAAACATTTAACTACATGTTTTGCAGTGAAAATCCAGGATTATTTCCTGACAATTAAACGGCGAAGTAATAATAATCACTTTCAATTAATTGTGAGTTTTACTTTTCCATAGGCAAGAGTTGTATATTATCTCATTGTTTGGTAAAAGCCTGTTGTTTTTGGATTAAAGATCAATTGCAGTCGAATGTGATTCCAAAGGCAGACAATTCTGAGGGGTATTATGAAAGTTTTAATAGAGGTGTACTGGATAAACTTGCATAGTCCATCTGGTAAACATGATGAACTGCTGCATGGAAGATCAATATAATTGTCTGGAACAGAAATGGCAGTCTTCATACGGGGGCCTGCTTTAAATATTTCCTGAATGTGAGGAAGCAAACTGGCAACATTCACTTCTTTGAGTTACTTCTACTTGAAAAAAAGTTTCCCATCCAGTAAAAACTGTGATTTATTACACATTCTATTATCACAGCGGGTTTCTTTTGCCTCGATGACTAAATTCATTTTAAATGTTTTCACTAAAGCAATGAGGCTTAAAACTATGAATATGGATTCCTGTCTATTAATGTAGAACGCTGCATCCAGAGACTCAAAGACATTCTTGGGACGCTTTATTTATATATATTTTTTTTTGGGGGGGGAATCACCTGAAACGATCTCATCCGGTAGGACCTGCCAAATGAAACCAAAAACCTTTTGTGGTTTTTGGGGGGGTGGAAAACAAACAGGCCAAAAAACACAAGTAAAATTTGTAATGATTTGAGACCCTAAACCCACATTTTACGTGTAAATGCTACTGAGATATAGATCCTTAAATAAATATCCTTAAATGACTGCATTATAAAAGTGAAAATAACTGGTAACTTTATTGTGGGTTTTAAGGTAAAGTAAGTTGTTGATGGATGTTTCATGGTTAAAAAATGTGTATTTCAGTTGAATGGCCATGCAGAGAGCAGTTTTTTCTTTTTTTGTTGTTTCCTATTATTAGTTGGCTATCTATTTTGTTTTGGGTCTGTTGTGCACTGTTCAGGACTGTATGTCATGTTGAAATCCTAACTTTATAAAACACTTCTGTTCACGGCATGCTAGCTCCATCAGTGACGTGAAAAACCAATCGGGTAAGATCAGTGAAACAAAGTATTAAACAGCTAGACTTGAGGCGCAAGCCAAAGCTGTGCATTATTTAATTCGAACACGTTGTCACATGACAGCCATGGATTTGGTGATGTTAGCTTCTCGAGTACTGTTCTCCACACATGTAAACACACGAGAGCTGTACGTTCTTTTGCCCTGAATTAGCACGATGTCGGGCAAACAGCAGCTCGCCCAAGTGCAATAAACTAAGACCATGTAAACCTCGAGAGGGTGAGGGGTCATTTCATCTTTGACTCGAGCATATTGTCTCGAGTAAGGTCAAAACACACATGTAGACTCCGCCAATGTTACACACATTCACAATGTTATTAATATACAGCATCATGTTGCGTTAATTTTACTCTGAAAATGTGCATTAAACAACTACTATTACTATTATTAAGGAGGAGGAGGAGGAGAAGGAAATTAAACCAACCTCTGCCATTTTAGAGAGCTCGGTCCAGTCAGCCTTGTTATAAGAGCACATAATACTGGAGATGAGAATCTGAAAAAAAAGAAGAGAAGGAAGGTAAATAACAATGACTGGTCTGATTCAGTCTATCACACCTTATGGAATTAAACAAAAGAGTCGATATTACGGTGGAAAACGTTTACAATTCAGCTCTTGTTTCAACACATTCTAAAATGGATCTGAAAGCCATTATCTCGTCTTTAAAAAGACCAGTCTCATCCTTCCTCACTCAAAGTCACAAAATCAATATTTATAATTTACAGGATCAAGACAAATCCACTGGTGTGCAAGCATTATTAAAACAATAAAAACATCAAAGTGATGGTATTAGTTAAGAGCCCTTGTGCTACCACTGGATTAGGTAGCGTTATTTTCATTTTTCTCCTCCAGACATACAATAATCTGGCCATATAAAAAAAAGAAAATATAGAGCATTCTTCTTATTATTGCTTTTGGTTTTAAGTAATCACAAAAATAAATAGGCTGCAATATAAAAAAAGAGCAATTCACGAAGGATACAAAATCTCTTGGCTGAAGGTCTGGAAATTACCAGGTAGAGTGATGTTTGATTTTACAACTACACACTTCCCAACTCTCAGAACCTTGCATTCTCTACACCCAAGGCAATATCTTATAAATTATAAATATTGATTCAATGCAGTCGGGATAGAAATGAATAGCAAACAATGTGGACATTTCCACCCTTGAGAGGAATGCATTTCCAATTGTTGTGATAATCTTTGTCCGATATTTAAATGACTGTACCCAACTACCGCACGCGTAAAGGCTGCCAACGAGAAGGTTTATAGACACGTGAACCTTTCTGCCTATTGCAGAGGCCAGAACAACACATTGTTCAGTTCATACCAACCCACAGTGCAAAGAAAATGATTTCATGAGAGAATATTACACATGCAGGCCATGCAATTTCCCTAAGGAGTTACCAAGTTGGTACTCAATAGGAACTGAGATTTCTGACAGGTTTAAAGCATTTCGAAAATTGGGCAGTTGAAGAATCTTTCTCTTTGCTAAGTAAGACATGTAGAACAATAAAGGTGGTACTTTAGATATGAATTTGGAACATTTGAAAAAGGGAAAGTGGCATCATATATGAATATATAAAACTACAATGGTAAAAGCAAATAGAAATAAAAGTCACCTAACAAGTCAAGGGTAAACAAAATACACAAATAGGTGACATCAAAATAAAAATGGATGCCACATAAGGGAAGCAGAATAGCCTTATGCTCAAAACTATGATGAATATAGTCCTGATATGCATGATTTGAACTGCTTCAGTCTCTGTTTGTTTCTGTTAATGCTTTGATTTTGTTCAAATCCCCAGCTACCCCTCTTATTAACAATTACAAACAGACAAATAAAGTATTCTATAAATGGAAGTTCACTCGAACACTTACTGTATTTTAAAATGCATTAAAAGATACATCTATTAATTACATACAAAATACATCATTAAAAAAATGATGCCAAAAATAGATTGTGCTTGTTGGGCATGAAATCCTTCTTACACAAAAGGATCACCATATTTGTAGTTGAACATATATATATTCAATTAGGCACAAAATATTACCCTAGGGCACCAAAAAAGCTTAATTTACCATCAACAGCTGATTCCCATGAAATATTTTTGTGCTACATTTTTAATTAGGTATGTTTTTAAGAATAAATGCAACTTTGGTTCATTGTCAGTGTGCATGTTAATTTTTACTTTATAGCTTTTAAAGATTGTTGTGCAATCTTATTCTGTTGGAAGCAAAGGAGAAGGAGGACTGTTAGAGGGAGCTTTATAGGAGCCATGTTTTGTTTATACACAGACACATTGTGCTTCCTATAATGAATGTGTTTCTTCCTGATGTACGGGAGGCATACACTTGTTTGAGTGCTGTCTATATGACCCTCACACGGGGCTGTCAATGCTTTACTGTATTCCACCGTGCTGTTCCTATGAAGATGCCAATGCTTGATTCTTTCTGGTGCTGCAGAGAAATAAAAATATGCTGCTTATTAGAGACCACCCCCGAACATCAAATCCTATTCAGTGAGAGAGTTAACAATTGTAAATCCTGTCATGTCTCTGAGAAGCACAGGAATTATCTTGTTATCAATTTAATAATGGAACATTGAAGTAAGTGATGCCGTCCACCAACACCCGTAACACCACGTCTCTGGGGAAATTCATGGCTGTGGAAACTGTCAATCTCAGCAGATATGGACATATTAAAAATTGGGGACAATGCACCTTCTCTCCATAAATCTATTCTTTGGGTGCTTGTGTAATAAGAAAATTCTGCAAGAAGATAAACGCAATCAATGCAGTATGGCTGACAGCCATGACCTATAAGCCTCACAATTTTATATAATTTTTTTTGTTGTTGTTGTTGTTTTTTTTTTTTTTGGAATAATTTTAACAAGCAATCTCTGACCTTCACTTTTTTGTGGCGTGCATTCAAATCAGCCTGGCTGTATTTTCTCCAAAGCTGTAAGGATGCTGCACTTCAGGCAAATGAAGTGTGCTGAATAACAGGGCGCCGTGACCCCAGAGTCCGTCATGTGTTGACAAAAGTAATAATGGAAATAATCGTTCCTGGCACGAAATGACATCCTGCACTATAGACTAACAGTAACCAGCATTGTGTGCCGTGGAAACGCACTGAACTCCTTTGTGTTCAAATTAAATACATCTGAGAAACAGCATTTAGGCTGTAATTCATTTTAAAACCTTATCACCTTGTTCAAGTTCAATTTGGATCTGTGAAGAGGTTGTAAACTACATAATATTGTCATAAAGTTTTCAATTGAGCCAGGGCTTTGAACGGCAATGCAGTATGTTTCTATTTTGTCACACTAATAATGTTCGCAAATGCAGTGTAGTGTAACAGCATTATAGTTCTTTTTAACTATCCTTTTGGGGCAGTATGCTGGCATCACAAAAGTAATACTTGGATACCTTCAAGAGACATCCTATTTACAGACGTGACTGTAGGGCCATATTAAAACAAAACATTGATGCATCTGCTGATAGAAAACAATAAACCTGTATTTTTTGTTTTTTGTATTTATGCTTCTTTCTGCTACTCTTACATATAACCATATTATATGTGTTTTCTATAGCTGGTGATACGTTTGATTCAATCCAGGCCTAAATTATAGCATCAGACAGAGATGGTGACTGTTTGTGCACTATATATAACTTCTTAATGACTATCAATTTGGTCACAACACTGTCTTGGGATTCTTATTTATTAATTACCCCCCAAAGGTTTCATCAATTCCAGCCAAATGCTCATGGGGAAAAAATAAATAAAACACAAACAGAACTTACATTATTTGGGAAATCTGCTTTCAGTTCAGTCACGCTTTGGCACCAGTATGCAGCGGTCTTCTCACTGATGAGCTCGATATTCAAGAAGGAGCCTTGTGCAGGACCAAAGATGTGGCCAGAAGTAGTTCCCCTTACAATTCTGGGAGAAACATTGGTGACGAGGTCCTGTGCAACAAAACAAAACAAGAACAGATTGTCTTTAGTAGAGCTCAACACTCTGTTTCTTACTGCTTCTTACTGTCTACTGATTCCAACTTATTCAGTTAAATGTATCTAATAATAGCATGTACCGAATATGTCTACTAAATAACTCATCTAAATAGCACTGGCACTTTGGTTATTAAATAAAGATCCCTGTCGAGGTAATGCAATGCTCTAACTGGGCACATGTTTGTAGTTCATTATTTATTTTGTAAAACACTATAACAATACGGTCATATTTTAATTATGACGTAAAATCAATGACATTTAAATCATCATATTTTTCCCCAAATTGGAAACTGAATAGAATTCACATTTTTTTCACATTTGGATACCTATCCCTTGATGTATAAAATCCAGTGAAAAATGAAAGCATTATAGCAGAATTTTGTTTTTTTACAAATAAAGTACAAAAAAAAATACTAGTGAAGATTTTCAAAAGCAAGACTGACATCAATTAGTCACAGTTAACGTTCAGTTAAGGAAACAGGAATTCCTCTCTCCTAATAACACTCCACTCTGTGATGGATTTTATCCTCATGATTGTGAACAAACATCAAAACCTGCTGGCAAATGTTTCCTTGACAGAAATTCTGCCAGATGATGATAATGTCCAGTCGTAATTGCTTTCTATTGATGTCTAAAATTCATATGATCTTTCCCTGTACAGCTGTAATGAAGCAGTACAGATATAGCAGGTAAAGGCAGCTGGCACACAATCTTAGGCAACACTTCACAAACCTGCTAATGGTTTTGGCGGAGTAAAACAAAATAAGGTCACTCTGGTACAAGAATGGGCCGATATGATTCTGCAAGAGATTGAGCCATTTCTATCTTATGTTTATTCAAAATCATAATACATGTTTTCATTTACAACTCAAAAAATGTTGTACATAGCTAGTTCCAACAGTGAATAAAGACATGTTAAGTCTTGCAAATGTATACATTCCCATCACTGTATAATCAAAAATGTTAAGTCATAAATTACATAAATGTTTTGATAGTGTTCCTGTGATAATACAGCTTTAAATTGATCAGCCAGATCTATGCTAAAGATGTATTGACATTTTTACTCTTCTCTTGCGTGATAAAGCCTTGGCCCATTAGTATATAGCAATTATGAACAATTTACATATTTTAATTAAGAACTACCCCATACAAAACAATTAAGATAATAGCATACTAACTCGATTTCATAACATTTGGACATTTTTCTAACTAGATAGACAAGAAACCTTAATTAGCACTAATTAGACCTAATCTGCATAAATTTGATAAGGCATACCATTGCCTCAATATAAGATTATTTATCCCTTAATCTGCCAAATGCTACTGTTCTATGGATAAAGGGGGGTTTCACACTGCAAGTAAATTCCCTGTGATTTCACATTCGTTACATTGTCACATCTGCTACATTCGAAGTTGATGGCACAGCAGGTTTAAAATGTCTTAAGAGTGTTCTTATATCCACAGGGCAACATATCAGAGTTTTATTTCTGTTTTAAGAATGCAGTCAAGTGCGAAGCGACCGGTTATATGAAAGGAAAGGCTGTAGAGACTGCTCAGAAGTAAACTTTGGTATGAGGCAATGAGGAAAACAAACACTTGCAAACACACACACACACACACACACACACAATGCAGGCAAACTTTCCAATAACCATTTGGTACATTTTCTTTCATCATGGGACGTGGATTATTTCTAATCTTATCAAAAAGAAATGATATGTGATTAGTTCCCTTCTTATTACAAGGACTGAATGGACAATCACTTCCAGAGCACACTAAATACCCGTGCTTTAATAATCATAAGAAAACTTGTTTCGCGGGGTGTTATGTTTGAGAGTTATTGTGTCAGATTTTATATGAGCTTCACAGTATATGAGAATAGATCACTTCTATAAATCTTCATCATTTCCTTTTCTTATCGACAAGGCTTTCCTGATCTTTCAACAGATAAAAGTGGCTTTACAAACATATACCTTTACACTGGAATTTCTGTATTTGAAAAAAGGAATTGTCTGTTGTACACAATCAAATCCTTTAACTAGAGAATATAATAAATGTTTTCTTATATAGGTTAATAGGTCGTGTGAATGGTGTTTCTTACTGTATAGGAGACGTTTTGGCCGCAAACCTGAAGCTGCCCAAAACTTTGAAAAATGATGTCTTATACATTTATGTGAATACATAGGTCTTCATCTATTATCACCTACAACCTATTTTCTAATTATAAATCACACATCAGTATTAGAAACACACACATCTTTCTAGTAGAAAAAACAAAAAACAAACATTTATTTTCGTTCAATCAACACCCTGTCTCTCTATCTAAAAATGTTTTAGTCCAGGAGCTATAACTGACCTACAGTACCCGATCTGTGTTGCATTTTCATGCTGGTTAAACGTAATGAAACTATTAAAAACAAACGTACATTCTTTGAAACTGGCACCACGTACATTAAGTGTCCTAAAATGTCGCTGGTAACTGAAGAATTTTGAAATCCTGATAATTATATGCATGGGTTGACATTTATATACAAGATAAGAGGTTGGAATCATTGGAAATGCTGCTCTGTGATTGGCTGGTGTCTCATATATGATTTATAATTCTTATGATAAGGAAAGGACACTGTATGTGTATGAGTTCATAGCCTAATATGGAGCAAACCATGTGGAGAGAGACCATAGCTAATGCCATTACTTATATACCATGTTGAGGACAATCAAACAGCCAAATACACTAGTTTGGTCCTTATTATACATACTGTTATTACAGAAATTGGTATTGTGTCTAGAAAACCTTCAACACATATGCATAACATTACACTGGTTCGGTATGTACATTTGCCAACAAATGTATATAGTGAATGTAGCGGGCTTGCTTTGATCTATGACTTAGTCTTAAATACATTGTTCAGCAATCTGACGAAGGAGAACAAAATGTTTTACATGCTGTATATATTACACATAATCAGGAGAATAAAATAAAAAATATAGCATAAATCATCTAATATCAGCATTGAAGATAATCATGCAAATAAGCCCATCGTATTTTAATCAATTATACATTGAACATAGTCCCACTGAAGATGTCACACTTTATACACCCTACTCATATATTCTCTCACCTAAATCATATTCAGAATAATATTCAGGACCAAAAGGAGAGAATGGATATTGTACACCATTGAATTACATCAGTAGATTACATATTAAGGCCCAGAAACAGGCTGAACGCCAACCTGAGCCAAAAACTCAATTTGAAGCTTGGCTCATACAAATCTAAACCAGAACCAGTTAATTCAGCTGAAACGCAATCCTAACCCTAAATCTAAGCAGACTGATGACTCTAATCCTAGCTCAGACCACAACACAACCCTCATTTTGATACTAAAATGTAAAATGTTACTATTTTGATCCTCACCTGTGTCTATATGCAGCTTACTATTATATGACATATTGTTATTATTTTTTATCATGATTATTTTCCCTAAATACCCAAATCTACAGTTAATAGAGGGATATAGCCAAACACCTACAAATATTCAGAATATTATAAAGTATATGTAAAATAGAAAGCACTTATGTCACCCCCCTTCCTTATAGATTACTTTTTCGTTATTCTGAATGGAAGCTTGGAATATGGTTCTGAATTGCAAATAGAGATATAGCCTTTTTTTTAATAGACTTAAGGTACCCTCCAGTAAGACTACAATTGAGAATTGAAACAGGCATCCCAAGGGCTATGGGCCAAATCTGCAAGTCGGTATTTAATGAAGTTGTGACCTGGGAACATTTAGCCCGTGGCATTATTTATTATCAGGACATTTCTGTACAAGAGTTTTAATATTAAACAACTGGAAACCATGAAATTGCCCAAAGGGACAGAAATGGCATATTATAAAAACACAGGTGCCACTCTCGGTAGAAAAAGATAAGGGTTTCTTGTACTTTGTGTCACAAATAAATTGTATTCAGAAAGATTGGTCTTGCTAGACATGCGCCACATATAAAAAATGAAAAAAAGGATAGAAACATTATTGTGCACATTTACAAACATTTTCATGGAAAGCAGGAGACGGATTAAAATGTTCACAGAGGAGATGAAGCGAGCTTTTTATACAGCCCGGGTGCTACAGGAGTTACCCTTTCAAATCCTTTTCAACAAAATGTCCATGAAGGACTTCCAGCTGTTAGTAAATAACACTATCCCTCTGTCCAATAACATGCTGTAACCTGTCAAAAAACAATCTTGCCGTATGCATTCTGTTTCATGCCTGTTCAGATTTGGTAACAGCTACTTGTATGTTTTTAAGCTAACAGGGTTTTATCATGGCTGCACAGACCCTTAATCCTCCTATACAGCACACAACCTTTTGAAAGAGGACACAGAAGATAAATAGCAATCTAATGTTGTGTGCTATACCACAATACATACCAAGTCCCCCCACTGATTGGCTCACTTTAAGTCACATTTTATGTAATTATTATATAGCAGTTACACGGTCGTTGCTTCATAGACCTTATCATACCAAATCCTTATTTAAATTTTACTCCGGATTCCTCTGAAAAAACACTATTTTTAAGCTGACACAGAAAATCATTCAACCACAATTATCTTCATGACTACAACTGTCATTATCCTGTGAGGCTGGGGTTAGTGGCTGTGAACGTTAAGTGAATAAATCTTTCCTTTGCTCGTGTTCATATGCATCTTTTTTTAAAACCATGTTTTGTTGCCCTTAAGGAGATATACAGCTATTCCTTTCCCCTTCCCTGGACTGCTGCCTTTTCTCTCTTGCTGCTAAGGTCAAGTACTTATAAAGGGATAGCAGATAATCTCACATACTCGACCACAAGCTAGTGCTAACACTGTTCCCAATGTTTTGCTACTCTGAAGTAGAATTGTCTCTCAATTCTCTGCCTTTACGAGACCGAAAGCACGGATACGACAAATAATCACGAAGAGGCCACTCTCTGTCTTTTCAATTCTCTACAAGAGACACAAATTAGGCTTGTGTTTTGTTTTGATTTTGAGGGAAATGAGATTAGTGACTTCCATATTGATAAGCTTGTTTTAGATCATTCACTCGGCATCTCATAACCCATTCATCTTTTTTTTCCCTCTTTTCGTGATCCTAAATTAAGTATCCTGAAATGACTGACTGATTTTCCTGAACAACTCTGTAAGATTTTAAACATGTATTTATAAAAAGCATCATGCATGAACACAATCTTGAATGTTATTAAATATGTTTTACTGCATTGCTTTCTGTCTTTTCATTCCATCTGAACAGGCATTATGAGATGCATATCGTGAAATGGGAATCTTTAAAGGAGCACTTAGTAAAATGTGCATTTGTGTTTAGTTTTCTTTCCTTCCTTGTTCCAGATCAGTTTTCTGTGTATACTTTATGATTAGCAGTGGTTATTTCTGCTTACTTAATTGCCACACTAATTACCTATTCGGGAAAAATTGGCCTGCGAAAAAAAGTCACAACTCATAAGGAAGTGTGGAGTGGAAGGAAATTAACGATGCACAATAATCTGAAGCCAATTAGCAAGTAGCTTTTCCCCAAAATTGCTTGTCTCTTCAGTTTTCAACAAATTGTTATATAGACCATTTGCAACAATGGCACTGCGGCAATCCTCACTTCACTCCTGATCATTTTTTGAATAAGATAATTTTGAAAACCCAGATCACACAATAGACTTCTCATTAACCTACAGAACTTCTTGCATGTGGCAAAATTAGGAACTTTCAGAGCCCCAAAACACAGCTTTAAATAAAATCAAACTGTTTGCTTCATTAAACCTAGGGTTTTATCTCTGTTAGGGCTCAGGCCTAAAATTTACAGAAGATAAGTCCTAATCCACAAAATCTCTGCCTGAATTCATTTTCCAGGCAACTCTAAATATATATTACATATAATTAATATAGTAAACACAATGATTGCATGTATGAAATGATGTAAGTATGTGAGTAAGTCGATTGATAATAAGCATCGGTAGAATGAGGATAGAAAAACTGAAATACATCTGATGTTGACAAATATACTCTCATAAATGTGTAGACTTTTTCCAAGTAGATATCACTGCAGATGAACAACAAAAAACTGAAGTCACTAAGAATTACGTGGTATACAGCAAACAGTCACCGCTTTTAGGTCTTTAGAGTTGGGTGACCATTTTGGTTACCAAGAAAATCTAGACACGCTATAATTACATTGAGTAGCCGAAGTCGAGACATTAATCATTACAAATAGCCATGACAGAAAAATCAAAGCCTTGCTGTTTTAGTTCTCCTCCACGGCCTGACTATCCAACTCATTGCTTATAAACAGTAACTTTTTAAAAAATGGCAGGACTGCAATTCTAGAGTACTGAAGACAATTCATCTTTGTCCCTAAAGTGCAGCACTAACACTTGGTAAGCCATCATTTAATCCTGTATTTTATAGCACATGCCAGTGTGGGAGGGGGGATGGATATGTTACATCGGCCCTTGCATGGATAACAAGATCTTTCTAACACTGTCTTGAATGGATCAAGCAAAAACCTTTGCCAGCACATACAACTCCCTTGAGCCTGAAAGGGCTATATTTTCATTACTAGACAGCAATTACTATATTTTATTACAATACTGTCTAATTTCACAAAATCACACCTACGCTCAGCGGTTAAATGAAGTACCCTTAAATATATAATATTTTAGATCATAATCACAGGTTTTAAAATCAGATATGAATTTACTTCTGACAGTAAATATTTGTGAATCCCACTCCACATTTTAAGCTTAAACTGCAAAACAAATGGAACCATTTACTGGGTGTTCACCATTAATGGGAGATAGATATGGGTTCATATCTCCCAATTTCCTGTCTTACCCATCTATCCATCAGCCTGTCTGTCTAGCACATGTAGAAATGTGTAAAATGCATTGAAAAGCATTATTTACATTTAATTTTTGGGAGAGTTTAGTGTTTCGGTTCTGTTGCCATCCTTACCTTAATACCTCTATTGAAAATGTGCTTTTGACTTTGCAACCTACATCTGAACGTGGCACAGACACCAATTTTGTTTCTGAATAAACACCTTAGCAGTTTCACTACAGTTGCATTTGTTGTCAAGCTCCTAATTTGGCACTAGTCCATGAACACCGGGGTCATCAGTTTCATGTGACTGCTTTACACAGAACAGGTAATGCCACCTTTGTTAAAATTACACCTGCGATACAGGGAACCAACGGGCCAAGAGCTCAGCTGTTGAATTCAGTTGAGAAGCTGCCAACAACGTAAGTGTATTCTAACTAAGCATTTAATGCTGCGGAGTCCCAACACAGATATATGGATATCAAAAAAACAGGAATGTAGGTCACACTCCGATTTGTACAGTCTTGTTTTAGCTCACATACATGCTTAATAAAATCCACAGAGAGTCTTATATGTAAGCGATACAGTATATGACACATGTTGTGCATACAACTGCAAAAACTCTCATTAGTCCAACCCGAACATCAGCAAAAGAAGAAAAAACACTAATTCACAAGCTAATTTAGTTTCCCTTAAGCCTTCCCAGCAAATTAAATTTGGTAAGTGTGAACTGAATGCAACAGTCTATGTAGAGGGATTCATCCTTATTGATGTTAGTTTAGATTTCTGACAAAGATAACCTCAGCCCTCCCTTATCCTCTCTCTATAGCTGTCACTTATAAATCTAAGCAACCTTGAATCCACAACCACATCTAACCAACAAATCTACAGACTGAAATTTAGCCTTGATAAAACATTTGACAACTCTCTTGTATACTGAAGGCATTGTGGAATACAATGTGAACTAGCCTTGAATTTCAATGGTCTGCCTCTGAATTAAATTCTTTAGAGGCATACAATCGTTTTAGAAACTTCACTTTAAACAGTTACATGGGAAAAGGAAACTCAATGTTAGGGATAACAAAAATAATTCACCTCATGAGAAAAAATATATTTTCAAAACATAATTTACCTAGAAAGGTATTCAATGACCAAGTATACATGTTTGGCATCACTGCCCTAAATCAAGCAAATTGTCTGAATAGAAATTAAATTTAAAATGCAAGTCATATTTTCATCAGCATACATTTAGAATGAGGAAAATATGACCAACTGTTAGGACTACTGGATATTTGTATTATATACAGAACCATAATAAGACCGACTGTGACTCAATTCTTTAAAGAGAGGGGATCTAACTTTATTAAGATAAGAGTTGTAGTTAAAAAAACATGTACTCATGCACTCATTTTATTTTGTATTTAAAAACACTAAATTCCATTTATTAAACATCATAAATATATTACTAATGGAAAGGAATACAAATGATTGGAATAAGACCAAAAGTCATCAGGGTGGCATGATGCAACATGAGAAGATGTATTCATAGTTACGAAGAATGGAATAGAAATCTCCGAACACTGAACTATGTATAGAACAATATGGCTGTAGATCTGGTATGTACATCAAGAACCAAAGGCAGTTAGTCACCAGAGATGATTCAGAATCAGTGGCACCAAGAATAAAAGTTGAAATGGATTAACAAGACTGTATGACACAGTAATGACTTGCATAATAAAGAAAAATGAGAAGCATCATAAAAAGAAACATTTAGAACATGAACAAAACTGACAAAGGAGTCCCAAAGAAAATCACCAGCAGAAGATGGCAGGAATTGAGGCAGAAAAGTTGACCAGGAATGCCAGTGTTCCATCAATAGCAGTTTAACTTGTGAACAGAAGAGCAACTCAGATTAGCATCCCATTTATTAAAACACCCTGGTCTATTTCATGCCAAGCAGATGTTTTCTCCGATGCAGTGAATATATTCAGGGAGCTCGTACAGTAATAACATGTGTAGACCTCACCTGAATTCTGCCAGCAATGTTAGTAGCCGTGTTGGAAATTTTAAAGAGCTCTGGCTAATACCCTTAGCGAGCGCGAGTTGATCCATTACTGTCAACGCAAAGGATATGAACCTCATGTGATAGATGATGAAGGAAATTGTATGTCAGTTTGGTCACTGGTCCCTCGCACTGCGTTTCTAATCTACAACATAATAAAGAAAAACTGCTGCTCAAGCAATGGAGGGCTTAAACAAAAATGAGAGGAACACAGAGACACGGCTTGGTTTTTTATACCAATTACTACTATAGATAATCTCATCCCACATTCACAGACTGACAGAATCGTCTTTGAAATACGGTTTCAATATTCTAAAGAAATCAATAATTTGAGCCATAGGTTGAAAATTTTAACTGCTTCCTCTGCACACTCATTTTTCAAAATGAAAATGCTAATGACACTGAAGGGAGAAGCTTCTGCCTGGAGACATGGCTAATGTCAAGCATGGATTGCCCAACAATCCTACTTTAATCTCCATTTTCCTCAACTGTGACAAGAAGACACTTTCACAAACTCTCAACAACTTAAAGTATGCCTCCTGTTTCCCCAAACAAATCCACAATAGTCAATTTTTAAATATCCCAAAGCAAAAATAATTGAACTCTTCAGGAGGCAACTCAAGACAGAAGGATTTTTGTTATTTTTAGGTGTGAATTTACTCTTTCATCTTCAAAGATATTTTAAAATAAACAACCTTTTCACTTTTTGATTTTAGGTGGGCATATACCAACATTTTCCATAATACATAATGTTCACATATTAAAGCATTAGATGTCAAATTGAGAATTCAAGAAGATTTTTCACTTTTCAACATCATTGAAAGATATACACAGGCCAGTTTTAATAACATATCACATGATTTTGGGTGATGAAGTGGTTTGAATATATAATGCATGACTGTAATTACTTGTTAAACCCCTTTCAAATTTTAATGACGCAATGAATTTTGATCCACTGTGTCTTTACTCTCAAGTATAGGGGGTAGTTTTAATAAATTAGGATTGTGTGTGATGCCCATTCATGGCAACACTAGAACCATGTCACCATTGATCAAATGACCGAAGAATGGCCTGAGGTGTCCAGTTCCCCTCCAAGATTAAAAAATGTGGATTTAATCTAGGCCCATAGCTAGTTTATTCCAAATACAAGTCTTCAAGATATTTAAACAATATTCATTTTTTTCCTTTTATATATTTTATTAACACAAAAAGGATGTATTCATGCATTTACTTAAAATGAACCAATCTACACATGCTAGAAAGGTCTCTGTGTATGTATTAATATTTTTAATTGCAATTATGTTTATTTTAGTTCATATGCCTTGAGGACATGGCATATTGTATATAAACAACAGAAGATGGCATATTTGAATTGAATGCAGAATAAAACTTTCAAAGAGTCCCGGCAGGTTGGCATCTGTTCCTTAACAGGTTGCCACTTCTGGATACCTTCCCAGTGTATACAGAGGACTTGCATTCATAGTTATTGCTGTATCTAAAAGATAGATGAGCCAGTTTTATATACAGAATCTCATTCCACTTGCAGGGCACGTCCCATTACAAAATAAATATCATGTATGTCATATCAAACATGGGTGCTAAAATAATCAGTTGCTGCTTTGATTTAATCTGCTAAGCCTTCTTTTCAATTCAAACAAAGTAGGGCACAAATTATTTAATTGCTGTCTATTTTGTCTGTTGATTTTGTACATATATACTGATTTTCCTCTAGGATTTTCATACCAATTCCAGTAGTTCCTCACCATGTTGTCCTTACAACAGACAAAAAGGATAGAATACTAAAATAATTCTCATCTTTCTGAGACATCAAGAAACAGAAATTCGGTGTGTAATAACGAACGGAGTAAAAAGCCTGATAAAGAGGAGAGTTTTGATCAAATTAGAAAACAAAGCTGATTCTGCGGCACAATTTATCTGCCTCCTCAGCCATGCAAGGTAGTCACCGCAGCTTTGATCTCCCAATTAATGGGTATATTTAAATACTGTAAACATGTAACTGAAGTTAATGAGGCTAGAATATTTAACTTTTTTATCTGGCAGTATAAATTTTACTTTCGCTAATTTGCTTGTTAAATAAAAATCACTGGTCTGTGACTGGCACTTTACATGCCAAATATGTGGGGTTTTTTGTATTTCCAAACCACAGCTTTTAAATCTGTTGGAAGATAAACAAGGGATGACCTTTTAGTATAAAAAGCTCGGTCCAACTGCAAGCAAATACACAATGCTGTAGGGCATACGTTTTAAAAATACAGCGTGAATTGCCTTCAAACACAATAGAATGCAATGTTATGCAGTTCGAAGATGTAATTAGATCTACATTTTTCCTAAGCAGAAGAAACATACTCTTAATCATCATGAGATTATAATTAAGGTCTTCTGCATCTATAAATACAAGTTGTCCATAGCGTTGAGGGGCGTATGGTATTGTACATTATAATGTGTTGCTTCAACCTGCTTCACAGGTTTTTAAATGTGTGAGTTGGAAGTCTAATGCAATCACTCAAGCCTCTGTGCGGGGATGTTTCATTGAGGCTACAGGTTCAATGAGGTTGCGTGAAGCTGCAAGAAAAACATATCTGGTGAAAAGTAATTTCCACACGACATTTACATTTAAAAGCTTATCTGAATGTCAACAAAGAGAACGACAGGAATGTTAGGGCTGACGCGCCGTTTGGTGATCTCTAACGTAATCCAAAAGGCGTAGAAATCCAAATAAAGTGTGTCTATGTTATGACGAATGGAAAGTACTCTGTGTTAGTAAAATTGTGCTCTGTTTCAGTGAACATTTAAAGAGTTAAAATCAGTCTGTGAAAATCAGGCTCATAGTTTTGTATCAGTGACACAGTTTTATAAAACTGAATTGCCTTCCTTGAATACCTCTGGGCACTCAAGTCTGCAATACCTTGTCTTGAATGTGATACAGTTTAGTAGAGATTGCCTAGAGATGCTTTCAATTGTGTATTGTTTGTATTTGCAGTCTGCAGAGTTTGTTGAGAAAATAAAGCAGATATATACTTCTTAAAGCAAAAGCACATATACGCATATATAATATTTCAATTATCATTATTAATAGCAGTAGTAGTAATTGTAGTAAATGTTATACAAGCATATTGGTCATAAGGAAGTACAACACAATAGGGATATACACATTTGCAATGCTGAATTAAGCAGATCATATAATCCACAAGGTGCTGCTTGCCGATTTTTCCGACCCCATTCACAAAAAGGATTAGCATAATCAATTAAATAAATGTTATACACTTTTTAAAAGGAATTCAGGAAAGTCATCTTTACATATAAAACAGGACTCCTACACTGTAAATCTGCTTCTAGCTTAGGTCAAAGTCGGCAGCAAATGGAAACAAAATGTTTCAGATTTGAATTGTGGCTTGCTAACTGCCTTTGAGCTTTGGGTACATAACAAAACCTCCCGTACACATGACAAGTACTTTGTTTGCAGTGCATCCTGATTCTGTCACACACACTGCCACAGCGCTTCCCGGAGTCATGTTCTCTGCCAGTCACTGCCAGTTTGCCAATTACACAAGCTGCTTCCCAGGCACCCGACAAAAATTCCACAAGACTGCTGTGCAAGCTTACCCTAATTAACCATCAGCTTAATTAGACAATTTACTGTGTAATTAGCAGGCAATTAGTCAACACCTCTCAGATCTCACTGACTGCTTTGACAGCTCTGCTTTCTTCACACATTTGGAGTCAAGACCAAGTATAATGATTTTATTCTTAAAAATCTCCATGTGTAAAACACTACCTGGACACATCATCAATTAATAATACTAATTAGTAATGGAAGATAGAGCTATTTTTCCATTTGACAATCTATTGTGTACATTTCGTTTACCTCAACATCAGAAGGCAACCTCCTCAGCGGTGCCCACATTTCCTGTGCAACAAACTCATCATCCAGCCATGATCAATTAGTAGGTGTAAGTGTGTGAACTGCACATTTTGCAATCCAATTAAGGGAGAGACACGGGGAGAAAATGGTGTGGTGCACTACACTCTGGTGCTATGGTCAATATGTTATATCATATAAAATATAATATCTCTCTTCCAAATATATAGTTCTTGTTTTGAAACACAAATACATCTGCATAAGATTTAACTAACTAAATGTTTTGCGCTGGTAGGCTATTATTGCTGTGAATTTTAATGAGCATGGATAGCATTCGTGTGTCAAAACATATAAAGCTGGAATGATAGCTTTGAAATTCTTACTTTCAAAACAAAAAGTTCTGTCCTGGATTCACGTTGACATGTTGGCATTTTTTCCTCTATATATAGATGTATACTTAGTTATTTAAGACTACTTTTATAAATGTAATGCCAGCAGGGTTTTTTCTCTCCATGGTGGTGGTGTTCAAAGTAAATTCCTGATGGGTATGGAGAGAAAAAAACTAAAACAAATTGCTTACAGGACACAGTCATCAGACCACTGCAAACAAAAATAGTGAACAAAGAGGAGAGGCAGATCTGGATATCAATGTAGTAACACTCGACATGGCCTTACAGGTGAGAAGTAATTGCAAAGAAGGCAGTTTGTTCTCTGATCATTATGAGTTACCACTCAGTGAGTAAACAACAGTGATCACCACTGGCTGTTGATTTTGTCCTCACAGTTGTAATTATTTGGTTTTATCCCCTCACAATAAGTGCCCAGAGAGGCTAGAAGGAGACTTGGAAAAGTTGTAGCAGTGGCCAAGTCAAAACCTTGTTTGTTTTACGACTAATACAGTATTGAACTGTTTCTCTGGACATCAGTGGGAATATTTACATAGTGTTTCTTTTTCCAGTGTGGGCTTTGTTGTGCTTCAATGAGGAGAGTAATGTTTAAAAGCTATCTACCATCCATATACATTTACAAAAGTGAAAGCTGCCCGTTTAAAAACCCGACAGCTACTACTTGGCATTTGACACTTCCTCTCCAATGACTGAAACGCAGGAACTGCTGCAGCCTTTTTCATGGCAATTTGTCGCCGGAAAGGTCTGTATGAAAGGGTCTAAGCCGGCATATCGACACTAGGAATTTTCCACCTTGTGACCCAGTCAAGATGCTAGCAAATTTGCGGTAACGAATCTGTGTGAATGGAGCAGGAACGAAGAGCCCAGTAAACACAAGGGAAAACGGGAAATTATCGAACTTTTACAAACACGTCCAGAATATCGGTCCGTGTCTCCTCTCCTGAATCCACATGCTTCTATTACATGTTAATCACAAGGCTACAATGCTCTTTTTGACATCCTCTGTTGTGTCTGTGAAAGAGTGAACAGAACAAAAATCTGAAATATGGCCACTGTCTTGGAGACTCCCCTCAACTTTGTCATCAGGTCTTTCACTTCGATCACAGTGTAGCTTCAGATCAGTGTGATGTTTGTAATTCGATTTCAGAGTTTTCTGATGTAATGTTAAAGCTCCTTATAGTCAGTCCGTTTGAGTACAAATGAGATTTCAAAAAATAATACAGTAAGACATTTGTAACACAGCCCTGAAATATTCACTGTGTCATGATTTTTAACCACCATTCCTCAAAAAAATGATACTGGTTGGCACTGCCTACCTTCCCTACAACTGCATTACTAATTAGCACAGCAAGACTCACAGAATCATGCAGCGTTTGCAGACAATATGTACAAATGAACAATTGCACATGTATGATAAAAAATGGTAATGGATACATTAAGAATGGTATGCCATTGAATAAACAGATACAGACACAAAAATCATACATTTTCCTTTTCAGATTCAGGCACAATATTTTTGTAGATAATATAAAAAATTATATATTTTCGATACAGTACATGTGTTGATTTGGGATAGTCTTATGTTGTGTTAGTGTGTGTTTGCCTTCCTTGTATGGCATATGGATACATTTAAATGAAGAATGTGTGAAGCCTGCATTAAAATTCACAATCTTTAAGTAATTTATTATTCCCTCTTCAGCTGTTCTCAAGAGCAGAAATATGCATATTTGAAGAATATGTACTGTATTATAATAGATAACTTTTCTGGTTACAAATTGATATCATGATTACCGCATTTTTAATTCAAATTACACATTCTAAAAATGTGCACAAAAGAATAATTGTAAAATGTATTTTAATAGTAAAAAGCGTGGCTTCAGCATGTGTGGCATAATCTGCAGAAGCTATAATATACTGCTCGATAAATGAAGACAACAAAATATAGTGTCTTTTTTATGGAAGTTTTTTTATATTCTGAGCTACTCTGAAAAGTAATATTAATCCACTTGCGTACATTAGTTAGAATCATGTGCAAATCAGTCACAAGCCATTTGTTTGATATTATTTTGACAAAGCAGGACTCAGAAACCATGGTGAGGTGCTTTTAATCATATGTCAGATAACAAAAATGAATAAAATGCTAATTTCTGGAAAACCCCCACAAAAAACACATGGCACAACCCTCAACTTATCTATAATATTGGTAAGCATGAAGTACTTTAGTCTCATTAACAATTAAAAATGTAATTTATTTATTTATTTATTTTATTTTCCTACTTTAATGTCGTAAACGAAAGGCAGTGACATGGCACAGTGATTAATCTCCAACTTATCAGTCAAAGTGCTAATTGGGCCCCTGTGGCCTGATCTATCAAAGATTGCCTGGTTTTCCTGGTTCAATGTGCTGTACAAAAATAGATCTTTAGGCTTTCTAATTAACCAGGGACAGTCTAAATTTATCAATCACACATTCAAATGTCCAATATCTTGTTTGCCGTGAACAAAAGAACAAGCAAAACACAGGTCCGCCTGCATTTGTAAGCAGTTTTCAGAGAAGCAGTACCTAGCTCCTCCTTTCGGACTCGTTTTCTTTTTTCTTTTTGAGCGCTCCTTTAAATTTGTCTCAACACATCCGAAAAGCACACAATTCCATTTGGAGCAGCGAAAGGGAATGTGTAAACTAATTAGTTATTCTGTACGCATTCTAGCTGGGTCCAGACAGGGCCCGAGAAGATTTTCATATCTATAGAAAATCCACTATGCATCTTGAATACTATCAATACCAAGGCATGGTAATGTTTTGATAGGAACGCAGTAGCAACGAACAGGATATTAAAAAGAAGTCCCTCATGTTTAAGTATAATGATAGTAGAATGCAGTCTGTTCATTCATATTGACATTAAGAACTTATTTATCTATTTCCCTAAAGAAAGCCCCATACAGTCTTTCTCACAGAGCAAACAATAAAGAATAATATGATTTCTGTTTACTGAGATATCAGCTGGTATTTCACTGCAAGCTGACAGCCTATCGCTGCAACAGTATATTAGACCCCAATCTGGCATCTACAAATGTCAAGAGTAAAGTAGGAAAAAAAAAGCAGCCTACAAGCACACATGTACAAAAATCCTAAAAAAGAAACAAAGTTCACATAAACATATTTGAGCCCAAATCAGTGCAATATTCAGCTGTCAATCGAAATCCTCAGCTGGGGAGCAGTGGTGTCTGTAGGATGGGATAATACAATTTCAAACAGATGTTCAGGCAGGGTACTAATTCTCATTGAACTCCCCTGGTAAGTACTTAATTTCTCCATCGTATGCAAGCAAGGCAAATTGCACTTAATCAAAACTGTATTCTAAAATGTTAATATTTCTTATGATATCTTCAGTTTATTTAAACATTTTGTCACATTCTTGAGTCTTCAATTCAAAAGTTGAGTTGCTAACAAGTTCTATCAATGCTATATGTTGTTTAATTATACAGGAAGAGAATAATATATCTTAATTCATTTCTCCTTTTAAGTATACATTCATAGCCACTTACTCATTTAATGTTGTTTTTTGAATATTCTGGAAAAAATGTAGCCCACCTTTTGGATTTGAAAGGGAAGCTGTCCATTAAACAGGTTATGGATTTCATTAAAGTATGCAGCACCAAATGGTTCATGCGGTCTGTGCATTAAACATATAATTTAATTTCTCTACAAGAGTTCTTTAACAATCAAAATATAGCTTCAAGGTTGCTGGCTACAGGTCAAGTTAAATTATTCTGCAGGATGATTTACTGTTATGAACCTTTAGAGTCACTATAGAGATTTTTGTTACTATTCAGAACAAAGGATGTTCTTTTTCATACCATTTCCATTTCTAGCTTCACTAATCAAGGGATGCCAGTGAGCACAGAACAAACAGATGTTGCTGATTAATTTCCACATTGCCGGAATTAGAACTTAAATTAAAACAAAAGATTTCTAATAAAGCTTAATAAACAATTCATGACTTTTTTTAAAGAACAAATGTTAAGTTTCCAACGAGGCTGCCTATTAGCGGCTGATTGAACTCTCCGAATATGTTTTTTTTTTGCCATTTTTTTCTTATAATTATAAGCAGATTTCAGGATGGGAAAGTTAATGATCTCTACGGTACTCTTATTGAAGGTGTCTCTTGGAAACTCTGAACTATTCAAACGGGGGAAAAAAGGTGCATGAAGGTAAAAAAAACCTAAAAGACATAGTAGTCAAACAACTGCCAAGAAACTTGTTGGTTTTTTATTAAGAAGTTGAGAAAATCATAAAAATGGGACGCAATGAAAGCGAAAAAAAAGTATTTCTACTCAAATGACAATTTATTTAGGTTTTCATATTTCTAATCAATTGAGGCATGATCCAGTAGTTTGTGTGGAAGATAAATATTAGTTCTCCAACCTCTCACTGTAATAACCTGAGAAGAGTGACTTAATATCAAAGCCATATAATCCCGTTCTGCAACAACTAATTTAGTGTGCTGGGAGGCTTTACACTATTTCAGACAGAAGGATATACATACAGTTGGCTTCATATGTATTCAACCATTAATATGGCCAACGGATGTCAAAGTTTCCTTTTAATATGTTGACTTATCCACTCCTTACTTACTTTAGTTTAAATCTCTTTATGTGAGTCACCCTGACATGAGAGACATGTCATCTTGCAAAATTCAAATAAATATGTGACCTTTTAAATATATAGATGTTTTGAAGATTCATTGATGCCCTACCCAGCCCTACCTTGTCAAGAGAGAAGGTCTTGGTGAGAGCGAACGCCCAGCCCTCCTGGAACGCTCTGCGGATCATGGCGGTACTGGTCGTTGGCGGAGCGCTGGCCAGGCCAAACGGATTTGGAAACTTCAGTCCAGCCATCTCGACGCTGATGTCAACCAGGTCAATGGGTGAGTAGAAGAGAGGAAGCTGGGGATGGCTGTCTACAGCAAAGCCATGCTTGGACTGCAAAAAAATACATGTATATTTTAATAAGTTTGTGTATATTATGATCGATATATGTAGCATATACAGAGATATATAGAGAGATAGATACAGATGGATAGATGGAGAAGATGACCACATAAAAGATGGGAAGATGTTCACATGGAAAAGGGAAGCATCTTGGGGAGGCAGTCACCCAGCAATGGATCAGTATTAGCTCATGATAATGATTAAATCAGGTTAAACAATATATAAAATCCATGCTGATCACTGCAGTGGACATTGTTTGGCTGTGTGGTGCCTTAAAGCAATATTGCATCATGCTTTCTTCCCTAAATCAACATTTCATGACAATGGCACTTGTGTGTGGAACGCTACACAAACCGAGGCACAAGAAGTATTATGAATATGTAAATAATCTATTATGTCTGTAATAAATACAATACTTTGACAGGTTCTGCAATAATGTATAAGTTATGGTTGAAAACACAGTCCAGTGGGTACCGTAATTTAAAACACTATATCACGACAGTTTGATATAATTCTGCTAGTATCTTAATCATCATAGTAAAGTGTAAATAAAGTGACCAGATTTTTGATTTAAGCATGTGAGCATCTTATGTCGGAAACTAATACATGCAGTAAATAAAACAAAACAAAACAACTCTGTACTGTTGAAGTTGAAGTCTAACGGTGAAAACTTTGATGCACATGCTGTAATTACTCATATATTTAGACCACACAACGTGGGTGTCAGTGCATGCGTGTTCAAGTAGTTCTTTATTACTCTAATGAACGATAATGTCAGCGTTCTATATATAAAGTTGTTTAATGTGTATAAACATACATATATCAGCATCAGAGAAAAACAAATGTATAGTTTTGTAGAAATTCAGGAGGGTATGCCTAATTTCATTTTGAGACATTCAAAACATAAATATAATACACTAAATAAGGTGTAAGAAGAAAAATACATCTATTTAGAAACATCTTTATATACTGCATATTTTTAGGGTGTTTTTTTCAATTTTAAAGGAGTAGGTACATAAATGAGATTTCCAATTCCACATGGTTTATCTTATATGATCAAAATACAAAGAAAGTCAATAATAGTCATACATCAACTCACTTTAATTAGCAAAGCGTTTATCAAGCAGCTATAATTGCATCTTTAATGATGTCATAGCAGCATAATGAATAAGGCTGTATCAAGCAGAGAGAGACTGTGATATAAAACCACAACATTCACGTGTTGTGAATTCAAGTTGACATGTATCATGTTGTAAAGCGTGATAATCAGGACACATACAGGGCACTTGTACATAAAATACATCCAAGCTTCAAAGTTTTCCATCACAAGAAAAAAGGTTTTCAAATACATTAGATTAAGAATAATAATAATAATAATAATAATAATAATAATAATAATAATAATAATAATAATAATAATAATAATAAATAAAAAAAACTGTTTGTCTGCTATAAATTTGAAAATTATACTTCTGGAATAGGTTCTATGAAGACAGACCCTGAATAACAATAGGGAAATTATTGAAAATGCGAATATGCCACATTTAAAATGATCTGGCTGTGCTTATTGGGTGGTTCAAGTGATCTTTGGCCAATCTGTGGAATTAATCTGTAAACCATCCTGCAAATTGCTTGATTCATTTCCCCTTCCATAGTCCATTACTGTAAAAGCAAAGCAATCTGCTGCCCTTCCTTTTTCAGTACAAGTGGTAATTTAATCTACAAATAAACACTTAACTTTGCTTTCCACTGACCAGAACTACCTTCTAACAATTAACCTACAAATGAACTCATCCTGTGTGCTTTACAGTATTCTTTCAGGCAATGGAGGAGATAGAAAAAGGTCAAGAGGTTCGTCTGAAAATCTTGAGAAGACAACCGCGTCTCGAGATATCAACTGTGGACTCCAGTTGATACCAAATAAGCCACAAATTACTGAGTAGTGCATCAATCTATACAAGTGCAGTACCCTCTGTAATTTTGAACAGCGGTGACTACATGTTTTCTATACTCACACAAAATTGGGAAAAGAAGAAGAAAAAACATATCAAAAAGCTAAAACAAAATAGCAATAATAAAAATAATGCATTATTAATAAAAATAATAACTGCCCAGGGTAGTCCATTCCATTTCAAGGATACACGAGTAAACTGGTCTACAAATACATTATTTAGAAAAGGGCTAATTTATATTCATTACTTCAAATCATTGTGGAATATTTTATAATTCCATCTGGGCTGCTAACTGCGAACTGACATCTTGTAACTTTACAAACGTATCAGCATGTGAAAACGAAAAGAAAGTGAGTCGATACTACTTTTATATATTCAGTTTTGAGGGCATTGCCAATTACAAAGCTACCAACATACTTCATGTTTAGTAAACTACCTCAGAGGTAGATTACTGGAATATTACATCTCCCCAAAGTCAAAGCACACTCATCTTATGCCAGAATTGAGGTCACAGTTGGTGCCTGCTTGCAGAGACAGTAGAAGCCTAGCTGGATCTTAAATCTAAATAGAATATATACATTCGAACTGGCCACAGTATTTTCTTTTTCTTCATTTGTCTCTCAGTTGGGAATATTCAATTTTGACGGCAGCTGGTGGATATGCAATTTTCAGTGATGACCAACATCTGTAATATTTGACTGATGACTGAAAAATAAAAGGTTAAGTGTATTCCGCCTCAAGTAAAGATTTTTAAAACTAAAATGATTTGCTTATAGCATTTTTCCATTTTATATTAAGTTTATGTTGTTCTGTCTTAAAACATTTATTGACAGCTGTCAGCGCCATATTAGCTGATTTAATGCCTTGCCTTGTTCATCACTCCCTTGAAAGATATAGCAGTAAAAATGAGCATCTTCACCTCAGGGTTTTTGCTGGTAGCAATCTAATTACAATACATTATGTCCTATTCTCAAAGCCTTACACCATAGAGAAAATAAAAATATACATAGATAGATAGACAGATAGATAGATATATAGCTTAACATTAGTACTATAAGAGACAATATTTGATAGCATAACCCAATACACAGACTGACGTTTTTTATGTTAAATAGGGTGCAATTCACATGCACTTTCCAGATTTACATCTGCTTAGTAATACAGTCTAATTAAGGTTTACAGTAATGTGTGTTATTACTCCAGAGCTTGGTTTGTGTTTTCTCAGTTTAAGAACATTTATCTAAGCAGGGGGAGGTGTGATATAAGACATTATTGACCTCAGTTTCAAAACTTGACCCTCGAGTATCCATTAAAACATGATATAGCACTTTGAATTATGTGAAAATAGCTGCTGCTGTGCATACAGCTTCCAGACCCAAGGTTATATATGGCATGGAGGTTTGCATACATTTCTTTTATTAAGGCTGGACTCTTCTGTCAATGTGGTGATTATATATGGCTGCTGGAAAAAGATTCTACTGAAATATATCAATAATTATAATGGAGAATATGTCTAATAATAGCATGAGTTTGATCGTAAAAGGCTCTCAGAAGGGTAGTGAAACAGTGATACACCTTGATCTTAGTTTAGTTAAAATTGTGTCCTAATTTGTCCCCCGCCTGTCACTTGGCAGGCAAGCTATTATTTTATTCAGGCGACGTGTGAACGGTGTGCTACTGATCGTACTTGTTGTAAGGGAAAATGTTCCCATTCCTGACACACTACTCGTGTCTGTTTGTGTCACTTCACAAGGCAGGTAAGTCGAGGAATATTGAATAAACAAGCGCACTTAGATTTTGACTCAACTTCCTGTGTTTTTTTTTCCCGTTATCTTGTGATAAACATGAGGCTTACGTTTTAGAATCTGATCACGTCAGCAAATAATAAAATAAATATCAAATAAAACAAAATGTTGGAAGAGGTACCTGTATGTATTTGTGAATGAACCAGGAAGCCTGCTTTCCATCGTTGACCGACTCTACAGTAGTGTTAGCCAGGCCGGCGATGTCTCCGCCTGCGAACACCCATGGCTCACTGGTCTGCATGGTCTCTGGATCCAGCTCGGGGAGACCCCATCTGTTAAACTTGATGGGAGTCATGGCCTCTCTCACTGGTGGAAAGGACAAGAATCACAGCAAAGACTTGATAGAGGAGAAATCACACACAAAAATATAAAGAGTGAGAAATGACAAATGACAGTATTTCCCCCCGTAGCTAGACTTAATGTTACATCTTTCGGTGCCTTTCATATACTGGAGTCTTAAAAGGAGATACTCTGTCAAACTGATCTACATTACAAAATGTATTTTCTTTACATGCATACCTATACAATTCATCTTCTGGGTATAATGCTTTTCACCGTGGACGATAGCCTACATCTATCAATGAGAGCGTTGTTAAATACAGAGCAGCAGCTTGCACAAGATTTATTGTAGACTATTAGAATTACTGAGAGTGCTTTACTTTTACATTTGTACAATAGGATCCTTGAAGGACTATAAATACCTTTGTTGTAACATGAAATGCAAAGATGAGGGGGAATCAATCATTCGTTTTTAATCAAACATTTACAAACTTTTGCTAAGTACGAAGCAAAACCTGCTGATGCGTGTTTTTTCGTGACTAATGGACGCAAATCAGGTTACTTTTTTAATCTCATCACAATGTATGGTTTTATACTTTTATATAAAAAATAGCACTTAATTTATATATATTTTTTTTAATAATTTAAGGAACTGATTGTACAACTGATTGAATGAAAATAGCGGTGACTGAACAATTTCTGAAATTAGCGGACAATATTTCTGTGTGTTACACTATATACACTCACCTAAAGGATTATTAGGAACACCATACTAATACTGTGTTTGACCCCCTTTCGCCTTCAGAACTGCCTTAATTCTACGTGGCATTGATTCAACAAGGTGCTGAAAGCATTCTTTAGAAATGTTGGCCCATATTGATAGGATAGCATCTTGCAGTTGATGGAGATTTGTGGGATGCACATCCAGGGCACGAAGCTGCCATTCCACCACATCCCAAAGATGCTCTATTGGGTTGAGATCTGGTGACTGTGGGGGCCAGTTTAGTACAGTGAACTCATTGTCATGTTCAAGAAACCAATTTGAAATGATTCGACCTTTGTGACATGGTGCATTATCCTGCTGGAAGTAGCCATCAGAGGATGGGTACATGGTGGTCATAAAGGGATGGACATGGTCAGAAACAATGCTCAGGTAGGCCGTGGCATTTAAACGATGCCCAATTGGCACTAAGGGGCCTAAAGTGTGCCAAGAAAACATCCCCCACACCATTACACCACCACCACCAGCCTGCACAGTGGTAACAAGGCATGATGGATCCATGTTCTCATTCTGTTTACGCCAAATTCTGACTCTACCATCTGAATGTCTCAACAGAAATCGAAACTCATCAGACCAGGCAACATTTTTCCAGTCTTCAACTGTCCAATTTGGTGAGCTTGTGCAAATTGTAGCCTTTTTCCTATTTGTAGTGGAGATGAGTGGTACCCGGTGGGGTCTTCTGCTGTTGTAGCCCATCCGCCTCAAGGTTGTACGTGTTGTGGCTTCACAAATGCTTTGCTGCATACCTCGGTTGTAACGAGTGGTTATTTCAGTCAAAGTTGCTCTTCTATCAGCTTGAATCAGTCGGCCCATTCTCCTCTGACCTCTAGCATCAACAAGGCATTTCCGCCCACAGGACTGCCGCATACTGGATGTTTTTCCCTTTTCACACCATTCTTTGTAAACCCTAGAAATGGTTGTGCGTGAAAATCCCAGTAACTGAGCAGATTGTGAAATACTCAGAACGGCCCGTCTGGCACCAACAACCATGCCACGCTCAAAATTGCTTAAATCACCTTTCTTTCCCATTCAGACATTCAGTTTGGAGTTCAGGAGATTGTCTTGACCAGGACCACACCCCTAAATGCATTGAAGCAACTGCCATGTGATTGGTTGGTTAGATAATTGCATTAATGAGAAATTGAACAGGTGTTCCTAATAATCCTTTAGGTGAGTGTGTATATATATATATATATATATATATGAAATATATATATCACAAGTATACCTCTCAGTAACTGAGGAAAACCAGTGGTGCTAAGGGTTGTACCAGTCGTAAAGAGTCAAGGAAATAAACAACTGCATTCTTATGATTGGGATAATTCATGCCCCTTTAAAGTCACATTTTCAAATCTCTCTATGGACTCAGGATGTACAGCGTTAAAATGAGAACACACTGAAACTAGTCTTGAGCAGTGGACAGTGGAGAGAAACAGCTGAAGAGCATGTATAGCCTAAAACGTCAGCGCATCCCTAAAAAATACTGCAGTCCCCAGCACGTTGGGCTGACTGTCTGTCAGGCCGAGGGACGTCCGCAGCGTCCCAGTGACGGTTATAGGTTTCTCCTAGCCTCTCTCCCTGCTGCTCTGCTTTCCCTACTGAAGGCCCGTGATGATGATCGCCCGGATCATTCTTTTCAACAAAAACCTATTCATGTCGAGGAGTTTGTTTCTTTTCTGCTGTGGAGAGGCTACAGAGTGTGACAAGGCTTTAGCACTCCAGAGAGATTATTCTTAAATAAAATAGCTTCCAAAGAACCCACTGACACTCTCCAGAGAGAACTACACTGGCAGATGCTGATTGCCAGGCTCCATTAAACAGAAGAAGCCATGCTGTCTTATATGGTACAATGAGGGATGCATCGGCGTTCGGCAGTTTGTGAAGAAAAGAAAACAACACGAACCTCAAAATAAAATGATCGTAATAACACAATAGTTTAATAAAACAGCATCGTCTTTGAGCTACATCCTTTTATTCATGTGTGAGTCTCTGTGTGTATATTTAAATGTCACTGGAGTATCCAATGAGTTGCTGCATTCATTACCGGACTGACTTTCAAAGCATTTTCTCTCCAGAGGAGACTATTTCTGTGCTGCATAAGCAGTACAGAATTAGGCCTGAAATGTCTGATATTAAAGGAAATAAAATCCAATAAAAACATTTTATTATTCTCATTTCCAAGTGCAGGCGTAGACTATATCAGAACTCTAGCTGACTGACTATTTTACAGAACGGCAGTGGAAAACCATCAAGGGCAGGGTATGACAATGTTATCTTGATATATTATAGAGAATTGTATTCAACAGTGTTACTTGACTCCAGAGGGCTAAAGTGAACATATAAACTATTAGCACATTTTCCAATTAATTTATACAAGGTTTCCAATCCATACTGAAATTGTATACATCCACGAGAGCTCCAAAATGTATTTTCTGTTTAGGGCATCCGAGTAATCACTACATTACAATCGTGTAATGAAACAAACAATCCACGGCTGCCTTCCTTGGTGAATTTAATCTTAAACTAATAAAATGCAGGTTTGCACCAAGAAAGAAAAATCCCAAATCGTACTCGAACCTGTACAATTCTTCTCAGGCCACTTTGGTTAGCCTGTGTGAGCGGATAGTTTAATATTTAATTCTGTTTGACAGGCATTGCACCTGAACGCCTACTGTGAAAGTGGCATGAATAACTTCTTAGATCTCTCCTTGTGATTTCTCAATTCCCTCAAAGTCTCCAAACAAAACAATGAACTTGAGATTTTAGAATAATATACAAAGGCTTCCAACACCTCTATCTGCAGTTTGCATGGACACATTTTAATAAACTCAGCCCTGCTCCATCTGTATTGTGATTAAGAAATGGATAACATCAGCTCAGGGACAACATAAAATAAAAAGGTAACTTCATTCACGGCTGTTTCTCTTACATAGAGAGATCCACCATTGTTTTATTCAGATAGCTAGGGATGCCAAACTGTCACAACAGCCATTACTTTGCAGATAATATCCACTGCATTGCAGATAGTATTTACATTTTAGATTTGTTTTGTTTGTTTATAACAAAATTAAATTACTTATCATGATGCTGAAAATCCCCTTAGTACTAAAACAATCTGCAGCCAGGTGCTTGCTGCCCAGAATCTAATCATTTTGTCACCGGAGTGAGCCAACCCTCAAGATTTTCTAGCTATCTCAGCTTTTCATGCCATGTATAATCCTCTGCTTCTTCAATGGACATGACAAGATACTAAAGTGGATAAGTAATGCATATCTCTAGAATAAAAGAGTATAGGCTACCTAAAATGTTTATTGTGAACATGCTTCTTGTTTTTTAATATATACATCATCACCATCTACCAATATCGATCCACTGCTGGCTGAAGGCCTCCCCAAGTTTCTATCTACAGCTTCTCTTGTCCATGTCATGCATGCAAAGTTTATTATTTCGTCTATCTATCTATTTATACATATATTTACACACACTGAAATGCCTCTACATATTTTCAGAAAGGCTTTGATGGAATATCCAAGGTTAGTGGTTTAATATGAATTTATATGAAAAGCTACACACATTTTTCATAAGGGTCACAGTGGACAGCACTAACCCAAGCAATTGATCACATCCCAGTGTAAAAAGGTAATTAAATGTCTTGCGTTCCATAAAAAGTGATATTCATTACTATATGCAAATACAATTATTTCTATGCAGTCATGCTGAAATTCACATTTTTTTATTGTAATTAACCTGCTAGACTAATTACTAATTAATATATTGGTTTTAACTACAAATAGGAATCATAACCCCTTTAAGAACAATTGTTATTATTTTTATATTGTTTGTAACCTGACCATTAGACCTTGACAGAGACTGAAGGAAAATAGAAGAAAGTGAGGATTTTTAAAAGCGGCAAAACTGAGATTGTGTACCTTGTTTAGACATACGTATGTATGCCTCTCTAAAAATAAAATACAAGGGCAAAACCAACATACATATTTTTAGAATTATTATTTAACACAAAAATAGATTATTCTATAAAGTTTCAGTTGCACTAACGTGTAGGTTTATGTCATAACTAATTATGTACAGATGTGTAACATGTTCAATTTACACTTGCTTAAATAGCAGAAATACTCATTAGCTGCAGTAAATCTGTTATGCTTCAGTAAATAGTTTAATGGTTCAGATAAGTAACCAATTGCAAAATCCAATGTTTCCAGCTTAAGAATCTCATTATTGTGATTTTGTAATTTACTTTGGATAGTTCATTATACTGTGAATCTACACACAACTTTAAGAAAAGTACTGTGTATAACTACAATATTTATCCAAGTGGCTTATTATTAAAATATAATTTTAGGCATACAATGGTTTAATTTGCTCCTGTTGTTGATATTAATATTATTACCTGCTGAGAGCAAGAAACCATTTAGAACTAACATTGCTCTTTGTTGAGACACATTACCTGCTATCTAGTGCCTAGGGAAAGTCTACACCCCCTTTCAAAATGTTCACCTTTTTAATTTCTCTACACATCCTACCCCACAACTTCCACATGAAAACACTATTGTAAAAACTTGTAGAAAAGTATTTAAACATTTAAACTGAAATAGCTTAGTTGGATAAGTGTCCACCCCCTTGTAATAGCAATCCTAAATTAGCTCAGGTGTAAACAATTGCCTTCAAAATCACACACCTGTGTTAAATTGTAGTGATTCACGTGATTTCAGGATAAATTGAGCAGTTCCTGTAGGTTAGCGCATCACCCTAAGAACACCATCCCTACTGTGAAGCATGCTGGTACAGCATCATGTTATGGGTATATTTCTCATCGGCAGGGATTGGAGTACTTGTCAGGATAAGAGGGAAAATGTATGGAGCAAAGTTTAGAAAAGTAATTGAAGAAAACCTGCTGCTCCCTGCAAGAAAGCCCAAACTGGGATCACCTCTCAGCCTGTCACACAGCCAAAACTACACTGGAGTGGCTAAGGAACAAAACGGTAAATGTAGTAGGGTGGCCCAGTCAGAGCCCCGACCTAAATCAAATCGAAAATGTGTGTCATGACTTGCTGTCCATCTATAATCTCCAAGGAAATGACGGAGCTTGAACAGTTTTGTAAAGAAGAATGGTACATCCAACTCTAGGGGATGGATTAAATCAAAACTTTGACTCACCCACTAATAGCAAACTACAAACCTGTACATCACAGTGGTTACATTTCTGATTAGAAGAAAGTGGCATCTTACTAAAAATGCTACAACTGAGTACAGTTCTGTAGTTTTCAATTAGCAGGTGGGTCAAAGTTTTGATTTAATCCAGCCCTAGGTATGCATAGTTTTATATTTTTAATATATATTTTTTCAAAATAAAAACTCCCCTGCCCCCCCCCCCCCCCCAAATGTGGAATATAGTGTGTAGATAAGTGTACAAAAATCCTAATTTAAATGCATGAAACTCTGAAGCATTGACACAGCAAAATCTGTGAGAAGTTAAAGGGGGTGCAGACTTTCTATAGGTAATGCATATCAGCATAAACTGCTCAGTGGTAAATTATACTAACAAAAGTAGTGCATCATATTTAAAAAATGTAAAAAGGCAGACGTGTTTAATGTATATATTAATAAATAGATTAATTTCATATGGGGTAAATATTCATAAACAAATATATTTGTTGGCACCTTTTGGGATAGATAAATTGTTATTTTTCTTCTGAATAAGATGCACTCAGCCAATGAATTATGATAATGGTACACTACACAGATTGTTTTTTAGTTTTTTATCATGAATCGGTACAATATAAACAATCACGGCTCATTGTAAGAGAGATTACATGTACAAGGTATTGATTTTTAAGGAAATGAGTCTTCTGAATCTGATTACAACTCTGTAAGGTTGACTTGCAAATGAAATTGACCTAAAAAGTAGTCACCTGATTTGTATGATAAATGGGCTTTATTGATTTAAACTGTATCTGGTTAAGGTAAGGAAACTCTTTGGTTTTGATGATTGATGTCTTTTAGTGTAAAGGAAAGTGAACCAAAACCTGTAGCAACATTTGGGAACAGATTACCATTTACAAAATGACACAGGACACTGTGACCAGCTTCCATCTCAATTCAGCAAAAAACAAGCACTTAGAAAGTATGTCTTTCACGTAAAAATAACAACACGAGTCTGTAATAAAACCTGGCTTTAGCTGTCAGGCCACAAATGAACACCCAATACAAACTGAATTGTGCATTGCAATTACTTCTTCCAGATCGGGTTTTCTTTTTCATGTATGAAATTAAATATTCAGTCAAAGCTACTTAGGTTAATATCTCAACAGATACCCACTTAGCATCAATGGAAAGTGTAAGCTTTAATTTAAATCAAGGAAAATACAAATTTCTTATGTCCAGGTATGGAATACAATGATTCCTAAAATCATATTGAAAAAACATCCTTTACTTTAATTCACTTATTAAGAGTAGTGGAAATATGTTCTAATGCATTGGCTGCTGTACTATAAAACGAGAATATTAAAGCAACGGATACCTGTCGTTTAGAGGTATTTGAAAATAAATAACCAGCTATATAAAAAGAAGTAGACGTAAACTGGTAATTGGTAAACTGGTAGATTCGTTTCAGCATAACTAGATCCTTATTTGTGCTCTCCCATGTGTAAATGTAAGCTGCCTGTTTTTTGCTCTGATAAAAAGACAGACTTATTACATTCTAAATAAGCAACACACCTCAAAAAGGAAAAACATTAACCACAAATTTAGAGTTGATGACAAGGGACTGAGCATTATCTCTCCCTTCACTAAGGTGATAGGTATCACATGAAGTACTCCTGAAATCTGCTAAATAAAGATAAGTACAGCAACGGTAAACACTTATTCATGAGGGAGAGACGTCTTTTCTTTACAATGGTTCTATGAAACTGTTTCCAAGAATAATGCAAGGTACAGCATGCAGTGAATGGATTGTGTATGGTCCCAGTTGGCTGTCCTTAGTGGCATTGTGTTAATCTCTAAAGACTGGGCTTTTTAAATAACCAAAATAATTTCTCTGATAGAAAAAAGTGCGTTTAAGAGACATTTCACTAACAAGTCTAAAATAAAATAAAAACTTGGTGAAATAAACTATATCACAATGATTTCAAAGGAGAATCTTAGAATCTTATTTTATTTGCAACTGAATAATAAAACTAAACAACTGTGACGACTATGAGATATTAGCAGTTACAAATCAATTAAAGTAAATAAACGGCTAATGAAAGAAAATTATGAATTGTTCACTTACACTACATCACTGGAATAAGAGGAATATAATTAAAATGGTTTTACTCCAAACATTCAAGCTGGATATTCCTCCAAGTTCGTTGCCTTTTAAAACATCATTATAATGATGACAGAAACGCGGTGGTTTCACAGCAAAAAGAAGCAAGAAGTCAGAGGGAGATTGTTGTGTTATGAAGTGGTCATCATCTCAGCAATACAGACGGTGTCATAGTATGCATATATTTAGATGCGCATGTTTATATACATATAATTGGATGGATGTATGGATGGATCCATATATATATATATATATATATATATATATATATAAATATTTTTTTTTTTTTTTTTTTTTTAACAAAAAATAAACAATGTGCTTTAATGTCCACTACTGCATGCTAATACTTTGTGATAAAACATTGTTTCTATTATTAAAATCTTTAAAAGGTAAAAGTTTACCTTTGGGGTCACTCAGCACTGAACCAAACGCAGTGATGATGTAATCAGCCTTCAAGCGCACGATTTGGTCCTCATCCTCGATCCAGTCGCCGTCTTTGCTTTGTTCGGTGCAACAAAACTCCATGCTGACTATTCGCCCAGCTTTCACAATGACCTCCCGTGGAGACAGGAATGGCAAGAACTCACATTTCTCTTCTCTTGCCAGTTCCATCTAAGTAAATAGATATAAACATATATAATATAGTTTAAACAATTTGAACAACAAATGGAAACATCTAAAATATGTATAAACCCTTTTTACATAAAGTATAGAGGTGGAACCTTTTGGTTGAAATGCAATGTGTTATATAGTTTGAGTAGTTTGTAAGGAGCAGTAGTGCATGTCTACTCATTATTGTTAATAATAATACAATTGAACATTTAAATTGAACACTTCATAGTGAGTCTTGATGTTGTTGTTTTTTGGTTTGTTTTTTCTCTCCACTTGCAGGTTATATTGTACTGTGTCTATTGTAATTTTTGTCCACAATACAGCCACAACTCCATAGTCTAAACAGCTTTGCAATTTGATTGCTGTACAGTGGGCTGCATTTGATTATCAGAGCTACTTCTCTCAGCCCATCCCAAAGTGGTACATTTTAAAAAGCCTTTGGCACCATTGTACACTGAGTGGTAAAATCTGATGACAAGTACTACAGTGTAGGGAATTAAGCCCTGCATCCACTGAATGGGCAGAAAACATTGTGTACCACTTATAAACTAAGCTTTCCCACTGTTAGTAAGTGAATGAAAGAGAGAAAGAATACATTAGTATTTAGTTTATATTATTAGTGCATACTACCTTGAACTATAAAAAATAAGCAAACGGGACAAACTTCAAGGAGATAAACTACTGTCAGCAGCTGATTTCAAGTAGGACAACCATTGCCTGTGGGATAGGCGTGAATATTATGTCAAAATCAATCCTTTGACCGCACAGAAAACAGAAATTGCCATTGTTTCATCATGTTTCATTGTCATCATTTTATGTTCAATATATATTACTTATCTACGTATACATAATTCTCACTGTTCTCGATCAGTTTGTTAAATGAATGTCTGTCTAGCTTGTAAGTTTCTTTTAAGAGTATTTAGTGGAGTGTCTTCTGTGTGACTTTTCCCTGTCACATGCAAGAGTTAAAGACTACATGTACCGGTAAACAATTTTTTATTTTGAATTGCTCAGCATCTGGTAAACTGTGCAAACTTCTGTGACAAAAAAATAAGTGATATGAGGTTTATGCGTTTTTACTTGTTAAGACATTAAATAAAAGAAAACCTTTCCTACATACAGTATGTACCCACATCCTTGTGGTTTCCATGGCATCTTAGTTACCGTGAAAAATCATTGCACAGCAAAGTAATAAATACTAATAATGATTATGCAAGGTAGTGCTAGAAACCTCATGCAGTGACATTTTAAAATCTACAAATTGCACAGAGCACGGAAATACGTTAATGCACATTATTTTATCTGAATACCTATGTCTACCTTTAATGAATGTTTAAATGTAAAAATGTGGCAGCATCCAATACAAAAACATCTCACTGCAATGCCTCCTAATAACAATATAATGAAATGTAGGAAATACTGCCTTGTTTTTGATTTGCAAAAAGCCGCATTACAGTCCTTCCATATTGCATGTTTGTAATTTATTAATTACATTTTTCTGAATATATTCAATGCTACACAATAAATAGCTAGAATATTTTATTTAATGAAAAGCTGAAAGGTAGAGATAAAGGGATTCCACATGCAAACTATTACTACATATTTACTTAACATTAATTAGTAATCTAATTCAATTGAGGACCTGGACAGTAGTTACAATTATGCTACCAAACAACAAACCAACAAAAGCACCAGCCTGTGATAGCAATGTCTTCAGTGAAAGCAGCTACACAGTGATTCAGCTCAATATACACTGGACATGTTGATTGGCCTGCCCAATCCAGCGCCTATTGTGAATGTGTCCGGCTCTAATTTGGGATCTTGTTATCTCAGATTGAAGCATGTTGAGTCTTCTGAAGATAGTCTTCATTAATATGGAGCTTTAACATTGTCGTGCTCTGTGTCAATGGGTGAATTCAACGAGGGGCAACGTGTGCAAACTAATGACATGGCAACCCAAATATTCCACTGGGATTTCCTTACACAATTACTTGCCATTCAGTTTATTTCAAATGGCTGTGGTTCCCATTATTTTAGGCACAGACATTGGAGCCACATCTTTATAAACCCCAATGCTCAGAAAGTAGATACAATCGTCAGGTTTCAGAAATACTTGTTTTCCCTAAATTTGTTGGACACATGAAGACTGGTGATTTTGCTGTACATATACAATAGCATCCTGATGTATGTGTACCCTGTTTGAAGAATAACTAAATTGATAAGTTAGCAAGAAAGTGCAGGCTTATACTCACCATGATTAATACACAATATAACAGTAAAACATTAGGCATGGCGGAGAGAGAAAAACAAACTCCGGCGATTCAGATTAAAGTCTAGGCCTAACGGTTGCCTAATGGATTGCTAGATAGAAAGGTTCCTATGTGTGTATTTAAATCAAAGTACACACCCTTCCACCTAAGATGAAGGTTACCCTTTAAAGTTTTAAAAGTCACTTAAATGATTGAATGGAAAAGAAAAATCACAGATCATTAACTTATAGACTCCTACTAATACATATGAACTAATCATTTTAGGAACCGCTTTAATTTAAGTCAAGCTCACATAATTCTAAATATTCTACAATGTTCTTTTCCCATTTTGTATGCAAGAAAAAAAAAGTGCAGAGGTATTCACAAACGCTTGAAATTCTGTATAAGATTACACAATATTCTTGTGAAGGCAATGGAAACGAACAAACACAAAAGCTACGATTAATACAATAGAGTGGGCATGCTTAAAAGATAGAGGAATTGCAGAGACACCATGGAAATTATACTGCTGTCCGAATTCACGTTGTTCTTCATTTAAATGGTGAGAGTGAGTTTCTATACTTTCAGAGCAAACTAGGCCAGCATTTTCTTTGTACAGCTCTTAATACCATTCTAAATTCACAGGTTGTTTCATTGAGTATATTTGAATACTGTATTCAAAAACTGTCTTCCAAAACTAACACTTGTTTTGTTTTACCTTACTGAAGAAACCCTATTCTTTTATCTGAATTGTTTGGTGGAAACATCAGTGATACTATACCTTTGGGTATTCCTCCTCTCAATTAGATTGCTTTCTTTAGTTTGTGGTCACATCTTGCTAGAATTTTAGATCAAGTGTCTTTGCTGCCTAATGAAGAAGACGTATGTAGTATCATTACTGGCAGTATACATTCGGTTCACAAATAGCTGCTGGGAAATACATGTATATGCAATCACAAAAAGGCATATGAAAATAACAACCTTAATGCTTGGTAGGAATCTCAGTGCTAATGTGAAGCTTTGAAAAATAATGGTCGCAGAGATCTTCACAAAAAAGAAAATCAATGGCAAAAAAATCTTCAATAAAAATAAAGTCAAAGACAGCAGTGCTTGACATCTCCAGCTTTCAAACGCAAACCTTTTAAAGGAAATCTAAGGCTTCGTTTGCTATTACTGGGCAGCCCTACATTTATTGTGCTTGATGACAGGTTTTGACAGTTACAGTATCTCCAGCCGACACCGGAGCCAAAACAGAGTATTTTGCAATAACTGTGGGAATGAAGCTTAAGAAAAGGGCCACTGAGGCGTGGAGAAGATGCTTTAGCGGACATCTTAATAAACTGATTCATGCAGTATTAGCTCAGCAGACCAAATATTAATAAGCTTTCCCAGTTAGAGTCTGTTGACTTTTTACCTCTTCTGGGACAGCCCTTATGTTTGTAAATCCTTTCCTGAAGACCACAAAGACACGTCGGGCTCCACAGCGCAATGCAGAGGTGGCGCAGTCAAAGGCAGTATCGCCGGCACCCAGCACGATTACTGTGCCATGCAACACTGGCAGCTCAGAGTGACAGCTACACATCCCTGAATGACAAAGGAAGAAAAAAAAATAAAAAATCCGTCTGCAGAACTATTTCTGCTCAACGGCTCAAAAGATACTAGTACTTAAGGCAGTGTAAAATTGCATCTTCAAGCCTGCAGACACAGCATGTCACTATCAAATTATTCTGCTTCATTGAAAGGCAGTTTTATTCCATTTTTTTTTTTTCAAATGTCCTCATAGAAGTAATTTCATACCCACTACCTTTAGCAGTGCGACTTTTACTTTATCTTCGATATGGATGACTACAGACCATATTGAATGCAGCTGATTTCAGCATCAGATATCACATCCCACTGAATCTATCAAAATCCCCTCTATTCTAATAATTCACCATGTTTTGTATTCGCTTAAAATCAAACAAAGGCTTCCTCTACAGGCATGTCTTTGTACATCGCTAGAACATTTGTCACTGGTTTATTCTAAAAACCATGTGCCACTATTTGCAATGAAAATTATACTATTTATCAACCAGTTTCCCATAAGGCACTTTTTTTTTATTGTATATCTACTGAAAATATGGAATAATCCCTTATCCTAAAGTAATTAATAGAAGAGTAATTAGTGCTACATTCTACAATCATAAAGAATAAAAAAATAATAAAATAAACATTTCCCACATGTGTTACTCAACTATAATGTGATTTTGCATTAATTATATTGGCATTAAAGTGCAGAATACAAATACAGATATTCTTTATTTTAAGGGGAATTCCCTGTGGCACATCTTAGTGAACAGGAACGGCACAGAGTATGTTAATATTTTAGGTAAGTCAAAAAGTAATTAAACCTTAATATCCATGTGTGGGATGCAATGATAAAGTGTAATTTAAAATCCCTGTAAATAAATAATTGGAAATAACAAATTATACACCATTACAATAATAACCAAATAGGATAGAGTAACCAAAAATCCTTGCCTCTTGTTTTGAGTCTTATATATATATATATATATATATATATATATAATATATCAAAATCAGACTGAGGTAATGAAGTGGAATAGTAGTATTACAATACATTTGGCATTTTACATTTAATTAAAACCACTTACCACCAACGTTAATATAACTATTTGAATTTAATTAGAAAAGTATCATTCAGTTCTGTATATTTTTCAAGCACACCATACATTCTCTATTGCCATATTTAGATATAAGCATGATATAATTTAGCTTCATGTATGTAGTCAGAGATGCATGTTCATAATTTTACAACTGACCAAATTATATAGTATAAGCAATAGCAATACTTTCATTTTTTTTTCAAAACAGTTTTCGCTTATTCTAGTCTCCACACATCATGAAATATCTATAGGAAAGTGAAAGATGATTTGATTGGATAAGTATGTTACACTTATGCTTGTGTTTTTAAATTATCACTTGCACTGTGATGTACAATAAACGTATATTTTAATTACTCCACTAAAATCTAATCCCCCAAAAGAACAATATATTCTGTATCTATTGTGAGAAGTCAGAGAAATAAATATCTCTGTGTCATAACTTATTTCAAAGCAGCCCTATATAGCATATTTGTTGTGAAAGTAATACTTGATGTACTGTATATATCTGTGCGTGTGTGTGTGTGTTTTGGGTGTTTCTTTCTTCTTAAAATATACAGTAAAAGGCAACAATACTATTCATTATTTTTTCTTCAGTTCAGACAAAAATCACATTCCTGGGAAATGAAATAATCTTCACAAAACAGCACTTTGCAAAGCGTCCTACACAGCATGTTTCTTTCTTTTTAGACATCCTTTCTTTACTTTTTAATTCTATTCTAGAGATAAATTATGTATTCTTATTTCAGCACATTAGTCAGGCTTTACCTGGTTTACTGGCCTTGGCAACCAGTGGCAAGAAGTCTTTAGATGTGTAAAAACCTTCTTCCATTGTCAGTCCTTCAAAGATTTTGTGTCTGTTGGGCTCTGGCAAACCTGTTCAAATATAATTACAATGAAGACTTTGATTATTAGATGCATTTCAACTCTTGATTCTCGTCTGAATTGGCAAATTAATTGTCAAAGAAATGCCCTGTAGATGATGTAGTTGAAACTGTCAGGTGAAATAAATACAAATATTCCAGATTAAATGAATCACAGAATCAGTGGGCCATCAAGATCTGTGTTCATTAAACATCATTACACAGCAATGGCCACATAAAAAGGATATTTCATCCAAAACGACAAAGCATTGAGTCTCACAATCTATTACATTTTATGATGCAAGCAGATACAAAAAATAAAAAGATTGTGTTGAATGGTTTCCAATCACTTGGAACCGTTCTTATACTCTCATGTGCATCGATACAGTACTTTCACATATATTGAGCAGTCCAAAAACATGAACCTAGTCATTTGCTTAATGTTTTAAAACCGACATTTGTTAGATAATTTAAAACAGTGATTGCTTGATAGATTTGTGATGCTATGCTGAATATGTAGAAACTTCATATGAAAACACTTGACCCCTAGGTTGCTTCGCCTTTATCATCTAAAATATCTGCTATAAGAAGCAAGGATTTTATTGTTTTAAAAAAGGAGAAGACTTGAGACATCGAAATGTCACAAATGAAAAATGCCAATTTGAAGAGGAGCCTTCCACATTCTCCAGGAAGAAAGGGTGTAATAAAAATAATGCTAAGTATGTATAAAAATAAATGACACGCACTGGTAAGATGCCAGTTTATTTTTCAAGAACCGTTATTAAATATTCAGTTTTTCAAGCAAACAAAGCCATCATCAGACTGAAATTGGATTAAAACAAAATAACCTACCAACGACCCCAAAGAAAAAACAAATCAAGTATTAAGACTAACATAGTCGCTCATCTGGCTGCTGCACACGTCTCAGGCTAAAAACCTATCATTAATGCATTTTGTATGGTGGCTCTATTGAGTGAGGCTAGTAATTAAAGTTCTTCTCTCTCATGCCTGTTGTTTGACCTGTGATAAAGCAAGCGATCACGTATCAATTCATTATTTCCCACAGCACATGCAGGTATGTCTCTTTCCCAAGTGTTGCCCATCTGTTCAGCGGACCCTCCCAGTCAGTGTAGGAGTGAACCGCACAGTGCCGCATGTCCAACCGTACTGTAACCTCCCCGATCGATAATATTTGTAACTTGTAAGTGCACAGTTGAGCAGAACACACGCCATGCCCTGTCCTCGTTAACCACACTGAGCTCTGATACTACAACCTTCTCCCTCCTGTCTGCGGTGATCAATTTTCATTTTCACCCCCCCCACCCCAACAGACATACACACACACTTTCTGTCCTGAATACATTTCTGGGGGATGTTTTAGATTTATATGTATTCAGTGGGAATGGAAGAATAATTTCATGTAAAATATCATTCTGTCTTATAATGTCCAATAAGGTCTGGAAAAGCTATTCATAGAATAGAGAAAAATATTTATTTTGGTGAGAATATTCAAAAGTACAATTGTATCATAATCAGTATTAGTAATCGCAATATCATCTTAAAATAATACAAATTCCAAGCCGTTCATGATGAACCTGTGATATGTTGAAAACATCTCTGTACTGTGAAGTTATGTATATTGGGAATGTTTAATTCAAGTAAGATCTCGCTTGAATGATACATTGACAGATGTCACTCTTTTTAACACAAACAATAATTAAACTGAATGAATAATGAAAGCGATAAATACATCTGGAAGAATGTTAGCCAAAGCAAATTAATACAATCATTTAGGATGAAAAAAAACTAGTATAAGCTATCAGAACTGACTCTAAATACATGTGTGTGCGTTTAGTTTGTATTTCTGTATGTGTGTCCGTGAACAGTCTTTTGTCAGTTAATTTCACATTTCAGAAGAAACTGTATGGCAGGATAAAAGAGGATAAACAATTGTTTCCCCCGATTTAACTGCTGCAGACTTGTCCTTTATCATTCTGTCATTTGAGAAGGAAGAGAGGTCTTAGCAGTATAGACAGATCAAGCCACAATATGATTTAGAAATGAAGTGTTTTGGTGGCGAAGATTAATAAATGTCAGCAAATCATTTCGACTTTGTGATCCTGGCTTGAGCTATTTGACTTTCACTGAAAAAGGATGACATGTGGCTTAAGGTTCATGTTCACATAACTTAAAAGGATTTCACCTTACTTATAAATGTTTCCATGAAAATGGTAGCAGTAGCAGAAGTTTCTCTTACATGTTCATTTTGCACGTGTTGAACAATGTAGGAGGAACATGTGCAAAGGATATGGTAGAAAACTTTCCAAATCTACGGTAAATACATGTTAAAATAAACATAACCTGCTTAAATAAAAATCAACAAACAAACATATGAAGTGAAATGATGTCCCCATGTCTCCTTTATTGACTTCATGTCCTCCATTTTATGTAATGGATGTCTGCTTGTAACATGAAATGCCATCAAGTGACATAGCTGGTATAAAAAGGGTTAATGGCTATTGTCTGGAGTATATAATCAGATTTTCTACCACAGGCAATGATTTAACAAGCCTTATTATTCAGAAAGGCCAAGGCGAGTAGGTTTTCAGATGCATGTAAGTTTTTTTTCCATTAAAGAATAGTTCAAAGGTTAAAGGTCGAGAAATGTGATGCCATTTCAGTTAATTGTTATCATTTTGGAACCAGCGTACCTGCATAGATGCATACTACAAAATATAAATCCTTGAGGGGGTAGGTTACATATATTGTTAATTAAAGGTGACAGTGACCATATCTTTATGTATATTGAACAGACTTTTACATTATTGACTTTTATACAGACAATACATGCATATTGTGTTTATATATTTAAAAAAAAGGTAAAAGATTAAAAAAGCTCATTAATTCTCCCCAAAAGACATTTATTAATGTATTTAGTTAAATGTTAGTGAACTGATGAGTTCCTTTTGAATATTAAGTAGTAAGATACTTCAGAAATAAAATCAGCTTAAACTACAATTGTTTTATCTCCAAATTATATGGAAGAAAGCATTTTAGTTTCAGAGAGCTAAAGAGTTTTACAGAAGAACTAAACAGAATATGTTGATGTTTCTTTATGATGAAGTATGACTTTTTGAAATGAATGATTTGTGACAATCATATTCAAGAAAGTTGATTAACCAAGGACACCTGTAATAAAGCCCATTAAGGTTTCTCTGGTTAGTTTAAATAAATTTAATTTTAGCTTAGTTTAGTTCAGTACAGTTGTTATAGTTTAGGTTAGGTTCCAACACTTTCAACACAAGTATGTGGACCCAGGAGAAAACATACCTCCAATTTTCACAGCTGGAAAAGAAACCGCAGTTGAAAATGTAAACATATGAATATCTCTGACAATGATTTTATTTTTTAATAGCTCTGCGATTAATCATTTTCCATGCCAAGCGAATGAGAGGAATCTATTATTTACAAATGAGACCCTTTATCTCTTGATGCATCACTCATCTGCGCTATGAGGTGACTAAAATTGATTAGTAAGCAACCTTTGAACTTGATTAATAAAACAAATAAGCACCAGGAACAGATTTAAGAAATATTTAACCCCACACCCCCAAAAATATATTTACCAAGCAAGTTCTCCAAGGAAACAGTGGTTATCAATCACAACCTCATTACCAGTCTGTCATCTGGGTTTAGGCTAAATGTATTCTGGCTCGCTGCCATACTAAATGTTCAATGAAACATCCTTAAGGCTGTCTACAAGATCAGCTGAAGTCACACATGCTATACATCAAAGAAGAACATTAGTGTTATCATAGCTTAATAAATAGTGCCATTTGCGCAGTGTAATCCTCTGCTCTGGGTTATCTGCCCTGTACTATATTGCCCTATTTAAAAGTAAATAACACTATAGTCTAATGGGAAAATTATTTTATGGGTGAAAGCTCATAAAATATGAATATGAATTGCTAAGTGCTGGTGACTGTAAATGTACATTTTAAACCAGCTCGGCTCTTCTCTTTTATATGAAAACACGGCGAGATTAAGACAATGGTGTACTGAGGGCATTAGACTGGAAAGCAAATTCTTACAAGATCATTTCAATGGATTGCTTTCTCTTTCTCTCGCTCTCTGTATATTCATATACACGTGCCGCGTTACCTAGGGCTGTGTCTGTGACTTTCATCCGCGATCCCCGGACACATTCGCCCCGCAAACTTATATAAAGCTTTGAAAACAGGTACAAAAAGTAAAGAAGTAAACACACAAAGCAAAACATGATGAATGAGTCATATAAGGGGCAAGAAGAAGCAATACATTAGAAGCGGTAAAACATGAGTCACGTTGACATGAAAGTGTTTCCATTTGTTGTTGTTGTTACTTAAACCCATACAACTAAAGTGGAAGCCCCTCCATAACAGTCATTGGACACTAAAAACAAGAGAATCCATCTGTCTCTATTTGTTACAGAACGACAGTGCACCCCCCTATTTGAGAAGACAAAGAAGCCATTTGACTGCAAGCTGCTCTTCCGCTACATTTCACTTGCGGATTCAGAAATTCACCTGACCTCGGCTTGTTAGGTTTGAAAAAAACAACACTGGGATGCTAAGCCCACAGCTCATATCTTGAATATGCAGCACATTCATCCATTACCTTTCATTAAATCAGCCCTTCACATGATGGATTTGAGTTATTTTTATTTAATTAAATTCCACAATTTCAGCACTGCCTTGTAAGGGACAGTTTTAAATGCAGCATATTCAGTTCAGTAATTTTGTCAAATTGCATCTGCAATGTTTTTTAATGTAGAAGCCTTGATTTTATTCAATAACTGTACAAAATCAATCATGGAATTAGTTGTGTAGGTAATCTAAAAGTGTGTCTTCCAGGGTAGCACTCAGCAAAAGGGCTGTTATTCAAATTCTACAGCACAATTAAAACTGTAACCGTCTGAAACACTCTAGCAGTCTAATAAAAATGCAGAGGCACTAAAACTCAAAATCATTTCTAAGAAATGGGCACCATTGCAAATACTTAATATTTATCTGCGTCACATTTAAAAAGCATACACAGCATACACTATGTGCACTACATATTAAAATAAAACTTAATGGCATTTTATAATTATAAATCACTCTTATGATTTATGTTACATGGACTTGACTTGTTAACTTCTCACAAATGTCCTAAACAGATTATTATATATGATTGAAGTGTCTGATTGTGAAATATATACCTGTCTATATGTGTATGTTTATATAATCTCTTCAAAACTCATATTTTGGGTAAAGCTTTACTGGATTATGCCATTATTTTGCTACTGCACTGAGACTCCTACTCACTGAACAAAACCAAAATATAAAGTACTGTCAATTATTTTGCACCTTTTGAATGTCAGTTTACCTCATTGCACCTTTAAATTTGCTATCCATCCGAGAACGTTTTGAAGAACAAATCAGTCAGTTTGGCATTGTTCACGAACGTACACTTTATTGCTTTAAGACAAAATAAATTCCTAAACACTGATTTTTCCTTGTTGAAAGAGTGCAATTCTGTGATGTCCGCTGCACCGATATCCGATATTGTACTGTATTTCTGAGCAACGTTACAGCACATTATCTTTGCCCTCATCTGTGTCTCAGCTGATAGATGCCAGAATCCCTCACTGTTGGTTTTATAAACCAGAGCAGTCATTTGTATTCAGCACCCAATCGAAAAGGCTCATGACAAAGTGTATTTTAACTATAACACCCTGCTTCTGACACCTCCTTTATAAGTAATGTGCTTTCATTTTTCACATGTTGCATCTCATTTATTTTGTTCTGATGCAGATACTTAAATTGCAGAGATACAGTGAACAGGCAATACCTTTGAAATAATAAATCATCTGTTACAGATGTTTTCACTCTCTGCTGGGCTGCGGCTCGTTAATCAAACATTATCAGTACCTATCAGTGCCCGTTGCAAAGAACGAATAGTACTTCATTTTGAGTTTTGACTTTCATTCACTACCAAGTCCCTGACCCCTTTGAACCCTCGCAGATTAAAAGCCAAATAGGGTGTTATGTTAAATTATGTAGAAGGACACTGCATAAATTAAGATTTAGCATAAACAGGCATAAACATGATATTCACTGGAAAGTGGGATATTCATTAACCTTTTCATTAATATTGCAACAACTGAATGGAATGTAAAACAACTCTTTCACATTCATTTCACAAAATGCTTTTGCAACCCACTCTTTATGCTTTTCAAGTCAGTGTATTTACTATTGTAGTGCTTTTTATAGTAAGAGTATGATTTCCCCAATTATGAAGGACTCATAGATGTTAGGCCAGTAGAGCTCGATTCATTAGAATAGATCGCATACAAACACAAGATTCCTGCTTTCAAGTAAATCTCCTTCTTTAGCTACCTCGTGAAAGTGTCTTTTGAATCTCTCTTTCTCTCTCTCCACTGTGAGCCTGCTACACTGTGCCAGGTCTTTATCACCCTGTAGTGTGTTCGCCTTTGACAAAGTGACTTTTATCTGATCTTCATACATTTAAGATCAGTTTCCAGCTCATTTTTGTCACAGCATAATTTCTCTCTTTCCTGAGATGTCTTCCTGGGAATCTGCCAGGTCAGCTTTCGTCACCGTTAGGCTTCCTGTCAATTCACTATTTTCTTTTGTTAACTCCTCTTATTCGAATCTCAATAGTGCTAACCACACTTTTTCGTTAAACACTTTTACGATTTCAACCCGCTCTACTCTATATTTTTCCATCGTACCCATCACTTTCCGAGATGTTTAGGTTTGCAGATTCGTCACCAGATTTCTGTTAACACTTCATGTTGTTAATGGAACTATAATTACTACTAGTTGCTGTGGGGAAAACAAATCTGGCGATTCCGCAGTTTTTACGTTTTCCGGGAAGTTATGGCACAACACATATGAATGGACTGAGAGAGCAGACATGATTAGGTCTGACATCCACCATTACTTGGTAAGTTGCTTATATGATAGACTTGATCTGGAAAAGTGGTATAAATCTTACTTATACACTATAACAACACATAAAGATGCATCAAACCATGATTTTAGAACTGATGGGAGTTTTCCTTTAAGAAAGAGGAGTGAAGAGGAGTATGAAAACCACATTCTGCTTCAAATGGAAACACATAACATGTGGGCTAGGAATGGCATTGGGTTTGGGGTCAGGGTCAAGATGACTGCTGACTGCACACATCATTGGTATTCAACTGCAGTGAGCCAAACAGCTGATAGCACATCCTTCTCAAACACTCCCATTTTTTTTTCCAGATGAGACGTTGATTGGAAATGAAGCGCAATACAGCACAGGAACTTACATGGAAGCATCTGGCCGGCACAGCGAGGGGTGTGACAGCTGGTGATCTGCTGAGGAAGTCCTAATCAATGCATCAAGATTCTCCAGAAGAGCTTCTGCCTGGCCATGTCAACAGTCATTCATTAACAAAGGGGCTGATTCTTATTGGAAATTAGTGCCCTAGCACATAACAACCATGCAATGCACAGATAGTGAGCCATACATGGTCTGCTATCCCATAGTCCATGATTGCTGATGAACTAAACACCAACATGTAAGTCAGTATTAAAGTAAATACCCCGCTATCAACGACTTAAAATAGGCAGATGTAGAAAATCTAAAATCTAAAATTGCTCATGCTTATAATCTCCTCTTTAACATAAAGATATTTCAATATCTTTCTCTGCATTGATGTTTGTTGTCTTTTATGGCTTGCATGTTTCTTTTTGCATTCAAGTTTTTCTGTTGTATGGTTCAATTTAAATTGATGCATTCCCGTTCAAACTCTATGTAATGCGGTCAGACTAGCTTACATCAAAGGAAATAATGTGAGGGTCATGGTTCATAAATAAAGCAAAGATGTACTGAAACTTGAAAATGAAATGCTTAAGCGATCATAAAAGTGAGCAATAATGGGTTAATCTGGTTCTAAAAACGGTCGAGCCTACAAGTTTGCTTTCCCAGTTTATAGGCCAGAAACAATGTCTTTATCTACATTTTTCAACCTGCCTTCCAATTTAAAGCATGCCAGTGAGAAATTTGCATGTCAATCACTACAGAGGATGACATTTATAAAGCCTGCAAAGCACCAGTATAAAATCACAGAAATTAAATGCAAACACTCAACACTTTCATTTTCTTTATAAATTGAAATGTCTTTGCGTTCCTTTGTTCGGGAAATCCTTAAACAGTTAAAGCCGGCTACTCTCCATAATTATGATGCCAGTACAAGAAAGACTAAGAACATTCTGAAGCATAATGAATTATATGAGTTCATTTCCTTTATTATGAAAGAAAAGTACACTGCCGCCTTCAAGGAATGTTTGAATTTCTCAGATCAATATACATGGCGAAAGGGTTTCTTTTTAGATTTTCTCAAAAATAGAATACCTTTGCCAAAGCTGCATGACTCTGATATCAAGTTTCTTTAATTTCAAAAAACATTAAACCTGAGTTAATAAAGGCTTTCTAAAATGCATGAGTTTTTAGACTATAACATATACCATATCAATGCAGAACAAATGTGAAATTATTCCTGATTCTAAAATAAGGTGAATTGCTTTAAATTATCTTTCAAATCAGTGCATAAAAGAGATTCATAACTCAATATCAGGGTCCCATCGCCAATAAACAGATAATACATTCCTTGATGTAGATCTCACCCTGAGATTAACTGAAACTTCAGCTTATTCAAAAACATGCAATAATTTAGCCAGTCCATAATCTGAGTAAATGGGCACTTTCAAAAAGAGTCTTTATGGGATTCTTGAACCATTAAAACGTTAATAACCAGCTAGGATGAACGACCTCCTCTCAACTTTTCCAATTTTACTAATTTTGCTAAAACACCCTTCTACTTTAAAATGACCATACTAGGGGATTTCTTGTACATATTTACTTATTTCAAACACAAAATAAATTGGAAATGATAAAATGTGGTAATAAATTTACAAAGTTCTTTCTGTTGACCCACTGGCTAATTGCAAATTACAATTACAATACCTGGTAGCAGTCTTCTGTTTGGCAGAGGATTGTTCCTTCTCCCAAATGCAAACAGTCAAGTCATGTGGTTTTAATGTGTGATTGGTAGATGGGGCAAAGTTTTGAGAATATTTAAAAGCTAAATTGAAATGCCCATCCTAATGGAAAAAAACTAACCTATTCCAATGAAGACGACTTCATAGCCATTTTCTTTTAAGGAGTTAAGTGTCATCCCATCAGAACTGAGTTTCTTTTCACAAACCACCTGTGGGAAAAGAAAAGGCTCTGACGGTAAAACACATTAGTATTAGAAGACCCCTCCTGCATTTTTCATATCAAACTCAGGCCTAAAGCGGGCCTACTTCATGGTGTTTGTATGTCTTTTCAGCATTTGATTATCAGTTAAATTGGAAATAGTCTAAGACAGTATATTTATCTGGCTAATTCAATTAAAAATCAACGGCAAGTTAGCGATAAAAAAAACAACTAAGAAAAGAAAGAAAAGAAGGACGGAGAAAAAAATCATACATTTCCATTACTATAGAGAACCCCCCGAGCAACTTCAGGAATTTGTTTCTTCTACAAAATTAATCACATGCAGGTGTGCCAGATAAGAACTATTGATTGCCCTTTCCCAGAATAGTGGCATTCAGACAACAGACAGACAAATGCCCAGAGCGAGAGGAAGCATCATTCTTGTGCTCTTCCTAATGCAGTTTTTAATTGTTCTTTATTAATGCGCCTGACATTTTGCTGTTAATCTTTTCTAAGCCCTAATTCATTCTCAACTCTCCCATGCAGCAGACAGGTCATGGTTTTCATTACCTTTATACCCAGGTCCTTCATAAGCTCAATCTCAAATTGTACCACATTGTAGGGCAGCCGGAACTGGGGGATCTCAGAGGTACTAAAATAAAAGGGAAAGAAGCCATCATTTTAATAATAATAATAATAATAATAATAATAATAATAATAATAATAATAACAATAATAACACACAGGGGGGTGAAAACCTTCTCTGGGCTGAATCAGCATTCAATACACTCTGAAAAAACATTACTGATAAATAAGTAAACAGTATAATGAACAATACATATTTCCCACAATGCATCATTGCATAACAGTGTTTCAAATGAAAAGTGTGAACACCTTCCACCACAGCTGACATTGTGTATGTATTTCTATTCTACCAATACTGTCCTTCTATAAAAAAAAATCTAACAGGTTTATAGACTTTTGTGAGAAGAAAGAAGATGAACTCAATAGAAGAAAATGCTATCCATTGCATTTGTTCATCTGAGTTCATCTACATTCTTCTCACAAAAGTCTATAAACCTTTTTGTATGATGTTGTGCAAACACAAGTGAAAGGGGGCGTCTTAAGATCTAGATCAAAGTAAATGCTAATTGGACTTCTATAGCATGTCTTTATTGGGCAGAATATGAATCTCTCTTTTGTGAGCATGACAGAAAAAAAACAGCACTGTAAGTAAGAAGTATAACTGGCCCGGACACTATGTTAAGAAATTATAAGTGATGTATAGAAATTACAAAAGCTGATTCAAAATAAATACATCAAGCTATAAAAAAAAATAATAATAATAATAATAAAAAATATATATATATATATTCGAATACCTTTTTGTATAGGTACTATACATTATTATTTATTTTATATTTATGTTTTTGCATAACCTTCTTGCATGTGACCTTATACCATCTTTGAAACTTGGGTCCATACCAGATCAAAACTTGACAGGACCCACCAATCAATCAAAAATTAAAAATGCTATAATTTTACTCTGGGAGATGGAGTACAGTAACTTCTTTGTTATAGTCTTTCTTATCGTTTCTGGTAATAATCCTTATTATTACAAGTATAGCTGTTAATAATAATAATAATAATAATAATAATAATAATAATAATAATAAGAGTATGAAGACTGCTAAATTTTCTTTACCTCAAGTGTGTAACATAATAAAGCAGGATGTGGAGGCCTGAAAATGATTAATTATATCACCATTCATCCGTACTTTTTGACCTTCTAGAATATTCACCATATTGATCTCTGAGAGCAACACTCAAACTGCCCTTCAATAGCTAAAGCATAGATGTCGGTCTCTGGGTAGATCATAAATATTGACAGGCATAAAGATCACCCCCAGACACCTATCAAACACCACAGTGTGAGGGATAGTGATCTGATCATTTCTTCTGACAGTTAAAACTGCTGTAAACAAATAAGTTCATGTTTTTTTCTTTTTCTTAAAATAGTATCCCCTCACAAATATAGAACGAATGTGCAGGAATAATCCCCAATATTAAATATTACATATTAAAAAAGAAGTAAAGAGAAAGAACTGTGTTTTTAAAGGAGGACACAAATCAAATTAAGTTGGCTTTTCTGTTACTTTTCTAGGTGTATTTTTAAATAAATGATGCATACAATACCACATTTTGAAATTCACACAATATTAAAAGAAGACTTTAGTAAACTTGTACTTTAATGACTGCCTCGGTCTTTAACCTTAATAAGTTTCATACCATCTAAACCACCTATCGTACTAAAATGATTCTGAGCAAATGAGTTGTAGTCTTTACATTTTGTGTACTCCCATTTTTAGTTTTTCTCTCTCTGTACGCTGGACAGGATCCCTTTTAACATCCCACTGTTGTGTTTACATCTGGTTCATGATCAAATAAAAAGCTGCCTCCTATGACATGTGTAATGAGGTATATCTCCTTGACCCAAATCAATTTGCTCTGACCTGCTTAGTGAGAGTGACCCATTGAACTCAGGTATGGCATGAACAGGATGCCAATAGATTGTTTTTACAGAATTACAGACAAACACATCATGGGGGATGGGGGGGGGTGGATTAGGGCACATACCTGGGCCCTGTGGACTATGGGAAAGAGGTACATAATGAAGCTGAGACCACCTTTTTGGATGAATCCTGTCTCCCTCATTTGGTGTGCACAAAAAGGCAAACATTGATTATGTTGTGTACCAGAATCAAACTCATATTGCCTCTAGTGGAAAATGACCCTCTCTTAAAGAAGATGATTTGAAAAGGTCCTTAATTGCATTCACGTGTAGCTATAATTCTGGCACAAGGTAAGTTATTGCCATTAGCTAGTGTAAAGGATACTAGTCGTGGTCAAAAAATGTTCTTCGTTATTACAGGAATGTTTCACTCATTCAGAATGTCAATCATTGTCTTGATGTCACAGTGGAATCCTATGGTAGCCACAATATATCAATGCATGACTAAAGCGATGTGGCAGGACAGTGGCTGGAAATAGATTGTGCCATTCAATTATACATGTTGCTTTGATAATAATCCCTTACTATTACTTCTGAGCGATGTCAAGGTCATTCCTGCATGCAGACATCAAAAGGGACAGTCAATCTATTATTTTATTTGGAATTTGTATACATAGAGATTAAGTGGATTATTATTATTTTTTTTGCATGATTAATGCAGATTTTATTTTGATATGAATAAAACAATTACAACATTTCTAAATTACTCCATCAAGGCACCACCAAATCAACATGTCTTCTGTCTTACCCATTAAAGTACATTACAGTCTTACCTTAAACCTCCAATGAATTTCTGTTTCTCAAACACAGTGATGTCATCATAGCCCAGTCGCCCCAAAAATGAAGCACAGCTGATGCTGGCTGGTCCACAGCCAATGAGCGCAATCTTGGTATGAAAGCTTTTGTGCATTTGGTCCGGTGATGGTAGAGCAGGATTTCTCATTTGAGGAACTCCCATTGCGCTGAAAACCTAGAAAATTAAGGGATTGAAAGCTTAAACACCACTTTCCTATGTATATGAATCGACCCCTAGAAATATAAAACCACAAGAAGAAAAAAAAAAAATGCAAATGTTATGCTTCTATTCAAAAGAAACCTTAGCATGAAAACGATGGCTGCACTGCAGGAAAGTACACAACCTGACGTAGCCACGGCTGTTAGGGTTTTTGTGTTTTGTATATAAACCTCCATCAGTTCTGAAAGCAGTGATGATTTCCACCACACAAGAGTATGTCCAATGCTGAGACAACTGTCCAATAAGATCTGCTGATGTTATTCCATAATGTGTGAAAATGTAATCTGGAATTATATAAAAATTCAAGCTTATGAACATGGAAAAACATATCTGCATGGATATATAGATGGATAAAAATCAATGTTTAAAAAATAAAATTCAACCTCTAACGATGTGTAAACAGTGCTTAATTGCTTCAATTGTGGACACAAATGGTTAAATTAACTGACAGGTAATTTAGAACAAAACAGGATGGTTTTGCTGCACATTTCTACATTTGGAAAAAAGAAAACATGGGGAGAGAAGCTCTGTCGCAGATTCCTACAGACACTGATATGATTAAAGAAATACTATATTTCTCAATAGCTTCAAAAGAATAAATTAGTTTATCAGTGCTTTTAGTCTAACTAAAAGAATAACAGGGGCTGAAGCTGGATTCTGATATCTCTCCACTCCTGGGGTTATCTAATTATCAGCCTGATAACCACAATGACCTTTCACATTTAAAGAAACTGGAGCTGCCATGAAGACAGAGATGATTTAAAAAAAAAAAAAAAAAAAAAAGAAGAAAAATCACAGCAGCTCTGGACGGCAGGAAAGAATGGCTGTTTTTGTCGTTCCTTTCATCCCGAACATAATGAATCCTCACACTGAACTTTGAAGGTGTTAAAATTAATAATACAGTTCCAGCAACAGAGGATCAAGTAGGGTTAATGGGAAGAGGAATTGTGATAATTCTGTGGTTATTTAGCAGTCGTGAATTTACATAAAAGTATTTAATTGCCTGTATTTTAATTATTCGATAAAAGGGAATCTAAATGTGACATAGCAGCCCCAACCCTCATGGGTGATGTATGATCCTGTTACATTGAAAGAAGTAGGTATGTTGGTCACTGAATGAGAAGGATTGATTGCCTCATACCAATTTGATTGATTTGTGGCAAAAACATTTCTTAGCCTTTAAATACCGATAAGATATTTTAAATAATACAAATCAATTTAAAACATACTTATTTTGTTTGCATGTGTGGATCACATGACCCAGTGGGCAGTTTCTGGTCTCACCCTACTGTTAATTGTATACAATATTCTTCCAAACTACTACAACTACAAGGAAATCCAGGTACATTATAACATAGGTTGATTAGAAACTGGAACTGGACTAAAGAAAAGGCAGCAAAAATTGCTCTACAATTACACACGTCTGCAACATGCGTTTTATTTTTTATTCTCAACAATTAACACCCAGAAAGAACATTACATACAGGCATATACATCTCTATAGCCTGACAGCGTCTCTGTAAGATGAAAATGCTTCTACATTTACCTAGAATGCAGTTGAATGGCAAAGGTTAATGAAATTTAACACTGAGTCCTCTCAGTTGATCTTTTATGCAGGTCATAAGTGAAATTAGTTTCAGGGCATGTCAGTTGACTCTACTCAGCACCACGAAAATGACACAAAAATGTCTCACAACTGGGTGACTGGAGACACAGTTAGGAGTCAGAAGGCCAAAGACTGATGGCTATGCAGAGTAAACCATCTACTTTCATCATTAATGGATGTGATCCTAGAGGGCAGAGTTGAACCCAACTGAAGGGGAAGCATCATACGGTGCTTGTATCATCCCAGAATAATTAGCGATTTAAAGAAATATATAATAATTGCTTGACGTCAGTGGAAATTAGGTGTTATAGCAAAGGTTTAAACTGATCTGGATAAAAGCAAAGGATTTGCAGTTTACAGGATCTATATTGCATATTTGTGGACATATAATGCTGCAGATGAGATAGGTGGATATATTACAAAGCAGCAAATGTGTTGCCAACCAAACTAGACTAATTAATTTATATCAAACTTACAATTGGGTTAAATATAAACAATACTGGCAATAATAAGTACCATTATGCCTTATCAGTGTAAATCTTTTCTTTAATGAGCAGTAGATGATCAAATAAATGTAGCAAACAGCAGCTGAAAACATGTACAGTGACATAGCTAAGAAGTCTTGGTACATGAAAAAATATGATTATCCATCCACCCATCCATCTTTGAAACTGCTTATGAGGGTGGCGGGGAGGCTGGAGCTGATCCTGACAGGCATAGGTGACCACCTTGCCACCCAAAATATAACTATGCTAAACTCTAATAAATATATTAACCACAATGAGTCAACAGTATATAATTTCTAAAAATATATTTTATAATTGATGTTGTTTTGTTTGTTTCTTTGAGAGATAGAATGCCTTTTGACATAAAATGTATTTGGCATGAAAGATTTCCCCTTCGTTTGGTTTCTAAACACTAGCATTTACTTCTCTGATCTTTCATGACTTTGACATCTTCTATAAGTCTAATCTTTTTTTTTTCCCACTTTATGTAAGCCTGTATTTATAATGGTGAATCTGACATTTATCATTGCAGGAGACTAGTTGTACAATAAAATAACCTAGAATTATTACTTTAATGGTATAGTCTGACAGACACCACATGTCAAAGAAGCAGCAGCTGCCATAACAAAGGGTTTGGAGATGCCATTAATACAATGCTGATATTAGAGAAAGGCAGTCCATGATGGGTTATGTGAATGTAACAAAGATGAGGAAGTTACCAATGACAAACCAAATAAAAAATGGATGTAAGCTACACTACCAAAAACAGGAAGGTTCAAACAGTCAATTTGCAAGTTTCCGGGTATTCATGGAAACGAGTAAAATGAAAGCTAAATAAAAGTAAACATACAGTTCTACAAGGTGTGCAAGTTACACTATGGCTTTGCCATATTTTCAATTATATATATACACACACACACACACACATTACAGGAAGCGCAGAGCCAAGAAGAAAGACCTAGAAAAAGACCACAAAGGGAGATTAAATAATACACTTTAAATAGACATGACATGGACAAGGGAAGCTATAGATCGAAGCAAGTGGAAACATCTTTGGGAGGCCTTCATCCAGCAGTGGATCGATATGAGCTGGTGATGATGATGATAATGATATATACACACACACACACACACAATGAGTCGTCAATCATTTAAACATATGTATACATAATTTGTTATTTTTTCCTTTAGAAAAAGAATGCCTTTGACGTACAATCTTCTGTATGAGGCACAAAATATATGTAACCATCAAGGTTTTCGTCTGTACAAACTTCCAAAACATCACGTTTTCTTTATCTGATAGAATTCAACATTCCTCACAGTGAGTATATTCACATTCCTATCCAGATCCCAATGAGTTAACACCTCAACAAAAAATAAATACATATATATTATATATATAAACGCAAAACAAACATTCCATTATGTTAAAAATGTGAGGGTCTTGATGTAACCTTGCAGCAGGTGTTGCTAATAACTTACATACCTCTGTAGCAAAATGCTGCAGTCCACCAATGTTAATTGGTCCCTCCTCCGACGCATATAAATTGCAGCCTCCCACACACAGGTCTGAGGTCGGACACACCATTCCGCAAGTGAGTCCGAGGGGGTTGTCAGAAAAGATAGTCTTAGCAGCTCCATAGTAGTTCTGCAACAAAGGAGAGATAAGATAGCATGAAACTGTATGTGGTCCTTATACAATCTATTGACAGCTCTTATCTTTTGGTAAGGCATTTAGGAGTGTTATAAACGTGATATCTGCAGGTTATCAGCAATATATGTAGCAGAATGAATGTTCACAGTACATATGAGAAAACATGTTTCTAAAACAATTTCTGGAAATATTGTGTACAAAGATATTGTGAATGCTTTACAATACACTGTTATACATCCAACCCAGCTATAGTCCTCAAAGAAAAGCAAATTGTCCTTCTGAAAGCCATTCAGTATATTCCCCCAATTAAATCATTGCCAATACAATCTTTTTGTTGTAAAGAATCTTTGAGACGGCATAAAAGTTACATGAATTAAACTACCTACATGTCATTCTAACTACAGAAAATCTTGACAATTTGAATTAGACATGCAAGGAAAAAAGTAATACATGACTGATGTTGTCTTTTCTGCAAATAATATTTCCATCACACACTTGTTAACTTCCATTATAAGTAAATGCATAATTCTTGAAAACATACAATTATTCACAAAGGTAAAACAAACACAATATTCTATATTCAAATTCCCAGCGGTGTATATGTGTTGCTATAAAATGTATTTCATTTGTTTTAATGTTTTGAGGTTTCATTAATTAGAGCGATGTTCACTTGGTTTGAGTACATTGTAATTCTATGCAGAAATTTACATAAGCAATTAATGTCAACCACATCTCAAACTGTTGCAGTTGACATGAACATATTACAGTTTTATGACACTGTATTACACACACAAGCATAAACTAGTCCCCCAGAATTCACATACATAAAGTTCAAGATGACTACATGCCAGAGAAATCGCAAATTGCAAAGCAGTAGTGCTTTAGTAACTTTGTGCAAATGAAGTTCTCAACCAAACTAGTTTCAATAAAGCCAGAAAGTGAAAGAGAAGCAAAAGTTGCACAGATGTATAATGTTGATTATAAAACAAGACAACTATAAACACAAATGGCACAAAGACATGCAGTATTTCAATGTTGCTCACAGACGGGACCTTGCTTTCAGTCACTAGAATGTGATTTTAAACAGCAGTGGTTTCCAGTGCTAGAGTTATGTGTTTTGTGGTGCCCAGTGGACTCTCAGTCAAGAGTCTGAAAAGCTCCATCTAATCAGCACAAAATGATGCTGAAATGCCTGCAACCTGGTCTGTGTATCTCAGTCGTCTATTAACATGGATGTAAAGAAATAAAAACACATTTAACAGACAAAATAAAGAGTGAATAGAAGCCACCTGATAAGTGCCTGTTCTTCATCCAAAAATGCAATAATTTGTTTATGGTTTAATTTAAAAATCACAATTTTCAAACCAAACCTGGTCCTGATTTTACTCTTTACAACAATGTAAAGGCAATAACACTGATGCCCAAAACATCTCAAACAACATTCCGCGATTGTAAACACAATTACTTATATTGAAAGGTAAATAGTGAAAGATACAAATAAAAAGATGGAAATTTCGTCAGTCTGGGTATGAATAATGAAATTGATTTAGCAAGGAGTTTTATTAACATTTCAGTAAACTTGCTTGTGGCTAAGACTGTCCCGGTAAATGGATGTTCTTTCTAATACTATAATCCCAATGCACAATGGTATCTATTTACAATAAAAGCTACACACAAAATCTTTGGGGAATAACAAAGTCCTCTTCATTTATTTTTCTGTATTTGCTATTTACTGTAGTATAAATTCTACATGAACTTGCAGTTTAATATGCCTGCTGTTCCGTTCACATTAGTTACACCATACCCAGTCATGCAGAGTAAAATTAAAATGGCAGTCATTACTTGGAATATATTCAAAATAAGTTTATTAATTGAATCCTGACTTTACAACTATAGCTTACTATAGGTAATAAACAAACCTCTAAAACAAATGTCGGCATTTTTTTAATCCAAATTCCAAATATTAAAATGGTATACGTTTATCTTAATGACTAAATAACAAAAGATACCCCATTGAATCACATCATGACAAACAAGAACTTAAAAAACATAAAAACTTTTAGAACACTTTTAGATTTAGTTCATTAGTGAATTATGTAAAACAGGGTATTTTAACATTAAGTAAGGAATATTTAGCAGAATACAAAAATATTTTTGATATGTTTGTCATTACTAAGTTTTTTTTTATTTATTTTTAAAATATGTAAATGTTTTTTTCACTATTCATGTTAATTATTTAGCATTTTTCATTACATTAACAGCTGCACACTTAAATCACTGCAATATCCGAAAGAGTTTCTCTAAAGATATATTGGCACCTGCATACAAAAGCAGAGAAGCCAATTAGGTCAAACCCACTCGGTCCTTGTCTGTGCACTCACTGCAGATACGATCCAACTGAAAGGTAAAGATACGCTTGATTTTGTCCAAAACAAATCCACCACATCAGACTGAGAAGGGGTTAATTATGTTTTCACAGTTTATATGTGGACATGGACTGGAAATATAAATTCCCTAGGTAACCAAGAAACCATTGTATTTGAATACAAACGGATGTGTACAAACCCCCAATTCCTACTTTTCTGGGAAAAAGTAGTACAGATCTAAGAAACCAATACTGCGGTGATTCATTGCAGTCCACACAGTCTGGCAAAACTATGGAATATTTTGCATGTTTTAAAAAGAGAAAAAAATGTTACCTTGTTAGAGATGCTGGTGATGAAAGATTTAATATCTAAATTTGTTGGGCAGCTTTTCTGACATGGAGCATCTGCACATTTAAGGCACCTATAAAACACACAAACACATATTAGACCACTTAAAAAAAAAGTTAAAGAGTAGAAATTGAATATAATTTCAAAAAGTCTAGGGTCAATCCAGGAATCAAATAATACCAATACTATCAATATTATTTTAAATGAGAATATGAGGTTGAGCTAAATTATTGAGACGAAGCAACACCAAATATGCAAACGCCAAATCAAAAACGAAATAATGTACTCAATCTCCTTTTAATGCGTCTTGCTCTTTAACTCAAATGAGAAAGCTGCTCTTACAATAAAAGGAGCCAACGGATGTTTGTTACAAAGAAGAGACGTCTCGGTAATGACTGCGAAGAAGAGTAATAATATTATAAATAATGATGACTGCATAAGGCTAGAAGCTACCATATTGGCAGACAATGACATACCCATTTTAAATAATAAATAGGATAATTTAGCTACATCTAATTAAATATTCATACGAAATAAAATGGATGTGCAATATTGTGTTGGTCCATGTGAATGCTGTGTGACAAGCAGACAACAGAGAGGCCTGGTGTAAGTCTTCACCAATTCATTCACTTGTATTATTGAACTGGTTCACAAATAAACAGCTGTTGAAATGTCAGATGTTAATGAGGCAGGGTGATGCAGTAGTAAATTGTAGATTTTTTTGTAGTGCTGTGAGTAGCCCCACTACAGGCAGACTCCTATAATAATCCCATCTTGCAATTCTCTAAACTCTCTGCAGACTAAAGTGCATCAGGCTGCCATTAATCCCACTTATCACCCTGACAGCCGGGTAATTACACTAGTGCTGTAGCCAGGTAGTCCTACTAAAATATCAAGCACTGTGGAGGAATGCACACCGCCGAGATGTTTTATTAAACCTGGGTGGCTGATCATCAAGTGACATTAGTGTTGACCTATTTTTTTATTTGACAATAAATTATTCTATGACCACGTCACCATAGATAATACAGTGCGGATTTACTAAAGAAATGTTCTACAACACAATTAAAATAGCCAATAACACCAGTAAGATGTAAACTGTGACGTAAGTTCCTCATTTAGTGCGTGACCGCGGGAGAACTGTTGATACATACCATATACAGTATATAGAATATAAATCCTGCTACTCAAAATCTAATTTGTGTCTGAAAACAAGGGTTTGAATGCAATATCTAAATGTACTAATCAATTATGTTATCAATTTCTTTACTGGCTAATTCAATCTAACTAATTTATAGAATACATATCTCACAAACGATTGCGTTATAGTATTCTCCTAGCACATGCTGTTCTGTTGATTATCCAAAGTATTGTATGTGAGACAATGTGATAACATCCATTTTCATCCCTGGTTGAACATCATTGTCCTACATCAATAAATAACACATTTAAAACTTAACAAGTCTCAATCCCAGTCCTACTTCCCAACACTAAGATTTGACACTAGGCTTATACAAATCTACACCCAATTGAGTTGGATAAACACAGTCCTAGCATTTACAGAAGTCCAAGTGTACTGGGGACTATTAATTAGTCTCACACCTACATCAAATTGCGATTCTGAACTGTGATTCTTCATTGTAGTGCCAGACTGAGATTAAATCAAAACTTCAACCCACCTAGAAAATAGAATTAATGCAAATGTCAATAGAAAACTATACAATTAATTGTCCTAATTTGTAGTAAGATACTTCTTCTAATATATAAAAACACTATGATTTGTCGTTTGCTATTAGTGGGCGGGTCAAAGTTTTCTATTATATCAATGCATCACCTACACTATTTTAACCCCTAACAGTAGCATGAACCCCAACCTGAGCCAACACTAAAATTTATACATAAAAATGTGCTAAACGCAATAATGGATTTACATGTTAAAATGTTTTAAATTTATATAAAACTGTTAACATCAATATGTAGCACATAGAGGGCTGACATCGGAGCAAACAAAATCCATCACATAATTATTATTATTATTATTATTATTTATTTCTTAGCAGACGCACTTGTCCAGGGCGACTTACAAAATTAGCCACATATGACCTGATTTATGAAGCACCATATTTTCTGAAGGAAAAAACAAAGCAGTTACATGAAACAGTCAAGCAACTTTCATTGAGAAACCTCAAGAGGCCTTATGTGATAAGTTAACATATATATTTTCCATTTGAAAAAGTGAATGTTGTGCTGTAGTGGGAAATCCTTGAACACAAATCAGTGATTTACATAGTTAAGAATATATCTTGAACAATTATTCATGAGCATTCCGTTTTTTAAAGTCTCAAAGATGCTGTGTATATTACAATAAATGCATGAAAATACTAAACTAAAAAGAACATCTACATGTTCAAAAAACCTATCCAATACTGAATATACAATTCCTTTAATAAGTATTACTTTTATGTATCTGACTAGGTTACAAACACAATTCTCTAAATATATTTTTATTTTGTTTTTGTTTTTTCTGCTGGAATATAAAGCAACAAATGGAAAGTAATCTTTTCACCAGACTGTCATCTACAAATAGAGCCGATAGTCAATTTCAACCTTTCTAAAGGCAAGAATTTCATTGTCTTCTGAACGCATTCGTTTTTTTTCAAGGTAACATTAAAGACACTAGATGATACAGCCTCATTCTAGGCCTCCATTTATCTCCGGGACCAGCAGCGCAAGTGCTTAGCAAATGTCAACAGAAAAAATGCAGACACAAAAGCAATCTTATTTGTTCAAGAATTGCTCTAGGTCAGAGCAATTCAGGCAGCCATGCAGAGCACTGCTTACAAAAGGACTTTTCTAGGCAGTGCACATTAGCTACAACACCTGTGGTTTGCGGGGCGTTATAAAATAAAGTTGTGAGGGATTTTATTTTTTCAATTGCAAACACCTTGTATTGTCCAAACTGAATGAACAGCTGAGTATCAATACAGCAGTTGCGTATCTCCTAATGAATCAATGTTAATCAAGCCCTGGGGTGCATCATATAATAACTGTATTCCAAGGCATTAGGAATTCTCCAGATGTGCTTGCAGCTAATCTAATAATTCATTGTTTCTATTATTACAAATCCAATTAGACCTAGCAATAAAGACGTCTAATCCAACAAAAAATAGAGTCTTTATAGAATGTACCATTAAAAAGCTTCTTCTTAATTGTGGAATCTGAAATTGTCATGCAATTAACTAATTCATACTGTTTTTAATTGTTTTCTTTGATGTAATTTCCTTTACCCTATACCGTGAACTTCCTGTATCTCTTCCTGTCTGTGGCACAAGGGAGCTATACACCATACAAATACAAAAAACTACATATAGAAGTGTGGTCCATTTGGTCAATATATATATATATATATATATATATATATACACACACACACACACATACAAAATAACTAAAAAGTATAATAGGCATAGAATAATATTAGGAAAGTACCACGTGGCATTTGGGGATTTAAGATTAGCTCACCCAAACCCACACAAACATGAAGGTCATCTATACCTAGATACAGATACCTGCAAAAACATTGCTTATTTTAATTAAAGATCTTCACAAACCTTTAACAAGGTACAGGACAGTTATTTACAATTTCCAATTTCAGTACTTGATTTGAATTTCATAACTGGGGGGGTGCAGGTAAAAATGAAATGAAACTGAATGTTGTTGGTGTGTGTGTGGCTGGTGATACGGTCAAAGAATTAACACAAATGAAGCATGAATCAATTTTGACGCACTTCATGATAGAATAAAATGTACAAGAACACGTATGTGGGCCACATGTTGTGTTTCAATGTACAGTATGAGTTTGCACTGAGGAATCAACATTATATCTATGTTTGAATGTCTTTATTGAGTATTTCATAGGGAGTTAAGTAACATTATGACTAATAACATATATCCTACATTATATATTATTCCATTTTTGTCAAAAACGTAAATATGAAGATGTTTGCATTGGGACACCTCTCGCTACCGAGGGATATTTTAATGATGTCAGCATTTCTGAACTAAAGCAGGACTTAAAAGCCAGGTGAAAAGGAGATTATGGTGCATTCAAGGGGTTACCGGGAAAGCTGTCAGACCTGTCACCTGTCAAACTGTCTTTGGAGTTCTGCAGAGGATCAAGTATGGATAACTATCAGCGCAGAATATGGACAAAGCATCCCTGTTATAAGCAGAGGTATGGATAAGAATTAGTGGTTGCTCAAATCCAGCGTGGTTAGACCTCAATACCCACGTCTGGCAAATGGAAGACAGCCCTGGCTTCTAGTGCAGATTGCTGAGTAACAATACTGTGATTTCAGAAGTGGCACAGAGTTATTTTGCTTAATTACTTTCAGATTGGTTTATATGGAAATGACCCGTCCCTGGAGTATAGCTTGAATGCATGGAAATCTTCTGGTGTATCTAATGATGCTCAGCAGAGATTGCCATTGATTATCTTTTAGAAGTGGCCAAGACAAACTATTGTGTAATGCTTTGGATAAACCTAAGATGCACCTCATAAAGATAATGACATGAACAAAATGCACAGAAATGGCTTTGAATGCAGCCTCCGTCACCCAGGAATGACGTGTCTTTGTTTTTTGTTTGGTTGGTTGTTGGTTTTTGAATCGGGAAATCAGGGATCAATAACATGAAATGCACTATGATGGTAAGTAATACAGTATTCAGAACCCACATGTAGTTTTAAGTATCCAAAACTGTAGCCTGAATATATCAAATAAAGCATTATTAGTTATAGATGTTTAAAAATGTATGAAATGCTGGCACAAAAACAGAGACCAGTCATTTCTAACTATAGATAAGTAAATTTCACCAATCTCATTACATGTGTTTACTATCACAGCTCTGACAAGTAATGTACAATTATTCCCGATACATAGATCAAGTCCAATGCTCAGCCAAATGCTGGCACACCTTTACTATCTCAAGAATTCCCCAATTTATGCTCACACTTTACGACATTCATAACTATTTATAATATAGGCCCGGTTTGGCGAGTCTCAAAATTTTAGAAACCACAGTAGATAGAAGGCTTTAAAAAACTGACCCTTACCACAATATATTAGGTGGATTTCTTATGTTAGCAGGAAAAAAGTCAAATGCCAGGAAACATACTCATAATGATGGCTCAAGGGACTATGTATAAGCTGTCTGTGAAGACAGGTGGTCTTTATAATGAGGTGTTTTTTCTTACAGGTTTGGCTTTAATTTTAATTGTATAAACTGTCTAAGTTAGAACCAATTAAATCTGGCTTCATCACTGGCACCTTTTGACACTGGCTGCCAAGAGATAGTGAGTCTACCATTTCCACTGCTTCTTCTCTGACTGTATCTTTTTGGAGTTTGGATGGCAACCGATAGAAAAAATATATTAAAAAAGTGCGGGGTATGAACAATAAATACATTGTCTGAATGTCTTAATGGCGTGTGGAAGAATTAAAGAGAGCTGTGACTTTTTTGAGGTGTGGTCCATTTGGTCATGACATTTTTCTTCTCCATTAATGACATTGACACCGAATGATATAAGAAACATCACTAAACGCCATTGCATCTTCAGATGAATACTTCTAAACCTTCTTTATATATTAGCTATGCCCTTTTCTTAGATACTAATATTTTTAAATCTCTGAAACTGAACTCCGGCACAGTAATATCTAAGCTTGGTTAAAAACTGACTCATCACAAATTGTATATTACAATCATTAACTGTAGAGGACAGCAGAGAGCAGCATCTAAAGTTGCAGACAACATCTAGAATAACATTGGATTAAACTGGTAATCAGAGATACTACAAAAATGAAAAAAAAAAACATCTAGACAGACACTGAGCACAAGGTATCTGTAGAATGACCTGTATAAAACGATTACATCATCGTGCTGATCAAATCAAACCCCCGATAGGTTGAGCTGAAAGGCTTTTAGTGCAGTAAATAATTCTGAGTGCAAAAGGGAGTATTGAACAGGCTGGATGGGCATGTGGATACAGACATGGGTATGCAAATGTTAAAATGGTACAATCACTGGTTTGACTTTTATTTTTGTACTGCAAATAGAGAACAGCAAAAAAATAAGTAACAAAAAAAGATAACTGCACAATGACACGATAACGGCTCAATCTTTAAGAAGAACAGGTGGAAGATCACAGAAAGTCAATGGGATTTTGTGAGTGTCTCTCTATAGATATAACAAAAAAAAGAAATGCTCATACTACAGGCATCAAAAAAGACAGAAGTAACCTGACACCCAATCATGCCTAAGGACTTTAGGGACCACGTTTTTTTTCTACATACACTGACAGTTAATCCTTCTCTCGGAAAAACTGAAAAAAGTCCAAAAATAACTACTAGTGTTTTTAACAGGCAATTTTCTGGCACTGGAAAAGTGCTACTGTTATTGCCCTTGATGAAACAGCAGTGAAGGACACTGACATATTATGATGTTTACTTTTCTTGGGATTTTTAATGTCTTCTAAAGCTGACAAAGGCAGAATCAGTGTTGACATCCGTCTGCAAGAGCTGTATATTGCTAGTTATAATTAAACACGTTTATCACGATCACAATCAGATGATGCTACATGTGAGCGGCCCTGACAGAGATATATTGAGAACCAATAGAATAAAAGATCACTGCAAGAAAATAACCTGAAATATAATAAACACAAAACCTGCATCTCTTAAGTGAGAAAAACATATGACTTTTTACAGTTGTTGTTGATGATGATGATTTATGATGGTTTAATTAGAATAAGAACAGTCAAATATTAATAATTTGTAGAGATTACCTGTGAAGCAAATACACAGACATGATGAATCACAACCATCCTGTACAATTATTATAGTGAATTGAAAGGTATTTAAGAGGTCTCTAACAGGCTGAGGGTATGACTAGATGGAGAGTTTCTGAACTGCAGCTGATGTAGATTACTGACTGATTGTATTTGCAGGTGCTATATTAACTTAGATACCATTTCTGTTCAGGATGTGTTTCTATTGGCTAAGCAGAAGTACAAGTATAGCTTAATATTTATGTGTTGGCCAGGATTGGGATTCTGGTTATTGTTAGGGCTGCTTGAATAAGTGAAATGTATGAGTTTTTATGGGTTGAGTTTTTACTGATTCAAGTTTTATTGTCCAATATATTCAAAACGAATTGCATTTTATTAATCTTTTTCAAATTTCAATTGTACAGTTTTTCTACACATTACATTTTACTAAAAGATGGTATTTTTATTTGACTGTCTTCATAGTCTTTCATAATAACAGAAATCTTCAACAGAACCATTGGGTTTTAACAAGTTGTTCTTCAAGAGTGGTGTATAACACCCTTAGGAGTCTTTCTATTCCCACTTAGACAGGCAAAATGGATACAATTCTTAAGACTTAAAAACTACACAAAGAAAGCTTGCATTGTAAGCTTAATATATTATGATGAAAGAAAGCCGTGTTACAGTATGTGTTGGGAAAAGGTCATCAGTTTTAAATTCAGTTGAAAGGCATGTTGCTATTCTATGTGGCACAAGGTGCTTTAAGTCAAGTTCATCACTCATCTTGAAGAAACACTAAGGTGTAGTAGTACTATACAATTGAAAAAAAGATAACCGCTTGTACACACATTTATGATTCATAAGTTTCATTTATAGAATGGCAGCCATCCATCACAAGTAACCAACGATGTCTGTTTTTTCTTCTTCTTCTTCTTCTTCTTCTATCATTTAATGGTCAGTTCCATTGATCAAAATGAGGCAACGTGAATATGCAACGCCGGGCTGTGGCACATCGGGCATGCGGTGGAATTCATTAGCACCCTGTTGCCGCTAACGGGAGCAGATTGATGACCTTTTCTTTGAGGCCGGCACTTGTCTGACGGAGCCGACGCCTGCCCCACTCTGCCCTCTGAAAACTCAGGTCAGCACTTCTCAGCAACAATTGATGAAACATTTATTTCCATGCCATTCATTTTTCAGACACTTACGAGTGATAAACGACATGCAAGGGGAGCCGCATCATAATGCAAACAGGTGCTCCCACTTGATGACACTGAATAACAGGCAGACAGACTTCGACACTCATGGGGCCCGAGAGCAATCTTGACAGGTTGAGACAACCTCGAGTACACCAAATCTTCCTATACTGTACAGGACCAAGACAATATTGTACACAAAAATAAACCAAACACAGGTTAAAAAAACAAATCTCTTTGAACAAAATGTCCACGAACGGATTCAATCATAGCTAAAACCATCCTATATCAACTAAGAAAGAATTTTGTATCTACATTGAAGGCGACAGTGGCTCTCTATGATTAACTCGTTAAATTGAATGACCAGTCTAAAGTCTCCCTCTTCTTGAAAATGACTAGCGTTTCAGACTCATTTATAAATGGGTTTTAAAGATCAGAACTCATGCTTTTAAACATCATACATCCTTCAGGCTGAAAGATGTGCTGAAGAAAGCAGCACGATGATAAAAAAGAAAAAAAAAAGTTTGAACTCAGTCCATTCATTTCTATTGAATTTTATCACATAACTTAGCAAACAGTTATCTTGAAAACAACTCAACAGCTTACAATCAGAAATCTATAGATTTTAAGATCAGGACCAGAGTGATGTGTTGAAAGCAAATCTTCCCAGTTTATTGATTTCTATTGGATTTTTTTTTCAAGTAAGTTTACTGTATCCTTTTACTCCTTTGCTTCTCAAACCTTCCTCGATAAAGGCATCGATAATTGCATTTTCCTATAGTGAATAAATGTAAATTATATTATATGTATACATTCACAGACATTTATAAATTAATCTTATGATATACGCATGAATATATTTCTGTCCCACAAACATTCCATAAATTGAATTAATCATAATTAAAACATTCCACAGCAATTTGGAATTCAAATTAATTTTCTCCACTGTTTTACAAATGCAGTATTCTAATGTATTCTCCATTTGAAAAGCAGCTTGAGAATTATATTTTACTGGGCTAAATTCCAATTCCACCAACTAAAATGTCGTTGATTCAGCCGCAACCAGGACAGCCACCTAAATTCCCATCGAAAATGTAACACAAGACGCATTAAAGCAGATCAGCAAGTAAAACTATCCTTATAGAGGACTTGCCAAATAATACAGATAATTGTAGGGTTTTTAATTTGTGTTTAACTCGCTGATCTTTTCTCTAAACAAAGACTGATTAGCTACTAAAAATCAAACAAGCAAGTTAAACTGAATGTACTGTTGCCAACATATGTAGCATCTAGGATTTAGGTTTAATAGAGGACAACCATATTGGCAAACAAAAATCCACACTTTTTTTTGTTGCTAATGCTATTTGAATTACTATTGTGGTTTACTCAGATGCATATAATATTCTCAAAGCTTACAGATCATTGACAGCATTAAATCAGACTACAGGTAATGGGTTTTTCCAGTTTGATCCAAACACTGAACACATATCACATGTAATCTTCTGTAAGGCTATAATAGGGCTTTAAGTCACAGCCTCAAACATCCATATGTGTTTAAATGACTGATCAACTTACAGTATGAATCCTTAAAGAAGGGGATACAGATGGTTGGAATTTAAAGTTTTGAAGAAAACAGCCTTAACTGCCTGAAAATCAGACATAAATTAAAAGAAAGAAAGGGAATCATGTCCAGTTTTATAATAACAAAACTATAACAATTCCTTTCCCTAGAATATAAGTGATATGAGGATTTGTATTTACATGCATCTACACACTATACTCCACACTGTTCAGGGGATATATATATAGATATAGATATATAGATATAGATTATATAGATTATATATATATATATATAGATATATATATATATATATATATATATATATAGATATATATATATATATATATAGATATATATATATATAGATAGATATATAGATAGATAGATATATAGATAGATATAGATATATATATATAGATATAGATATAGATATATATATACATGATATAGATATAATTATAATTGAATAAGTTAATACTTGATCTTTGGTAACAATTACTGCTGTGAGTCTGTTGGGATAAATCTCTACCAAATTTACACCCCTAGAATTGGCAATATTTTACCATTCTTATTTACAAGGTCTGTCATGTTCCTTGGGGAGCTTTGAGGGACAGCAAACTTGTCATGACACAGATTTTTGGGCACTGACTGGGCCACCCTACTACATTTACCTTGCTGTTCCTTAGCCACTCCAGTGAAGTTTTGGCTGTGTGCTTCGGGTCATTGTCAAGCTGAGAGAGGAACTTCCGTAGCAGTTTCATCTTTCTTACAGAGGGCAGCTGGTTTTCCTTAATTACTTTTCTATACTTTGCTCCATTCATTTTCCCTCTCATCCTGACAAGTGTCCCAGTCCCGGCCAATGAGAAACATCTCCATAACATGATGCTGCCACCACCATGTTTCACAGTAGGGATGGTGTTCTTTTGGTGATGCGCTGTGTTTGGTTTGTGCCAAACGTAAGGCTTTGCATTTATACCAAAAATTCCCAGATTCAGACCACAAAACAGTGTTTCAGGTGGGCTGCCTTGAGTAATCGCTTCCTTCTTGCCATCCTACCATATGGGCCAGATGTGTGGAGTGCCTGGGATATTGTTGTGACATGTACACTTCAAACAGTCTTGGCTATAAAAAGCTATAGCTCTTGCAAAGTTGCCATTGGCCTCTTGGTGATCAGTCTCGTTCTTGCTCGGTCATACAGTTTGGAGGGATGGCCTGATCTAGGCAGGATCTTGGTGGTGCCATACACCTTCCACTTCCTAATAATCTTCACTGTGCTCCAAGGGATATTGAAGGCCTTTGATATGTTTTATACCCATCCCTATATCTGTGCCTTTCAACAACTTTGTCCCGGAGTTATTTTGAAAGCTCCTTGATGCTCATGGTTGAGTCTTTGAAATGCACTACCCAGCAGAGGGAACCTACATGAACATCTGAATTTTTCCTAAAATCACATGAATCACTACAATTTAACACAGGTGGAGGTCACTTAACTTGGTATGGGATTTTGAAGGCAATTGCTTACACCTGAGCTAATTTAGTACTGCTATTACACGGGGGTGGACACTTATCCAACCATGCTTTTTTGGTTTTTATTTTTTAATACATTTCCTACACATTTCTGGAATCTTTTTTTTCCACTTGGAAACTGTGGTTAAGATGTGTAAATACATTGGGAGAAAAACTATTTGACTGCATTTTAATTTTAATATATATATATATATATATATATATATATATATATAAATATGGATGGAGCTAAAATGAGATTATTTGATTTCTGGGGCATAACATCTTAAAACCCTGGAAACCACAGCTCTTCAATACGAAGCTTGAAAAAGCCAAGAGCACATCAGTTGCTTATATAAGCAAGCATTAGGCATAATCCACACAAGACAAGACATGTAAATACATACTGGCACTATTAACTACATCTCATGGAAGCTGGAAATAATATAGGGTAACCATTGCACAATTAGCCCAATTATTTTCATACACATCTGACCCATAATAATATAATACTGTTATTATCTGACACTGGGATTTATGTTATGTACATCTGTCTTCTCTGTTTCTAAGAGGGGCAGGACCCTGTAATAGACAAAATACAAAAAGTGTGCGTGTCTGTTATATATATATATATTTCATGGTAAGACAAATTCTAAGTGGATTAATTTATATATAAATCTGGTTTTCATAAAATGTATTTGGCACCTGCAAAACCGAGCTGGTGCTAACAAATTGAATGAATATGAATATAGGTGATGTCATATTTAGTATATTTATCAACCCACGCATATTCTTAACTGCCTATGAACAAGATTTGATGGTCAGCCTTCGTGTGCCCTGTGTATATTTATTAAAACAAAGAGACAATAAACCTTTTATGTTACAAAATACATATGTACAAGTGAAAAATTAAAAACTTTTCAAGTGTTTTTTTAATCACATGTACCTCCAGGCCCCTGCCTTTGAAAATAGGGTGGGAAACAACAGTGATGTGGCAATAATACTTGTGTGGAGTTGAAGATGGAGGTAGAGGCATCTGTCACATTGAATTTCCAATTCACACTGAGCTTTTAATCAGTCAGACATGTCAAAGTTCACCTCGATAATGTCCAGTCAAACCAAGGTTCATACACAAAGGGCCAGTCCCTCACGAGGTGGAAAAACCCACTAAAATATCTATTGCAGACATTTGTTTTTGTGGTCAAAGGAGAAAATATAATATAAAAAAATATAATTTGCCACAAATTCCTAATAATGAGTGGATATCAAGATTGTAGGGGTACTTACTGTTTTCTGATTCAAAGATAGAGTAATGTGAACCAATAAAATATGGGTGGTCAGCACTTTGTAACTGGATTGTGTGTCAGAGGCAAGCAAGCGTGTCTGTATTGGCCAGTAGCACATCCCCAATACTGCATCCATAATACAACATGGTACTAAACGATTGTGTGAGTTTCTAAAAATGGAGCTACCTTGGGTGCTTCTGACTTGTGTAATTATCAGCAAGGTTAGCTCTTATTTTTATGTTCACCTTACTGCTACGTGACAAATTGTGTAACCTTTGTGGTTTTCATCAAATCCCTGTAATTGTACGCATGTGTGTGGAAATGTGTGCGGGGACAGTAGCGATTGTCTTATCTGGACCATTACTTATTTATTTCTCTGTAAATTGATGGTGTATTTGTTACTGAGGGTGCCATTTCCTCTCTGCCATGAAATGAAAAATGAAGCTGGCTGTCAGAGTCTTATTATTTTACAACTCCACAGATCCAGTGGCTAGATAAGCTTTTAGTATCTTATGATCATTTGCAGATAAAGGTTGCCAGTTTCCACTTTGATGTCTCACATTATTAGCTTTTAGAATATCTGAATCTTTCATCAAATTTGTTGCACAGCTCAGTAGGGGGTCATTTAAAAAGGAATTAAAGTCAGCTTGAATGTTAATAGAAGTGGAAACATTGCTTCTCTGTCCAGAGTTTTGGTAGCAACACGTATATGCATGTATTTGCTCTTCATTTTTTCCCCCAGACATGTTCAAATTAGTTTGTCATATCATATTTTTGAAACTGTTTAATAAGACACAAATATTCAATTCATCCGGTTGATATAATATCATGTTTACAGTTTGGATGGAATTATTTCCATTTACATGCAGTACACTGTAATCCTATCTTATCTATGAAACTCAGGAGATTAAACTAGATTGTGGTCAAACAATGGTTTAGTATCTCTTTCAGCTAATCACAAAACTCTGTGGACACTGATAATTTTAAAGCACAACATTATAAAATGCCCATTATGTCCCATGCTTTCTAAGCTTGCTTTGTATTTGGGTTTCAAAGAGTGCTGGCACATGCACAGCAAAGCTAAACAGATTAATATAATATTTACAAATAATAACCTCTACACAGGCATATCTTTGTGTTTTCTGTGAAGCAGTTGCTGATTATGTCAGTGTTAATGAAGAGAAAATTAATAATATAAGTTTAGAGTTGACAAAAGCTTAATGTATACATTCAATGTAAAATGTTACAATTTGTATTCTGTACACGTTTCTGAACATGTGACCCAGTGTGTATAAAGGAATGGATTTATTTATATACATGAATAAATATACGAATAAATAAATACATACATTATTATTATTATTTTAAATAAACAAATGGGACAAACTCATTTTACACAGCAGTTAATGCCTTTAACACGGAATTAATAGAGAGACATTCCATGGATAAAACTACATTTATTTTGCAGGTTGTAAACTAATTATGAACATAAAATATGTGAACAGTTAAAGGTAAATTAGTGAAACTACAGTAAACCAACAAACAATCTGATTTTGGTTGGTCATGATTTTGATTAAACTGTAATTTTCAATTCTACAACACATCATTCAAAATCAGCATTCTTGTAAAGACTGTAAAGTAAAGAACCCAATACAGAAAATACATATTCTTCATCAACACAAAGATTTACATATCCACTGTTCTGCATTTCACGGTGCAAAGTATGTCATTCCAAGCAACACACACCAAAAGAAGACCGTTTACTTTCATAGCAAACCCAAGCAATCAAAGCAGGGTTGTAACACTGTAAAGGAAATGAATGAAAACAAAATGCAAACAACTGAAAAATGTTTGTATGTGTATACTATGTATCTTTAAGTATTTAAATATCTTACAGGGATCCCCATAAGCATTTTAAGCAACAAATTAAACATTTACATTTTTTACTGTGCAGTGAGGCTTAACATTGCCAACGCCTCAGAACCAAAGTAAAGCCCCAAGGGAAGCTTCTCCACTGACAAATTAATACCTCTGAGAGGAGAGCTGAATGGTGGCAATAAACTCATTTGTTCCCCCAATAATGAAGAATGACTTTTTTCTTTACCACATCTGTGACTGTTGCCATGGTGACCCGGCCTTACCTCATTGCTTCTCGAAGTGCTCCACGCTCACTCAGAGTCGTGTGTTTGATGTCATCAAAATTGTTCTCCAGCTTCTCACAGCTCTGCCATAAACAAAAGGTACAGCCATTTGTCTCTGAAGCATTTCACTGATCAGACAAATTATTCAGCTTTTACTTTTTTTCTTTTCTATTTTTTTTTTTTTTTTTTAGGAGGAGCAATAGCAGCAAACAGAACAGGTCTTATCTTCATGCAAATTACACACCATGCTTTATACTGCACATGATTAATCAAAATTGACATCATGAACTTATCGTGAGACAAAAGTCGGTTCTATGTTCGCCATGCTGTTGTCATGGCAATCCTCTTATCAATTTCTCAACCTCGGGGATAAGTGTCCAGCCGGACGAGAAGCTGCCGTTATTGACACACTCACAATTAACACAGACAGCACCCTTGTCCCTCTCTCTGGAGATAAATAACATCCTCCCATGTGTGAAATCTCGAGCATTACAGAAACCCTGTTCAGATAGGTTTAATGACCATCATTAATGTGGGAAGTGTTTTTTTCAGCGCATACAAAAACAAGCAAGAACACATTTATGCAAAGTATTTGGATACAAATGTATTTATGAATATTCTTCAATATTTTGAAAAAAAAAAAAAATACTGTGTATCAATGTGGGCCCAATTAAATCCAGGAGAAAAAATATAATATCACTTCTTCTCACACAGCCTGTGTAGGTTTTATTGTACATACACACACCTATAAAAACTCCTATTCCTATATCCTAAGTTCAGCAAGGATTTAAATTAAGTTACACTCGCTGTTGTATCGAGGATCAGTTAATGGGTCAAAGGGCTTCACACCGTGTCATGACCGACTTGTCTCTCCTCCGATCTTAATAAATAATACATATAAATCCACAATATTTAACTTATCCATTTGTTCGTGTGGAATATTTTTGGCGATTAAACATATATCAAGAATTGCTTAGAGGGAAAAATACTATTCCAATAACCCCTGGCATGTATCTTTAAGGAAAATCTGTTAAAATTACAACAGCATTACACCATAAAACATCTAACTGCTTCATACATAAAATATGTGAAACTAATGTAATAATACTGGAAGGCAAGTGGTGTTATCCATATAGATACGGTTTATCTCCCTAAAGCACTTTCTCTGCCACTGATTACAATACTGGCCATGTAGTGTTAATACTCACACAAGCTAATTCAGTTGTATACAACGTTAGAAAAAACACAGCAGGAAGCATTTTATTTCTAATAATAGGGAAAACACACAAATTTTTATTGACACCTAATTTGCATGATTACAGTTGAAGTGCAAGTCAGTGAATTTTAAATTGAATTCTCTCAATGTTCTTCACAAAAGTCTTTATTTAATTGGACAGAGTGAACAAATGTTCTGTTTTCTGTTGTTGAACAATAAAGAAATATATGGAAATTGATAATTATTTTGCTGTTTGAGCTTACGGGATACTGGGAGACACCACGCATCAGAGCACAGCCAATATATTTCAAATATGATTTGCGTTGAAGGTCAGCAATGCTTTCCAGCATGAGATAAATGCATTTTCACGTGTGACCTTGCTTTAAGAAAGCTTTCAAAAAAGTGGTGTTGGTGGTTAATAACAAAGGCTCCCACCTTTGGACGCTCGAGTCCTTCCTAATTCACAATTTATACAAACCTTTCAGCCTCCAGTTAGTCTTCAAAAGACATTAACCCATGAACAGACTCAATCTGCTATGCAATGTGCTCAAAAGACAACCTGCACTGAAAACTGACAGAGGTATAAATTAACTATGTTTTGAGTTATAAATAAATAAATGCCCATTAGCAGAGCACTGGAGATATCATAACGTACTGCAAGTAACATTCTAGTTTATAGTCCTGAATTTTTATTTACAGTAAATATTTTCTGTGCAACATGCATTATGCATTTACTGAGTTATTGTAGCACCAATATTACTGCTAATAGTAGGAGGAATTATAACATGCCTTTTATTTTGGGGAAAAAGCAGTCACCATAATATGTTTTGACTCTCAAATACCCAATTTATGGATTGAATAATTACATGTCAGGGAAGCATTTTAAAATGAAGCAACTCAAGTAAGACAGAATGGTTTATTCAAAACCTTTATCAGGGATTATCATTTTTATATCGCAAATAACCACATTAAAGTGAAGGACAAACATAATATAAAAAAAAGTTCTAATTTATGCAAGATGCATTTTTACTCTTTGGCTTTAAGGTTGTTTTGAATTATTAGCTTCTTAAATTTGTCATATTGCAAAGTGTGCCATAGCTATCGGGTTTATGACCTGCTTGGGGGATTACAGCATTTGAAAACACCCTGGGATTAACGCTTCTTATGAGATTTATGTATTTCATTCAAAATAAGTGGGATTAATATGAGTAATTTAGGGCTGTGACATGGCTTGCTTTTCTTTATATCTGTGATAAAGGTTTAACAGGATTTTTCCCATTTGAGAAGACAAAGTTGAACAACATTAGATGTCAAAACATCTAATACAATTCAGGACTGGACACACTTAAGTGACTTATGATAATCTGTTTAATGAGATACCATGAAAAAATGAAAATGCGTGTTGTAGGGAGCCATTCATGTCATTATATTGTTCAACAGTAAATACAGTTAGCTGAGTAGGCATAAAACCACATTGTACACTCTATTGTGTATGAAGAAGCATGAAAATGTGCTTAGAGGAAAGATTTCTTTATTAAGCTTCAATGTAATTAATTTTATCTCTCTTCTCTCCCCCTTTCATGGGGGAGGGGAACATTTTAGCAATGGAAGCGCCTGTGGTATCAAATTCGTATCCATTTTTCACTCCCATGTACTCGTGATATTCGACTCTCACATTAGAAATCCTGGAAACTGGGGGGTATATTGAGCATCCACTGTTCAAACTGATAAACTTGTATAATTCTTCCCTGTACTAAAGTCCCATCAATTGCTCTCAGCCCATCCCCCTCTTTAGAGAGAAAAAAGCAAATCTGGTTAACAGTTCCCTGGCCTTTGACCTGGTGAAATGAATAAACTGGGGGGTCAATCTGCAATTTAAATTATACAACACTGTCAGGAATAATCCAACTGGACTAAGGGGAAGATGATGCCTTGTACTTCTCTGTATTTTTGCACTTATGTTGTAAGTCGCCCTGGATAAGGGTGTCTGCCAAGAAATAAAAAATAAAAGGGGAAGCTGCACTGGAGTGGCCACTATTCCTCAACCATCAATGAATGTAAAATTAAATATGACATGTATCTGTTTATGTTTGCTATCTTTATATCATACCTAATATAGTTTACATGCAGATAAACAGACAATAATTGTACTGGTAGCTTTGTTAACGATGTCAACAATGTCTCATGTAAAATACCAATGTAATTGTTTGTGTAACATTTAGTTTTGTTAAATGCCATCAGTGTCCTCATTTTACACTATTTAAAATGCACATAATCAGGATAATTGGATGTATATGTAACATACATAATTATAATGACACCCCCCCTAATTTTTCCTTTTTTCTGAAGGTACTATAGGATGTGTAGGACTACATGCTGCTTGGTAAGATTTAATTTAATACCCTAGTAAAATGAATACAAGATCTTCGCTTTGAAAACATGCAAAACCTTTAATGAGCAATCTGTCTCCCAATTACGACCACAGACCACTCTGATCTGAAAGATTGTTCTCCATTGTATACATTGTGATCCTCAACGATGATCCAGCCCAGCCATTACTGTAGTGTCAGCCATAAAAGTTCATTGAAACAAAATATTTTTACACTGTAATATTTAAATAGTTACAATATTTCTGTCTGAAACTAATAAAAATCCCATCACGACCTCAGACTGTAAACTGAACTACACTTCCTGAGCAAATCCAGATTGTTTTAAATCTGCCTCGAAGACGCAATGTAGGCCTGTGTGTCACTTTCCAAAGTGAGGCACAAATACATTGAATATTCAATCACAAAATACAAATAAATAGGAAAGAAAATCAGAACTGTATATTTTTTCCTTTTTCTTTTGATCAACACATATTTCCACATTTATTTATTTTGTCAGGTGCACAGTACATTATAAATGTAGGTTGGACCCCATTCACTCTTGCCTAGCCTTCTAAATAGGATAAACAGTATCCCTTTTTAACTGGAATTTATAAAAATGTATATAGCCTATACTCTGTAAAGTAACAATATTTTCGATCAAACAGCTGGGAATATTCAACTTGTAGAAGGACCTTTCAGCTATAAAATGATCCTTGGAATCTGTTTTATAAACTGTGCCTAAAGAAACGTTTTAACGCTATATAAAAAAAAAAAATCGGAGTAAGAATTTGCTTTATCCAGAGTCCAGGGAGCATATTATTAACTACACATGTATGGTGTCTGTAAGGGATTCTAAACACAATTAAGATTAATTAAATAAATACTTACATTGTAAGTAGTTATACATATATCATATTTAGTTTTTTCTACTAGAATTGTGTTCTCTTACCTGGATTGATCCTGAGAATATGATTTCTTTATTGGTTGACACTGAACTTTCTTCAGTAAGAATGGTATTATTTCTGTGTAAAAGCAAACAAACACAAACTAACAAAGACAACGACTGTAAGGGTATTGCATTCAAGGTTTCCTGCCAATTCTCGCTATGCACTGGAACCTCACATCAAACCATGCGAGACAATTATTAAATTACTATATTATATTATATATATATATATATATATATATATATATATATATATATATATATATATATATATATACACACACATACACATTTTTTTACCAGTTCCGGTAAGAAATGTGTTAATAATGATTTTTATAAAACACACTCTCTTCCTTTTCAAAGCAATTACATCTGGATGCATCCCCTTGACACATTCTTTGACATAGAAAATAAGCCCCCCAAAATAGAGAACATGGATTATTAGGAGAAAGGGGAGAAATTAAATTGTATAATTTATTTCTGCAATATGACATGGAGACTGGCGACTACAGTGCAATTCTTTTCCAGGTTTCCAGTTTTATAAGACTCTCCACTGAGTTTCAGATCATTTTTCGAATACCCTGCGAAGCTAAGCACTTGGGCTGGTTGGAAAGTAGCAGAATTCATTGCCAAGAGTATAATTGTAAACTCTTTGATTGCTCATTGTGCATTCCTTTTTGTCACAGTAACTTCTGCTCTAGCAGCTGGCATATTACCTACCCTTTATAATACTGGGGGATCTGAAAGCAATCTGGAAAGTAATTAAGTCGGATTACATGCTACAGACAGATTATTAAAAATAGACCAACAGTCAACAACTATGGTATTAAACAATAGATTGCATGATATTTATTCTTGCAGCTGCAACTTCACCATTATTAAGATGTACCTTATTATATGTTTTTTGTCTTTCATCAGTAGCAGTTAGAACATTTGAAGATCAGTTCATCTTTAAACAACTATTATATTTTTATTTACAGAAACATTATTGTGTTGGTCAAAAAATATAAATATACAGTTTATTTTGCCAACTGCTAACTGAATTATTTGAAATGTGTTTAATGTTTTTCATTGAAATAAGTTACTGTGTCCAACACTTTAACAGACCAGCACTGAAGATTTTACAAAAATGTTATCACTTTTCTAGCAGCTCTAACAATACTTGCTTTTCATAACACATTCCCCCCCCCGCTAATTGCTACCCTACATTGTGCCCAGTAGAAAAACTTCTTAACATATCTCCCAAATCCTGCACAATCTAGTTCACTTAAGATGCGTTTAGTTCATACTTTTCTGTGTCATCAGATGCAAAATATTATCTTTTGGTTTTGCCGAAATATATTTGCCCATTACAATCCGTCGACAAAAAGCACAGCAAAACTAGCAGGTTATGATTTGTTCGAGACAAAATACTAAAATTATAGAGCATGTTTAAATGTCATGTTTCCCTAAAAAAAAAAAGCAATAATGATTTTCTTCCTACTGCCCTGAATCAAACGAAGACTGGATGTGGCTGCCATACTTCCATACAGTTCAGACACCCTTGTTTGGAATCAATGAACATTTGCCTTCTTATAAATGAAGTTCATGACCCCTGTAGCATCCGAGATGTTCCATGGAACAATTATGCCAATGCAGCTAAGCCCAATGAAACCTGTAATAAGGATCACTGGGATGGTCATTATGTTTTAAGTAGGGAATAAATCTATTACATGTAATCAATATGCTGAATTACAAAGTGAGTATCAAAAACAAAACGCTGCACTTTTTGCATTAGGAAGATCACAGGTTATCAAGGTTGTACAAAGAGAACGGTGGTGTAAAATGTCACTTTCTCCCAAGGTTCACTGATAATAAAGGCTTTCCTCTCGCCCTTCAGATGTTTCAAATATGTTGTGTTAGTGCTTTGTTTCCAGACACATGATATTCAACTTAATGTAGCAATTTCAAAGCCTCTGAATAGTTAATTATATTTAATGATACTACATAGTATGTCAATCTCCTTTTACAGAAAATGCATCAACATCAAGGGAAAGGAAGGAAAGGAACTACAACCAATTGCTAAAAACAAGAATTAAATGTTCCAAAAAAAACTGCTGCAGAAGTTTGTGCTGGAATACAAATTAAAGTGTGATAGATAATGTGAGTTTGAAATATTTCAGTGCTTTTCTATACAAACGTTGTACATTGGTACATGCATTTGCAGTGGCTCTCAAAAGTATTCACCACCCTTGGACTTGTCCACATTTCATTGTGTTACAACATGAAATCAGAATGGATTTAATCAGGAGTTGTTGCCACTGATCAACACAGAAGATGCTCAAAGTGAAAAATATAATCTGCAAATTGTTCTAAATTGATTACAAATACAAACAGACAATAATTGAATGTATAAGTAATCACCCCTTTCAGTCAAAACATTAGGTAGAGGCACCTTTGGCAGCAATAACAGCCATGAGTTTAAGTGGATAAGTCTGCAACAGCTTTGTACATCTGGACAGAGCAATATTTTCCCATTTTTCTTTGTAATATTGCTCAAGCTCCATCAAGTTGGATGGGGACCTTTGGTGAACAGCAATTGTCAACTCTTTCCACATATTCTCAATTGGCTTTGACTGGGCCACTCCAGGACATTGACCTTTTTGTTTTTAAGCCACTCCAGTGTGGCTTTGGCTATATGTTTGGGGTCATTCTCCTCCTGGAAGACGAATCTTTTCTCAAGTCCCAGGTCTCTTGCAGACTTCAGCAGGTTTTCTTCCAGGACTTCTCTTTAATTTGCTGCATCCATTTTGCCCTCTATTTTTATAAGGTTTCCAGGCCCTGACACTGAGAAGCATCCCCATAGCATGATGCTGCCACCACGGTTGGGATGGTGTTCTCAGGATGATGTGCGGTGTTAGGCTTGCGCCAAACGTAGCACTTAGCGTTGAGTCAAAAAGCTCTATTTTGGTCTCATCTAACCATAGAATCTTTCTCCACTTGGTCTCAGAGTCTCCCACATGCCTTCTGGCAAACTCTAGCCAAGATCTGATGTGAGTTTTGTTTCTCTTCCATAAAGGCCACTTTTGTGAAGCACCTGGGCTATTGTTGCAGTATACACAGTATCTCCCAGTTCAGCTGTGGAAAATTAACTCCTTTAGAGTTGCCATAGGCCTCTTGGTGGCCTCCCTAACTAGTGCCCTTCTTGCCAGGATACTCAGTTTTTGAGGACGGCCTGATCTAGGCAGATTCACAGTTATGCCATATTCTCTCCATTTCATGGACTTTACTGTGTTCTGGGGAATATTCAATGCCTTGGAAATGTTCTTATATCCTACCTGATTGGTGCTTTTGAAGAACCTTATTCTGGATTTGCTTTGAATTTTCCTTTGTCTTCATGATATTATGAATTTTAGGATATTAGGTGTTAGGAATTGTACTAACCAACCGTGGGACCTCCCAGAGACAGGTGTATTCAACCTGAAATCATTTGACACACCTTAATTGCAGGTGGAGGTGGACTCCATTCAACAAATTACGTGACTTCTAAAGACAATTGGTTTCATAGCAAAGGGGGTGATTACTTATGCTTTCAATTATTTTCTGTTTTGTATGTGTTATTAATTCAGAACAATTTGCAGATTATATTTTTCACTTTGACATTATGGACATGTTCTGTGTTGATCAGTGGCAAAAACTCCTGATTAAATTCGTTCTGATTACTTGTTGTAACACAATGATATGTGGACAAGTCCAAGGAGGTGGATATTTTTGAGCCACTGTATATATGTCAATACACTAATTGCACAAAAAGCTCAAATATAAATACATTTGCACACCTATTACAATAAGATCCAATTAAGAAAAAAGGAAAAAGAAAATCTCACAGAATTATTTGATAACTTAATACTTCATTAAGCTTCCAGCACCAAAACATCATAATTACAAATAATGATAAAATAAGGACTCACTGAGCAGCTTCTGTCTGAGTTTCTTTTCCAGTGCTTCTTCTCCTCTTTACTTGCTGCAGTTGAACGTAGCAGAGCGTGAGTCTTTACGCGAGGATTTAAAGCAAGAATATTCTGGGGGGGGGAAGAAACATTAATCAGTTATGATAGATAAATCAAGCCTCAGAAATAGGTATTAAATGACAGTACCTGGTCTGAATCAACTCTTTTAGAACAACAAATAGGTCTAGTGGTGAGCGCCAATGAATTACTAAGAAGCCTACTGTATAATTAAAATGCAAGATATTCTCATAGCTGTACTCAATCAATTTGTACAAAGTTTGTCAAAGAGGAATGACTGGTTTTTAAAATTACTTTGCAAGTGATTAATTTGTACAACATACCATTTGAGGTAAATGATAGAAAATATTGTATGATACAGAAGAAAATATATTAGAGGTAAGATCATATGTGTTTACAGTTTCTAGGATTGCAATCTTGACCCTGTAAACACATATGTTTACAAACATGTCTCACAGTTTGGTCATTGTAAGCTATAGGATCCATTAAGGAAATTTATAGGAATTTGTTTTCACCATCATGGTTATGCACTTTTCATTCCATATACATACAGGTTCACTACAAAGTGATGCTGTTTTCTCTTGTATTCTTAAAGGTTATTTTACAATCATACATGTAAACTGCATAATTTTGCAGATCATGTTACTGTATATCTGATGGCTCAAAACCATGACTTTTCAAAATTTTTAAGCATCAAGTCCATACAAAAAAAACAAACAGATCCAGCACTCAGTGAATAATTTATTTAAAAATCATTAGATTCACAATTTTTTAAATAAGCCACATATGTGATCCGTTTATTAAAATATACATTGTAATAGCAAATTCACTTAAGATTGATCAGAATCAGAAAAGATAAAAAACATTTTAAATCTACACTCAATAGAAAAAGGCATGGCATTATTGATCCTTGATATCTTATGAGGAGATAAGAAGCTTAATCCAATGAATAAATTATGTTTAAACTATATTTGAATTAGATTTTTTATTAAGTAGACGTAAATCCACACTACATGGCCAAAGGTACAAGCTGCGATTTCCCTAATGGAATAAGCAGAAGTTTTTTGTTCCACATGGTGGAACTGAGGGATCTTAAAGTCTTCAGCAAGACAAATCCAGCCAAATTAAAGCAAACACCGCAATATGCAACCATCCATTATGATTAGTTATGCTGCTACTTTTAATATAGATGCTCCCTTACCCACAAGCTTGCGTACACATACATTTGTCTTACATCACCATTACTGTCAGCGTTAAAGGTGACAGAATGGCTGAACTGCACAAACATTTGAAGATAAACTCAAAACAAAAAATGCAACCACAAAAAAATGGCTGTGAAAATGCACTGTCTGAAAAATCTATTTTGTGTTTTTAAGTCTATAATTACATTCCATAAAATAACTATTTATAGAGGCAGAGGTGCCCGATTTATATTCGTTAGAACAATAACTACCATCTCTAAAACTGTATTATCTCCAAAATAAAAACAAATCTGAAAACTGCCTTGAAAAGGATCTTTTTCAGTTTCCATATCTGCTTGTCTGTCCAGTTAATCTTTAAATAACAAAATGCTTCATTTAAAGGTTACCTGGAATGAAAGGCCAACCCCCTTAGGGTACCCAGTTGGAGAAGAATTTACAGTACTGCAAAAAAGACAGAACTAAAACAAACTGAAAACCAATGAGGTAGTCATTTCTCTTGTGATTTAAAGCTGATCACAAGAGCTGCGATGCTCAAGGATAACCTCTTGACCACGTCTAGGTGACCCTTTAAAATCACTTTTAAAAGAGTCATATCTGTAGGTTTAAGGCCGCCCAGCCTTAAAGATTAACTTTCCTTGCCCTGTTAGTAGCTGAAAAGAAGAAAAGATTTGGTGGAATGCTTCAGTGGAACACGGATGTAGCCATCCAGCCATTATTGAATGTGATTCTTTGGCTTTAGCACAGTTAAAGTCATTAAAGACCACACATAACTGGTTAAGCAAAAATGAACATACAAAATATTACATACACAACCTTTACATTGCCAACAGACACTTGCACTTTAATTTCCCCATGGATGTTATTGATTTAAATGTTCTTAGTCTTCTTTTTAATTCATACAACTCAATTTATTCCAAAAGTTAAACATTCATAATAATACAGAAATGATTTTTACTTAAACCACACCATGCCACATTTACAAACATTAATAGATTAACCAATTTGACACCCAAACAGTTCCTGATATACAATGTACTCTGTTTGTTAGCATGACATGACCTTGACATTTAAAAAACTGACTTAAATGCTGTCTCTCTGCACACATTTGCTCCGGGATCATAGCTTATTTTACTTGCAGCACATGCAATAGAAACATCAGAGATGACCGCTTCACATAGATTATCACAATAACAGGTCTAGGGAGGACGCATACCCTTCCAGCCACTGTAGGCCAAAGGATCTATTGTCAAAGGACATGCTACACACAGCATCTATTTCAGGACCAAACATCATCCTATTAGTTCTTTAATTTCACACCTAATAAAGTGTAGTTAAAGCACAGCATGAAATAAGCATCCAAAAATGTTCTCCTTGTTTTATTATGTGTTAAAGACTGTATTTACACATTTTTACTTAATTCAGTTTCGATAGACCAATGTAGTTACGCCGAAGCCTCAAGGTAAACTTCATGGCAGTAATGGCATGGTCATTTAGTAAAAGAGATTCAGCTCTGTCGGGTTCCTCAGAAAATAATGAGCCTTGGACAGAAGGAACACAAAATAACAAAAAAAAACGGCCATATACACAGCATTTATTTCATGCTCCAGGAGAACAGTTTTGAAATTGATGTATTCACACATTCACTTGCATAACTGCAAAAAGAAAGGGGGGGGTAAAAAGTACAGCAGTAAAATATATATATTCTGGGTTGTGTCAGTCACATTTTGACTGGGATTCCCCACTGGGCAGAGTCCAATTGGTCGAGCAATGCCAGGGTTGTGTTGGAAATCAGCCAGGGCTTCCTCAATTTGCCACACAACCATACCCTCATTGCCTTTCAGTGAGTTTACAAATGATACCAGGTAGGCCTGCGTTAGAAATCCTCTTTGGACGCACGTTTTGAAGCATGCATATAATGTCTACATCTCTCCCACATTAGTAGGAGAGTCGTAGCGTTCAGTCAAGCTGATTAACATTTGACGATTCCAGATGCAGGAGGTATCAAACAGAAAAATAATGGCCTCCCGAGTGGCGCGGTGGTCAAAGCCTACGCCCGGAGAGCATGCTAAACCATTACAGGCGAGAACTGTTTTGTCTACATCCAATCCTCTGACTGATGTGAAAGATGGGCAGCTGCCATTTTGGGCTGGCAATGCAAAAAAAGAAGATGGCTTTTAACAGCTTGGAAGCCTGCTCTGTCTGAAGGAGTGTCATAGCGTTGGGCCAAGTTAAATAATTGGCAATTCCAAATTGGATGGGGGGAAAATTGGACAATCTAAATAAGATAAAATGCCAATTACACAAATTAAAAAACACCAAACAATACAAAACTGTGCAATACTACACAGCACAGAGCATACAAAACAGACTAGACAGAAGTGTGGTAACAGAAAGCAAACAAAAATGTAACCATAAATTAACCTAGCCCTTGTTGGATTCCAGATAAGAACATTTAACATATAACCCGGTTATTCGAGAACGTCACTTGCGAAAGGGGCTTAAGACCATGTTCAAGTACTGGGAGAACTCTTCAATTAACGTGAAGAAATGCAACGTACCACCTTGCGTATCCTCAAAGGCCGAGTGAGGAAGAGCTTAAATGAAAAACACAAAACCAATCTATAAATACATAAACAGACACCTACAACGTTCCATTTGTAATTCAAATCCTGATCTATGGCTTTCAGACATGGTGTGCATAATATCAAACTTATTTAAGGTGCTCATCAATCTTGGCCAAATATTGTTAATAGTCAGTTCACAGGAGGAACATGAACTAGAATTACTGACATGCTTGAACTAATTTCATGCTCCCATAGTGTAAAATGTCCACATTTATTTTGTTGTACAGAAACAGTCTGACTAACACGGCAGAACAGAAAGTGAAACTTACAATGAAATTAACCTTATTGGCCCTTTGCAGTATGAGATCAATACAAAATACCGTGAATGGTAGATTATGCTAAGAGACAATTTATTTGACTAATTATTGTTCGCTGAAGCAGTGTCTTGACTTTTTATAATTTTATCATTGTAAATAACCTGAACATGAACCCAATCAACGTGTATTCTGATTTCTACACGTCTGTCCGTTCTTTTCTTTTGCAATTTTGTATTTCAAGAGTAATAAGTAATGGTGGTAAATAAATAACATCAGCATCTCTGAGTAATGTTTAGTCACCTGTGACAAATCAGAAGAGTCCCATGAAAATGCTTGCAGAATAATTAACAAAACAAAAGTCAGACAGACATCCCAATGATAGATGTGTGTGTGATCACATGGTGTGCCATTTTTCACACAAATTTAAACACAATCTTTGGATACAATGGGAAAAATCATTAAAAAGTCTCACAAGTTAATTTAAAGCAGGTCTGGTTTTAAAGTGTAGAAATGCGGCCACAGAAAATATGGTTATAAACAGGAGACGCTAAGCCTCCTTTAGGCAGCACTTACAATAATCGGCTATTTTAGCGAGAGAAATTATTTAGAAGTGTTCATCTAAAATGAAACTGCCGTCCCATAATTTATATCCAAGAATCACTTCCTGCCCTGCACTTAACAGATTAATAAATTCTAGCTTTAAATATTTATGCGTTATAATCCTAAGTAATGAATATTCTATAAATTACAGAAAAGCATAAAAAAGCAATACATTCAGATTAGTTATGTGATACAGTAAACAGCAATGTGTTTAATTTTGCATCAGGGTTGTAGCTAATAAATTACCATACAAGACATTACATTTTTTTTTCTTCTCCTTCTTTTTTTAATATTTAATATTAACACAGCGGAGATTTCAATACAGCAGAATAAAGATCTGTTCGGCGCAGAACATTGATTTATTTAAATAATAAAAAGTACCCGAGGATAAATGTATCATGTTTTTCTTCAGCAAAGCCCCACTTATAGTCTTGTATTGACCTTCTCTTCTCAAGTGGAAAATGTACAAGAGAAACAAAGCCAGGGCTACAGCTCAGCTAAAGGAAACCCTAATAATGTTTGACAGATTCTAATCTACTGTTGTTACAAAATGTTTAAGTAAAAATAGGAAAATGGATTCCAGCATTAAACCTGTAGCCATCCACCTGCTGATGCATCTCATAATACATGGTGCACATGAGTGCCCATATATTCAAAAATCTCTGATTTCTCTTTGCATTATGGATGAAATCTATTATTAATATCATTATTAATATGTATCAGGTGTAGATGTGTGCTCTATTATAACTGAGGGCATAGTGTAATTCTGTGCAGTGCAATAACAACATTATTAAAAAATAAAGAGAACTTCCTGGTAGTAACTATGTTCAACATTATTTCTCACAAAGTAAAGGATTTAGCATTTCTGATTTTAAGTGCAAAGAATAATAAGGTAAATAATATCTCACCACAAAACAAAGAGAATGTAACACATTCAATCTTCTGCAAAATCTCTACCCTTTATGATGTTCTATTGATTCCTGTTATTTAAATCTTAACTAAATTCATCTTGGTATTTGTTGAGAAGGAAAATAAACAAGAAATATCATTATTTTTGACTGGTTTTCACTAATCATATTAGGACTGCTGGGGTTTTTGTCAGCAATGTTTGATTGTGTGCATCCTGGTCAAAGAGATAAAAACAAAGTTTACAAACGAGAGGAAGCCATTCGACCCATTGTGCTCGTTTGGTGTCCATTAGTAACCAAGTGATCCAAGGATCCTATCCAGTCTGATTTTAAATGTTCCCAAATTTTCAGCTTCAACCACATTGCTGTGGAGTTTGTTCCAGATGGTGAAAACTCTCTGTGTGAAGAAGTGTCTCCCGTTTTCTGTCTTCAATGCCTTGAAGCCCAATTTCCATTTGTGTCCCCAGGTGCGTGTGTCCCTGCTGATCTGGAAAAGTTCCTCTGGTTTGATGTGGTCGATGCCTTTCATGATTTTGAAGACTTGGATCAAGTCCCCACGCAGTCTCCTCTGTTCCAGGGTGAAAAGGTTCAGGTCCTCAGTCTCTCAGTAGGACATTCCCTTCAGACCTGGAATAAGTCTGGTTGCTCTCCTCTGAACTGCCTCTAGAGCAGCGATATCTTTCTTGAAGTGTGGAGCCCAGAACTGTCCACAGTATCCAGATGAGCTCTAACTAGTGCATTGTACAGTCTGAACATCACTGCCCTTGTTCTCAATTCTACACTTTTGACAATATACCCTAATATCCTGTTTGCCTTTTTTATTGCTTCCACACACTGTTTGGATGGAGAAAGTGAGGAGTCCACGTAGACTCCTAGATCGTTATCATGCATTACTTCATCTAGTTCTGTTCCTCCCATAGTGTAATTATAGTAGACATTTTTGTTACCTGCATGTATTACCTTGCACTTGTCCACATTGAATTACATCTGCCAGTCCCTTTAAATAACCTGTGCTGCCGAGATTGTATCTGCTGAGCCACCTATTTTAGTATCATCTGCAAATTTGACAAGTTTGCGAACTTTCCCAGAGTCCAGATCATGAATATAGATTAGAAAAAGCAAAGGCCCTAGTACTGATCCCTGTGGAACTCCACTAACAACCTCACTCCAGTTAGAAGCAACTCCTGTAATCGACACCCTCTGTTTCCTACACATCAACCAGTTCATAATCCATCTACTTACATTACCCTAAATGCCTACAGCTTCCAATCTGAGGATCAGTCTTTGGTGTGGAACCTTATCAAAAGCTTTTTGAAAACCTAAGTATATCATAAGTAGAATTATCATATCATATGTTTTCACATGATCTACAGCTGCAGTTGCATGTTCAAAAAATTCTAATCGATTAGTAAGACATCTGCCTCATCTAAACCCATGTTGACTATCTCCAAGAATATGGTTTTCATTCAGATTTTTTCCAACATTTTACAGGTGATGCAGGTGAGACTGATTGGTCTGTAATTTCTTTGTATTTTGTTTCGTCTCTATCCCTTTTGTATGTGCTATACAACATTTTCGTTCTCAATATTTTTTTGCATACTTCTATTAAACCAATGTTTTTGGTCCTCAATTTGGTACAAATTTCTCCTGAGCCTCAAGTAGTATATTCTTAAAATATAACCATCCATTTTCAACTAACTCTGTATCCAGTGTGTTCCAGTCTAACTCTTCTAAGTGCTGCCTCATATCTTAAAAGTTTGCTTTTCTAAAATTGTAGAAGAATATTTTGCAGAAAACAATGTGACCAGATATAGCCTACATTTAAATCAGTATATCTTAAAAAAAGACCTTGCTATTTTTAAAGAACCTAAATTAAACAGGAAGGGGATATTATTTAAGAGAATCTTCATTGAATTGGAAAAGAGACATTTAGTTTTATTTGTCTATTATCAACAGAAAATCCATGCTACACTATGCAATACAGTGACTACTGTTACTATAAGCTATATCACGTTAACAAAAGTCCACAGAGACAGATTTACAACAGAAACAAAATTGATTGCTCTCCTTTTTCTTGGTTGCATGGCATTGTTTAGAGATGTATTCAAAGTATTTTAAACTTAATTCACTTGTGGAACTGAACTTATTCCATAGATAATCTGGTTCATTTGATTTATCACTCACAGAAAGGTAATGAAAATGATCAATATATTGATATGATAAATATATGTTTTTGTATTGCAAAACTGAATTTCAAATAAAGCATAGGGTGGTAACTACAAATTAAACAAAAGGAATGCTTCAAAAATGTTATCCTAAATAAAGGAGACTATCTAAATTAAAATAAGCTATGACAGAAAAATGTTTTCATCATTAAAGAGAACAAAAATTAGTCTATTTCATCAGATTATTAAGGATTTTTTCGTATGAAATATCCTATATACGTGTGTGCGCGTGTGCACGTGTGTGTGTGTGTGTGTGTGTGTGTGTGTGTGTGTGTGTGCATTTAGGAAACCGATAAGATTCTGTAAACATTCATAAGGCTATTAGTGAAACAGGAGGGCTTGCCTTTTCCCTTCTGATCGATAGTTGCACCACATCGGGCAATAAATTACCTTGACCTTCCTTATCTTTTGAAATACAAGCACACATTGGACTTAGTATGCAAAAAGAACACCATGGAAAACTTAACACTTTCTCCCTTAAAGCTTAATCTTTAATAAGAAATTCAATTTACTGCAATGCAGTGAATAGTTAAACATGAGCTGGCAATTCTCTGGCATAAGCTTAGCCTTCTCCTGGAATCAATAATGGAATTTCCACATATTGATCTGCCTTTAGTGAAATAAAGCAATGGTCTTTGGGTCAGCAATATTAAATATAGAATCAGAATATCATTCAGTCCCCAATAAAATTAGATGCAGTACAAGAGAACAGATCACAAAAAACTACCATATGCCCAAGAGTATTAATCTATTTGGCTAAGTACTTGAAAAAAATCAAAATTTCCATTTCAGAGTGAGAAGGGGAAAAAACATGTGTGACACACAACATAAATCACATTTTGAACAAGTCATTCTTTAACCGATATCAACTGAAACACTTGTTATACCAGGTAATATTAAAATGAGACTGATGTGAAACATGTACATACAAATAGAACAGAATGACTGAACAACATTCATAATAGCTTGGTCTGTTAGTCTGTATATGCACACATACACACACACATATATATATTTACAGAAAATATATATGTACAGAAGAACCCTATATCAATAATTTTCCCCTTTAATAGTTACAGTGCTATCTTTCATGTATGTAGTGTCTTTCATTCGAGGGGAACTCAAAGCTCTTTACTATCGGGATGGGACTCAGTTCATTGACCACAGAATTGTGGCAGCCATGATGCACGGTGATGCATGGGAACACAATTGAGAAGATTGAGAAGTGTGGATTTGTTACAGCCAATTACACTACAGGGGGATTTTTATGTGGGGCCACATTGAGAAACTCTAATTTGGAATTTAGCCAGAACTCTAGAACTCCTAGCTACTTTTTCTGAAAGTGCCATGGCAACATTAATTACCACAGTCAGTAATATGCAAGATGAAGTTTCAATAGCAAATGGCTTTAGTGCACAAATTAAAAACATATAATTATTATTTCAATATATATATAATAATTTCTACATCAGTTTTAAGTCAATTATCTAGCCTCTATGAATTCTACAAACAGATTATTCAGTGTTTACATTCAATCCAACAAATGTTTCTTAAACAACTGGAACCAATACTTTTATAAACCCAATCAAATCATATGAAATGAGGCTAACTTTACATCTTAGAATTTCAAAACTCTGGACTGTTTACAATAACATACTCGTATCAATCCTGATCAGCATTTATATACTCCATTAAATGAGCAGTATAAAAGTATAAAAACTATGTCTCATGAAAATGGAACAGTATTTAACTAATACATTTATAAATCCACAAAATAAATAAACTATAGGGATAGAATATAGATTACTGTGGAAAGATTATATTCTACATTGAGATATACCTCACCACAAAGTAATGTATTCCTGTAAAAATTACCCAAGTGTTTGAAATTATCCTGCAACAGGAAGTGCCAAACTGCATGATGGGAAGTCTTGCAAGACACTATCAAAGAGTGAAAAACACTTTCACTTGACTCCACATTTGACCAAATCTTCTTTAGCTGTTCATCACATAAGACTAGTGTATCCTGTTACGACCCCAGGTGGCATGTACTCTGTATTCTGCTGTTCTCCCTATCCCTTATCGTACGCAGGTGTCCGGCTGTGATTGGTTTTCGTCCCCGTCACTCAACTCCGCTGTCCAGTGTTCCTGTCCAATCCGATGTCTCTGACAACAGTTTAAATAGCCCGTCATTTCTCCATTTCGAGAGAGCCGACAGATCGCATCGCCATTTCGTGTTGCTACCCTGTTTGTTTGTGTTAAAATTACCTTTTTGATTGATTGTGATTTTCTTTTGTGTAATTACCTACTGATTTCGTCTCTGTTTTGTTTCCGTCAAATTGTAATCTGTTATTGCTTTTTGTTCAGGGGAAAATGGGTAGATAGGTGAGATACCCATGGGTTTACACATTTACACGTAGGGATATATGTTGTCTAGTACATTAGGTATTTAAGTAGGGGCAGTAATCACCCCTTTGTATTAGTTGTCAGGTTTAGATAGTTTAGTTAGTGTATATAGTTAGGGTCTGTTCCAGAAATACAAGTCAGGTAGTGGATTTCCCTTCTAGGCTTAGATAGCTTAGATAGGTTTTGTTTTGTTTCAGTATTAGCCAACACCGGAGGCACAACAAGCACTTGCCCCTCCACCAACTTATCCATGACTATCTGTCTAAGCTGAGCTTTAACAATGTTCCTCGGAACAGTATAACAGAAGTGATCCACTATTACATATAAATCAGCCTTGCGACACACATCAAGCTGATCCAGAGACGGGACACTCAGAAAATGACATAAATCAAAACTAGCCATAATTGTGAAAAATAGACAGCAAAAACCAAACAAACAAATAAGCGCACCACCTGCATAGCACAACATTCACACAACCAATACAACTATTTGCGTGCAGCTACGGGAAACAATATAGCTCCCGGACAAACCCCCAATTATGTTACGACCCCAGGTGGCTGATGTAAGGGAATGAGGTGGACGTAACATAGAGCACACAGATGTAGTGGGGGAGTGAGGTGAGTGCCAAAAAAAAACCAACACTAAGTCAACTATATATATATAAGAAGGGTTTATTTACAAAGGGGAGGGGAGTATATTCAACTATATACAATATTCCAAAAACAGACGTGATAACAATAATACAAATAAAAAATACCCAAAGGAAAACACCCTGGGCGGTGTCAGCTAATACTGAAACAAAACAAAACCTAACCTAATCTAAGCTATCAGTCCAGTATACATACGCAGATACGTAAGGCACATAACAATCCATATAATCTAGCCGCAGCCCAAAAAGTGGAAAAAAAAGATAATTAAAGAGAAAGCAGGATTGGAAAGACACAAAAGGGCATGCAACTAAAAGATCACAAATTAAAATAAAATACAATACACTATTAATAAATATACAGTGTTTAATGATATAACCTAATGCTATGGCTGGCCAGAATAACTAAGGACTACCGTAGAGGAAAAATGACCAATATAAAAAGATGTTCACTTATAATTAAAAAAAAAAGCAGAAAAGCAATTGAACAATTAAGAGTTAAGCAAAAACAAGCCTGTACAAGGGGAAAAAAAAAGGGAAGATGGGAAGAGTGTGGCTCATTCTCCTTGGGGAAGAGGTGCTTTGACTGACCTCCAGCAATGGAGAATGTCTGGAGCTGCTGCAGCATAATCTGCTGTAAGTGATGTATTCATGTGGCTGCTGATCAAACAGGGCACAGAGATGCCAAGGACTGTTAAATCAGAAACGGCGTAATCTGGATGTGAACCTGCATTTGTAACAACTAAACCTCGAGGAGAATCATGATGTGTCAAGTTAATTGCATGGTAATCTCTGCTTCACCTCAGCCAGGCCCGGCGCTTGATACTTGAATTCCTCAGCTCGGGAGCGTCACCCACATTTATCGGCTAATCAAAGGTATTACGGCACACTAGTCTGCACTGGCCCTCTAACTGTCCGCCAATAATTAGCCTCAATATAATACAATTGAAGAATATTATATGAGCACAGAAATGTATAGAATAGTAGGCGGTAATTTATTTTAAATGATGACAGAACAACATATATTCAATGCTGATGATAATTAATAATAATAATAATAATAATAATAATAATAAACACTAGACTAAAATAAACTGAAAATGATTTGTTTCTATGACAGGTTCGCAAACTTGTATCTTGTAACATATGCATTTTAAAGTATATTTTAGTGCAGAGCGATGTCTTTGCACATTATAGACGAGTCATTTATATCTGCTTTCAGGAGGCCTGTTTATTGCACAAGCCTCCCAGGTTACAACTACACTGGCGTCACATTTGGTAGCCACAGTGGGCCTGGGTTTGTTTCTATGGAGATCTCACACTTCACACAGGTTAGGGCACCAGGCATTTTGCTCGGCCAGTTCATGGAAATGCATCGACTACAGAACAATAAACATTGCCTGGACTGATATTAGGGGTGGTCTAGCAGCTCTTCAGTTTGAAGTAAGACTGACAGAAAGGAAGCATGCACTGACATACGTATAACTACATTTTAACAGCGATGAGGAAATGCATAAAATAGTTAAACACTAAATATCGTTCTCTTTAGATAGGATTACAATAAAAATGACTTAACTCCCTTAAAATAGCTGCAATCTGGGTTTTACCCCCTGATCCATAAACATGATAGTATAACACGCTGGAGGACATGCTGTAAAGGGTTAAATGTTATCACTGAAGCCATCTGCACTCCTACTATAAACCTTGGCAAGTGGCAAGCGTATACACATGCCATTACCCAGAATTAAGAACAACAATAATAAGCAGTCTCCTGAATCATCGGAGCCTCGATTCCAGCAGATAAACGACACCGAGCCCTAATTTCGGTGATTTTAGCGCTTTAACAATTCATTACTTGAGGGACAGGGGAACGCTGAAGTTGTCTGATAGAAACAATGCAATCGGTGAAGAAGTTTAATTAAGTAACGGGCAACATGTGCCAGAGCCTCATTAAATGCTGTTTTTAAATTGTCCTGAATGTGTCAAGGTTTTAAACAATTAGTACAGCAGCAGAAGGCAAGTCGCCCAAAGTGAAATCCTATTGTTTCCGTTTGTACTGGAGGGTCTCATCTTCTCCATGGTGAAAATGGTTTCAATATGCCATGTGTTATGTGTGTGTGTGTAGTAGTAGCTCAGCCTGTAGGCGGGGGTATGAACTGGGACGGAGTTTGTAGATGAAGACTGCACGAGACGGAGGGTCATATGTGATCAGGTGAAACACTGTCCTCAGGGTATAGAGGTGCCAGTAAATTACAATGCACAACACACAATTGCTAGGTGGTGCGAAGGGACAAGCTATGACACTCCTGCTCATGGAAAAATCTGCCTTGTGGTGACAAGAATGAGGATGAACCCTTTTTTTTCCTTTGATTGATTAAAAGAGCAATCAAACCAAACTTAGCCAGGAGTGAAATTACCAGTCCATCTATTGACATGTCAATCTAAGTCCTCAGCTCCACATTTACTGCACACTTCCTGGGGAACCAACTGCCTCTACAAGACTGGTGATGTCTGAAGATGGTCAAAACTGCCTTTTTAACAATTTACTTCATCCCAAACTGCTACGACTTGATTACCATCCATTTGAACAGGACCTAAACGAGGATCAGTCATACAATTTTCACATCAAACATTTCTTTATGAAAATCAATACTTTTATTTATTTTACAATAATTTTTTTCAGCTCCAGAATATTAATAATGTCGCTGGGCTGAGGATCTGACAGCAGACATCGTCAAACTACAAGCAAGCTATAAAACACACACCTCTTTGTTTAAATGTCGTATTGCTCTGATGTTTTAATGAACACTAATGGCAATCTGGGATAATTTTAATGAATTTACACACACACACACAGGCACATACGCAGTAATTTCACGAAATGAAATATTAAAATTAGACATCTGACAGGAATGCAAAAAAAAAAAAAAAAAAAAGGAATTTAATTGCTCCAGAGCTAGCAATTATTATGACATTTAGAAAGGCATTTCTAAGGCAAGCTGAAGTCATTTAAACCACATCTTAAGTGCACTATGAACACTAAGGTCACATCACTGTTGTCATTACCCCCTGAATAAATTGCAAATGAAAGACAGAGTCCCACTTACTTTCCTGTTTTCTCTACAAAACTGGCACTCGCTTCAATCGCCGCTGAACCATGGAATATTTTATCTATTTTGACCCAGCTAGATTTCAGTAATATGTGAAATTTTCTAAAACTATTGTAAGCCTTCAAAGCAGAGATCACAAAATTCAGCCATCGGGAGTTTGGGTATTAAATACAAGGGATGTACAATCCAAGGACATTCACATTAATCAAGGCTATGCTTACCTTTAAACTAATATGCCTAGTAGAATATTTCTAGACTAAAAGTCTAGAGGGCTTTTTACATTTTTAAGTACCAAATTTTAATACCCCAAATCACAAAACACTGTTGGAATAAGACAGTACCACATTCAAATGTGTGTTTGTTTTTTCATTGCAATGTATAATTTTAACAGAATGCTATATAATGCTGTACCAGATTTAGTATGATTTAATTGTAATTGTTCTCTAGTGTGTGTGTGTGTATACATTCATTATTTTGTCATATTAGTTAATGGGATGTAGGCCTATAACTTAATTTCTACACACAACTTGGAATCATTATCAAACTAAGAAAGTACCTTAAAGTTTATATTATTTGCATGTGTAACCTGATAGATGTCACCAAATGTTTTAATTTTCAAGTAATGGTAACTGATCCAGTTTTAGCCTTATACTGTACAAATGTACAATACAGATCACAATCAGCAAATTCAGAACTTCTGGAATTTGAACAAGTGGTCAAGGCAAAAAGAGCAAGAAAATTTGGACAAAGGTTCAAAAGTCCATAACCATGCGTAAATGAGTAGAGATCTGCAAAACAGGTTAGTTTGTACTAATAAGGCAAATAATTGTACAGATTGTATGGCTTTTCAGGGCCAGGGTTGCAGACCCCTGTGACTGTTAAAAACTAGCATCTCATTCTGGATGATTTCCAAGTGGACCCATGATTTTCACATGTATGAAGACCTATGGTGTAACTTTACAGGATGTTACCCCAATGTGACATTATGTTTTGCAGTGACTTACAAAACTGCTGATTTCGTATCCTTTAATGAACAAATCATTATTATTCCTCATACCCCATAATTAATCAACATAATTTGAGCAAAGCTGTACTATTATTCCCATTAGCACTTCTCCCCGTCAGACAAATGCATGCTTTATTGAGTTCTCATATGCTTTTCTTTTTCTCCAGATGAAATGCAGGGAGAGAGAAGATTTAACTTTTTTATTACAAAATTAAAAGTGTCAGTTGGAAATTTCCCTGCCTCTTGGGCAGTAATGTTTGCACTACATTTTTTCTTGAATTACAATGCAATGCCGTCCATTTCCATCCCTGGCTATAAATCATCTACAGGTTACCCAAGACATTTTAAGCAACAGCCTGATCACCAACCCAAGACAACTCCATAATTTCAAGCTAGGCCTTTGCAAATCTACACCCACTTCAGTTCATTTGGTAAAAAAGCTACACTTACCAGAGACTCTCACTCTAACCCTAGCCTGGACCAAATACAGTCCATTGATCATTATCTCTGAACATCTGAAATGCAACAGTTACACCATTCATAAATGTATCTGTATCCCTAATTAAAACGTAGCCTACTTTGGGGCCAAATTTGGGGCTTTAATTTTTTTGTGATTTTTCAGATATGACAACTATATTAGCTTAAGACTTAATTCATATTCAGAATATCGATTCTGAACTGCATTAGAGTCAACAGGAGAGACCTTAACCTATAAACCACTGTATTGCATCAATAGGATATCTGCCTCATTTTAAGCCCTTATTGTAGCCTGAACCCCAACATTTCAAGGTAGGCCTTTACAAATCTACTCCTGATCCAGTTAAAGAAAATGTAGAAAAGCAACCCTAACCTAACGCATTGACGTCTTGAAAATATTCATTATTTTATGCTCTTTTCCATGGAAATGCAGAACTTGCTCCATTTTCAGGAAAAACCTAACAACATATTTGAACTGTGCTGTGTTGAACCAGTAGAAAAGCAACCCTAACCTTAAAGGAATTGTACTGTGGACTCCAACACTAACCCAGGCCCCCACCAAAGTCTAACCCTAACATGATCATGAAACTTGACTTCATGGCAATATATAGCCTAGATCAAATATTCAAAATAATAACATAATAACAAGACCATGCCTAAATTCACCTGTATCCCAATTTAAACTTATTATTGATTTTTTGTTTTGTTTTTTTACTTTAGATTTCTTTGTGTGTATATATATATAAATATATATATACACACACACACATATATATTATTCAGAATATTTTTTCTGAACTGTGATACATACACATAATATGGTCCAAAGTAAATCCTAAACAAGTTGACCTACACAACGAAGAAGCCATTTATTTTGTCTCTACATCTACACCTGCATGTTTTTACATTCTGCTAAATAATAATAATCATAATAATTAGCATCATTATACCATCATATATCCTTATGCAACTGCAAACCCAGAAGCTTTTAAGTGCAGTGACATCAGTTTCACAAGTACAAACTACACAACCCTGCTGTATACAAAGTCTCGACTCCCTGCATTATTTTCATAAATCCTTGCTTGTCTAATACATAATAACTGTTAATTGCATCCTGACTGAAGCGGCATGATTCGTTGTATAATAATGTCGTTTTTATTACGTAGTACAGATGCATGCTCAATCGATTTAAAGCATGTAAGCTACGTTTTCCATTCAAATACATCAACACACTACATACTCTCATTAATTAATCCTCACCTCTGTATCAATCACCAGTGTCTTTAAATAATGCGATTAAAATGTGCGTTTTTAACTACCAAGTAGAAATGTGCAGTTGTGGCAGCTTCTTTGCTCTACAAAAGAGCTCACTCTTCAACCTATTCAACGCATACAAACACAATTCAGTTCCCATGCTTTTAATGTAATAATCAGCTGCTGGATCCTTCACTGTTTTGGTCGCATTCATGTAGCGCAGATCTCCGCAGTTCTGCGCGGCTCCACCAATGGGAGCGCTGGGATTGTGCAGAAATGCGGAAATCTGCGCTACAAGCACGATGCCTTTATTTTTGTTTAAGACCGGGTTCAGAAAAGTCACACAAAACTTTCTGGAGTTAGAATAATCATAATCATAATCATAATCATAATAGTATACTTTTTTTTTGTATTATTATTATTACGCAAGAAGTAGTGTCACATGTAGCGTTATAAATACAGACGAAGTGTTTTTGTACCTCAATGTCCGGCAGGTCTCTGCTCAGCATTCTAGCCATGTTCCCTTTTTCAAGGTAAAAAGTGAGCTTTTTGGAAGTAAGATGAAGACCTGGAAATGGCAATACAACAATGTAGCAGTCTCACAGAAAAGTCCTTTAGTGCTGCATTAACTAAGTATACAGACGTGCAGCTGCATCTAAACAGAGGAGACTAATCCATCGAAGTGCAGGGAGCTCCGCGCATGCTTTTGAAAAGTGCAGTGTCGGTCCTGCTTATTACCGCAGAGCGACCACTCGATGCACTCAAACTCATCAAATACCGCATGAAACAACACCAAGGCGCTTTCGCGTTTACAGTTACATCTGTGCTGTGGTCGCAATGGTAGATCCCAGATGAAAAGCAGGCTGGTATGACCTTTGAGAAGGTTTTCCTGGTATTGCATGCAGTGGGAGGGGTTTTACTGTTTGAACCCTGTGAAAAGTTCACTTTAGGACATAAACAACTCTTCTTTGGCTTGATTGCATCCTATTTGTTGGCCATTACTTTATTCTCTGAAAGTGTTTTTTCTGCTTTGGGTCTGTTCCTTGAGACAAGAGTAATATTGCATTCATGTCTGGATATGCGTTTTTACCAGGTTACAGCAATAAATGCCAAAATATTGTTGTAAATAAAGGCCAATACAATTGACCATCCTCCAAAGACTGTTTACAGAATCAAATTATACAATCTGAGCTGTACAACTCTGTCATACATACAAATAATTAAATATGCAATGAATATATATATATATATATATATATATATATATATATATATATATATATAAACGTGTAAAGAACAGTCTTACTTAACTTTTCAGTAACAGACTGTCACTTGTTACACTCATCATTATGTTATACAGAATAAATGTGTCAGTAATTTGTTCTATATTGGCAATTACATTATTTCCCAAAAGACCAATCTTTATACTGACCTCAGATTTCATTTATATGTTTTCCTATATAAACAATAAAATAAAATACAGCATCTCAAGCAGATATATATATTATAGTTATATATATATATATATATATATATATATATATATATATATCACTGTTCCAAATAAAACTAAATCTATAATCCTGTTACTCAAAGGGGATTTTCCAATTACAATGTTTTCTTGATTATATCTAGTTCTGAGAAGTCAACAGCTCTGGAGAGGAAGATTAGTCAATTTGGCCAGATGTGGTATGCAATTTTATAGCACTGAACAGCAGGTTAACTGAGCAAAATGTACTGTATTCAGTACAAAACTTTTTTTTTTTATTGATACATCTGTTATGAAAAGACCTATACCCCCATCCCACACACACACAAGTCTCCAATTATTATGGATGTTGTAGCTGCTGTTGTAGCTGATGGGTAATTACAAAGCTTATCACAACATAATACAAACTGCACTGACTTACAAGTGTATGAAACAATATATTGTCACTGTTTTAAAGTAATAGTGTTACAAGGTGCTCTGAATTGCTATATTTCACAGTATTTATACTGCTATATATTTTCAGCCATTGACATTCTAGAATAATTTAGATATATATATTTGCATTAAAGCTCAAATTGCCCTGCCTCCCCTTACCCAGGATGTACACAATGGAAGTGTACCATGACTTAAAGCAGAGCCGAATGATTTAAAACATACGTGCATATTGGGGAGGAAATGAAAAATCGAAATCTATCATAGTTTAAGTATAAAGTATCTACAACAATAATTCTGATAGGGGTATATAAACTGTTCTCCTGTCATCTTGCATATTGGATTTTATGTTGCATATAGAAAAGGTTACTTATAATTATTGAATATCTATTTTCATTAAACATGCAAATGAACGATACATTTTACACATGGTATGCATTCCAGGTGAGCTCAATCAATATATCTGGCAGAAGAAGAAAAATGGGTGCTACCATTAAGAAGTGAGTAAAATAATATGGTGTTAAGGTGTTAACAAAATGTAAGAACAGAATGAAAGAAAAAAAATAGGGCACAGAATAATATGAATTTAAAAATTATAATAAAAAACTGCCGTCAACAAATCTGCACGGACTCAAATTCAATTGACTGGTCCTGACAGAATTCAGTTTAAAAATGTTGAAGCATAGCAAACAGACTTGCAGTGCACTCTGTGTGGATGGGTGTAGGGGTATTATGAAATTGGTGAGACAGTTCCTCAATTTTAGCAACTGCCAGTAAACTTTTTTTTGTCCCTACTTCTTCTTTTGTTGCTTTATGGTTTATGCAAAATTCTATAAGGAAACTTCTGTATCATCAAATTTCATAACACAGCAACTCAACAAAAGAAAGAAATCTCACCCATCCCAGTCCCCTCAAACATTGTCACTTAGTGCAGAGAGCATAGGCGTAAGTTTAGGTGGTTAGTTCCCCCCCTTCCTTCTCAAGTTGTCTTTCTTGTCTAATAACACTGTTTTTGTTATCAAAGGGGTCCCGTCGGAGAACGTGTCAATCATAATTAGAACACAGTCTTCTTATTGGCTCTTGATGTCACACACGATCAAATGTTTCGTTTCAATGTAATTCTATTGATTGCTATTTTCAGCACCTGGCAGATGAAAAGGGGTGGGGGAGGAATTGGAGAGAGGGGCCAATTATGGTCCCGTCTGCCGCTAAACACACTAGGAATGAGCCGGGAGAAGGATGGAGAGGAAACACACAGAAAGGAGAGAGAGAAAATAAACACGTTGGGGATGCAATACAGGCCCTGTTTGACTATTTTCGGTTAGTACCACGTGTTTTCCACCTGCATTCATAGAGGAAGAAAAGTATATTTTAATTGAGCTGTGTGTGAAGACCGGGTCGACTTTAAAACAAGATGGACAACGTGAGTTGAACTGGGGACAGAGCCGCTGTCTGGAGGTGAGTTCAGCAATAATCCAGCAGGATCTCTAATATGAACTGGTACAATTAACGAACTTGTTAATTAGCTACTCTATTGTGTTCTGAAAGACTGGAGCTGAGGATATGCACTGGTCACACAGTTAACGATATTAATTGGTTCTGCGAAATCGTTACATCAAATTCTCGATAAGTACAAATGGGGAACATATTTGAAAGGGTTACTTTGTTCCAAGGTCATGGGAAGTTGACCTTTTTCACCCCAAAATACCCGTTATAAAACTGAAACATGGATACATCAGGAATACATAAAAAGGTGCATTAATAGAGCATACAAAAAACATTCTTACCTGAAGAATGACGTAAAATCGCAGCGCTGAAATGGACAAGCTGGAGCAATTAGTGATATTACAGCAACCTGCTGCAGTGCAAGGTGTAGGTATTTCTGATTATGACTTTTAAATGTGTGCAAATAGTTCTGCGGATACATACATGTCCAACACATAGGCGTGTGCAGTGAGATTTCTCTTCAACCGGGGACGTAATGCGAGCGATTATCATGATCACAGAAAGTCTTGCTGCTAATGCGCGGAGGGGCGTTTCACATTATATTGTGTTTTTTGGGGGGGACAAGGGGTTGATGGAGGAGTTGAGAGACAACTGTTTTCACAAGCAACGCACATCAAACACTGAAAAGCGAGCCTGCAGACTTTCGACTGTTCGTAAAAGGGCGTCGCCGATTGGCTGAGGCCTGCTGAGTCCACTTAGGAGTGCTCTGATTGGCTGTGTGATATCGTGAACATCGTTAATCGAAATTGTATCGTTTTCAGAAACAATGGGAACCTATTGGAGGCAGATCTTTAATTGAAATGTCGTTAATTGATGAAAGCGTAAACTGTGGGACAGCTGTAATTAGTTGTACAGATATAACCGGTTACTAGATTTATTAGCTATAAAACTTACTTTCCTGGTGACCTCTTTAGAATGCCAGAATAATGATGATTTTTCTTTTGGATTGCAGATCTCATCCCCCAATTCTCGTTCAACATGAAAAATTACAAGGCGAAGGCTATTGCAGGTCTGTGGATTTTATTTCTGCTAATAACCATATTGCCCCCACCCCCCAACATGACAATCGAATGCCATTGCACCAGTATTTTGTTATTATTTTATTAGTTAACTTACATAGAACAGGATCTGTTACACATACACAAAAATGTCAACGATCTTCCATGCAAACCCAAATAAATAAATAAATCATATATCGTACATTGATACTTTGAATTTGCACTTTAACTGAAATAAATCAATTCTTAATCATTTCAGTGTTACGCATCTTATGTCTTGTTATAGATTTTATGGAGTCAGCCTAAATATGCATTGTTAGTCACTATAGATTTCTGAATCCAAACGCAGATCCTGAACAATAAACTTTTATTCAGAATGCTTTTCCATAATTGTAGTATATATCCTAGGGTATTAAGAATAAGTGTAGTTTACCACATGATGCGCACAAATGATACAAATCACATGAACATGATGTTATGATTCTATGTACATTTAATCATGGGTATACATGTATTTATATGTATACATAGGTCTATCTCTGTCTCTGAAATAAGTTTTAGATTTTCTTCTTTTTCTTCTTGGAGCATTTTTTTTTCTCTACTGTGGTGTGGTCTCCAGGACCAGAGACTATATATTACATATAGAGATAGATGTATGCATGGGTGTATTTATTTTAATGACTTATTTCATTTTTTAATTCTTCAAATATTCACTAGCAGAGGATCAATCCCACAACCCTGTGCTTAATTGAGCTAGCCTGGCTATGGCGATTTGTGCTCTAACATGTACATAGTACTGTAACACCCTGTCAAAGTACAATAGTCACTACAGTAGAGTACAACAGGGGGCTATAGTGATAAACCATAATATTTATTTCATAGCAGACACCCTTGTCCAGGGCGACTTACAAAATATAAGCGCAATAATACAGTTCAATTCAAGGCATGATACATTTTACAAATTCACAATTTACACGAGATTATGTACAGTAAACAATGTATAAGGTCTTGTATCCTAGAATGAAAAAGCTGAGAAGTCATCAAGGGACAAAGATGTCGTATTGGACAGTCAAGGTACTGTGTGGGATACGTCTGAATATACTTTACATTTGGCATTTGGAGTGTATGTGTGTCAACAGTCTATATGTGTAATGAAAAGTAAAAAAAAAAAAATCTAAATTAAAATAGAAAACTGAATAGGGAATAGCATGAGCTAAGACTTCTGCACTACTCTTTGTTTCATAAATGTATTAGTCCACTGGAGGTAGAGCAATAAAGATTAAACATGACAGCGCCTGCATTGTGAAGCACACCAGACATCTCTCTTATTGATTCTTCATTAAGAGAAACGTCCTGAAGTCCAATATAGTTTTAGTTAGCAAGGTCTTTGAATACAAACAACAAATGCTGTTGATTACTACCCAGGATCTAACCTCCTCCTGTATAGCATGAACAAATAATGGATGAAGTGCCATTTAAGACGTTAACCACAATTAACCTGTGCACCAAGGTGTAGCAGTTTTTACAGGGGCGGGATTTGATTGGAGCACAAATACTAAAGTGCAATGAATATTTATGAATGAATGTATGATGTGACACAACAGTGGAATGTTGTTTTAAGAAATATGGAAAATCAAATGGCAACTTAACATGTAATTGCTATATACCTGACACTACTTAATATAATAGAGTATAAAAATGCATACAGTTTTATCCATATATATTGGAATTATTGAGGCTTGGGAAGCATTTCTGTGTATCGCAGTTATCTCGTGCCATTTCAGAACAGCTCTTCAGTCATGGCAGCAGATAGGCATCGTGGATCAGAAGGAGTCTGTGATTTTCTACAGGAATTCATTAATATAAAAAAGGCTTTAAAAAGTATAGAAAAAAAATGTTAGGAATCATATCCATAAAATGCCAGTTTGGTGCCTGAATAAAAGCTGCCTGCATTAACCTTTCCTACTTCATCTTACTTATAATTCAAATATGCCAAATGCAGTGTATAAAAGTTTGGGAAATGCCAGCCATGCTTCGATCCAGACATACTACAGCTATTTTAATGAACAGTGCATTATCACACAGTCCAAGTATGGTTTCATATTTGAAATAATGACTTTCATGTGTTAACATTTAAATAAAATGTAGTAGGTCTTACTAAATCTATCCATGCAGCTATTTACCATTACTGAATATCTAGAACACTGTTATTGCTTTTACCTATTCACCGTAGCAGTTTAGAAATTGACTATAGAGTGTGTATACCATGTCTCAAGGTTAAACGCACACTTCCCTCTTCGCCTTAAAAACATAGGGCAAGGCCTGGATTCTCTGAAAATCGGATGTCACTCCGGTGTAGCTGAAGGAATTGTATATTTCACATTTCCTCTAATGCAGTTAGCAATATTGTTGGCATGTTTTAATCTCACGAGTCACAACTCGAAGCTATGTGCCTAAAATAACTTTATTACAATGTGAAATATTTAACACAATCTTGTGATGGAATGTAATCCTCCTGGGAAAGAGCAATGGACAAAAACAGCAACATATGCCAGAGAAAAGGAGCACACTTGTTTGATTTTAATATAATTGTTCTCTCATTTCAATTTATAGAATATTTGTGGGAGATTCTAAATAGTGCATGTATTTTCCTTCATTGTTCTCTTAATTTGCAGTATCATTTATAATATTACTCTTAAAAATTGATACATTTTTAATATTCAGAACATATAAGTTACATTACAGTGTATATCTTATTTATCATTAGTCTAATTAGGTAATTTATCTTGAACTCCTGAAATACTTGCGTAAGACTACAACTATCATTTGTGTTTGTCACTGTGGAACCTATTCCCTTGCCTTACAGTATTTTCAACAAAAGATGCTGTAATTGATTAAATGTGTGTATTATATAATATATATATACACACTAATTAATGGTGACTAATTAAATATTGTTTAATTGTTTTGTATTTCATAATTACTGAATAAGTACATATTTTTACAGTAAAAGTTGAACACACACTCTTTATTGAATTTTGATTAATCAGGTAAAAGTAGCCAAAGAGAAGGCAAGCAATTACATTTTAGTTGGGTTTTGCAAATAATAAAAACATAATTTAGATGTTTAATTACACAAGTCTCTTGGAATAAAATACAATTTATGTTTGGTCTTTTAAAAAAAAGATTCTGGAAATTACCTGTAATTGTATCAATACCTAATGTTGCCTATGTGCTCACAAAAAAATAAAAATACAAACGGCTGACAGTTCCTTGACTGCAGTGGTGAAAAAAGAAAGGGGGAAGCCCAGAGCAACAAATCGCGATCCGCTACACCTCCTGCACTGTGCACCGCTTTACTCTGTGGGGTTGTTTGGCTGTGTACCTCTGAACTGTGAGGCTAAAAAACAAGCAGTTCCTTAAACTGAATGATTAATGTGTGTGTTGGAGAGTAAAAACTCAAAAATGAATGGGAGCTTTTAGAGCAGGGGTCTCATATTCTATTCCTGGGGGCCACAGTGTTTTATGTCTTTGCTTCCCCTAAAGCTCCCAGTTACTTAACTGGCCTGATTATCTAATTAACTACACATTAAATATTTCTTGCAGGGTTGCAAATTATTTCATAGATAGTGCACCTTATATGCAAATAGTATTTTAAGCCATCAACTGCAAAAGACCTTCAAACAATGTTAAAGGGTCTAATTGCTAAAACAACCAAATTAATTAAGTAACTGAGAGCTCCGAAGGCCCTCCAGGAATTGAGTTTGTAAAATGTAATTGTCATGTCTAAGAAATTGTACCCAGTGTGTGATGATGGGAAACCCACATTTGTAAAATCACAGCATGGGTGAACGAAAGGAACATACACACCAACAGTTCAGATTGGAAAGGTTTTATTTCAAACGTCTAAATGATGGATAATCCCTGATTTGTGATGGGGGTGTGAGTGTAATCATATGGGCATTCTCTGTAGTCTACCTGATTTAAGTTTTGGGATTGGAGTGTCCGTTAGGCGGGTGGGTTGACGTTTCCTTGTAATCCTGTGATTTACCGAAACTACTGCCTTCATTTTGCTTGGTTGGAATATCCCTGCTGTGTTCCAGAAAAAGCTTTTTAAGAAAAGAAGAAGAAAAACATTAATTACACAAACACAGCCATGAATGACTTAATTTCAACACGACGTGCTTTAAATATGTAATGGAAAATACAATCACTAAGGAAATGTAATATTTTGGGACTGCTGGGATCCTGAAGTTTCTAGTCCCAGACCTTTAAATCTCTTCCTGATACCTGACTGTGTACAACCTGATAAGAAAATCTGTATTGCTAACATACTGTTTTGAGGTAAAACTGTAATAGGATGGTGCAGATTCTTATCAATAATAAATTACATTTATTCATCACTGAAAAACTGCTTGGGGACCTACACGTTTCAGCACAGTTCATTTGTCTGGGTGTCTGGGTACATAACCTCCATATCATTATATATATCGCAGAATAAATTGTCATCATGATTTGCCAATATAATGCACAATGAATTGTTTCATCTCTGCAGAGAACTGTAGTCAACTTCAATTTTTCCTTTTGGTCCCCCTAATATTAAGGGCATCAGATATTTTCAATCAGTCTCATTTTAATGCATCAGCTCAGCAGGTGGAGTACTTGCAGATCACATTTTGAAGAGCTGGAATTACCGGCTAAGTTTGTGTTTCAGATTGAACACACTTGTTTTCCCTTCAGCACTTGGCCTCTTTGGTTATAGAGGTTCAAATTATGTATGTCTTTGTCTAAAGATGTGTATTTGCAGGAGTAGTTAACTCTCTGTGCCGCACCACCTCCCACTGATAATAATCTACACAGAGAAGCATCAACGCTGAAATTATTATTAAAACGTATTAATCCAGGTCATGTCAATTTGTGTAACACTAGAAAACAGAGCAACTTCCTAAGAATTCAGCTCAATTTTGCAACTATTGTAAACACATCTCCTAGTACACTCCCTGTAACTTATACGCCCACAAAGGTCATGGCCAAGAAATGGCTTCGCCGTGATTATTGTAATTAACCCCAAATAAAATCCACAGTAGTAGTTCTCCATTCACTTGTTTAATTGTACACTTGTGCACGATCAGTGTTTCAGCTAAAATCTCTAGTGTGCGTTACCGTTCTTGTTGAAATTCAGATTTTGTATTGTCAATATATCTACACATGTTCTGTAAAGTTCTTTATACCAAACTATTCTATTCTTAAATCATTATTTTATCATCTTCTTGCTTCTAGCCTTAGGAATCCCAGCTATTAAATATCCCAGTTGATAAGCTTATGAAGTAAAATTCATTCTGCTATAGTATTAAGCCATGCTATACAATAATACTTCAGGTTATAATAGTACTTCAGTAAAATAAACCTACTGTTATTAATAATATTAGTGACAATCTTGCATAAATGTATCTATCTATATTATGAGAATAATGTTTGAAAAGTAATTCTAAGACTGAAAAATAAAACTTTCTTAAACTTTCCTTGTTCAAGGTATAGTATATTTATCGTATATCATAAAAAAGTAAACCAATGGAAATGATCCGGTTTGTCTTGCCTTACCTGTGTAATGATCGTGAAGTAAGTGACTTTCAATTGATTGATGGAATTATTTGAATAAAGACAATAGATTTTTTGTTTTTGTTTTTCAATCCCACGTACAAACATTTAAACAAGAAACTTGTCACCTTGTTAATTAAAATGAAATAAAAAATATTGAAATTTCTCTCAGTTTGAAGAAAATTCACCAAATCTCTCTTCTTAAGCTGATCATGAAAGAGTTTATTAATTTATATTCATATTTTGGTGACTTTCTAACAGATATTATATAGTTTCTGCTCACTTTTCATGTTATCCTGAGAGAGTGAGGGACATTTTAAGTGCACACATGAACAAAGTAAAAGGAAATAATTTTGTCATAAATGCACCACCTATTCACCCTCTTTCAATCATCATAATCATTGTTATATCAACGTACATAAAGTTTAACTGCCTACAGCAGAACATCGATTGGAAAGCTGTCTGCTTTAATGCTTCAACAGTGATCTGAATAAAATTACAGCTGTGCAGAAATATCATTGTTCTTTTATACAAAACGTATCTTAATGTTACATTTAAAAACATTCCAGTTTCTATCACCTTTTATATAATACAAATGCATGCATACATTTAATCACCATCCTTAGCAACTATTTATGTATAAACTATTAATACATTTAGAAATAATGGTTTCCCAGTCTTTTCTTGTTATGGATTATAGTTATATGGTAAATCAATTTAGTTTTCATGTTTTTTACCTTATCAATCTTCTTTTGCCAAGAAATTGAGCTGTTCTCTAATTTGCATTGTGACCTCAGACAAAATTAAATGCTAACACTGTTCTTTCCTAAAATAATCTGAGCCAGATGTTCATTTCAATATGGTGATCCGTCACCCAGATATCTTAAGTCAATCATAATTACCTTGATTAGTGCTTTCCTGATTATACTTTTAAACTCATGTGCCCCCTGTAGCCAAATTGGTACCCACCTTAATTCTCAAAGCTATTTTAGAGGTCCTGACCGAGACTTTGATTAAGTGTTTAAATAATTATTTAGGATTAAATCTAATAAAATTGACTTTAATAAGACTTGTACCGATTTGCTGTGCTGTGTATTCTTTTCAGTGTACAAAAAGATCGAGCAGCATTGTTTTTGTTGCTGATACTTATTTTATACATGAACAGAGAAATAAAGTGGTTTTACCTGCAGGACTGGTCCTGATAGAAAACCGTTACAAGGCTGAGTGTGAACATTATGGGAAATGTTGTACTTTTAGACGTATATATTGAACTCGTACCCAACAGCATGCTATGATCTCGGAGGGGAAGCTTTAAAATGTGTAATCACCTTTGGTGATGAAAATATGAAGAACAGCTCTACATTTTACAGATTATTCCATTTAACAGTATTAAATGTCTTGTAACTGTTTATATATTGTATTCTGGGGCTCAATTGTAAATGAGTATTAGAGTAGGACTTCTGGACATGCTCTCACTGAGACAATCCAAAGCACAGCAGAAGTGGAAGTCTACTTGCTTACATCTTTCAGTAGCAACTTTTGATTGCAGTTCTCAAGACAAAAGCAATTTGCATTTGCATAAATAATTCACAGTTGCATCCCAGAACACCATATTCTTTGAAAGAGTCATGGGATATGAAAACGCACCGTAATAAGTTGTCTCATCTCTTTAATGGAGCAGCCAATAGACCTTTAAAGGACTTAAAAGCTTGTTCATCTTGCTTGTCAAAAGATGTCTCCAAATAAGGTCACAAAACAATACCGTAGATATCATGGATTAAAACATAAATAAAAACGGGACTGTATAATTACAGTTTTAATAATGCTCTCTTTGAACTCTTTTGAATGTGAAGAAGAAAGATGGCATTAAAAGAGGAAGTGATGCTCAGATTCAAGGACAATTCATCATTGCTATTATTTTTAATAGTTATAGTACTAGGTAAAGTTATAAATAGTGTAGGCTTTCAGACCAATACATAACGGGACACTGTGTTATATTGCATGCATATTATATCTTCACTTCAAACATCTAGGTTGAAAAAATAAGCGTTTACCTACCCTGTACATTTGAGAGTTCACACTGCTTTTGATGGGACTGAAATCCAGGTATGAAAACTGAAATCATCCACACATAGGACCACATTATAGTTTTTGTGATGTATAATGCACAGAAAAAACTTCAATGAGAAGCTCTGAAGAAAACCAACAATTATCAGATTGTTTTTGGAGTTAAGGGCATAACATACTAATATATATATATATATATATATATATATATATATACACTCACCTAAAGGATTATTAGGAACACCTGTTCAATTTCTCATTAATGCAATTATCTAACCAACCAATCACATGGCAGTTGCTTCAACGCATTTAGGGGTCTGGTCCTGGTCAAGACAATCTCCTGAACTCCAAACTGAATGTCTGAATGGGAAAGAAAGGTGATTTAAGCAATTTTGAGCGTGGCATGGTTGTTGGTGCCAGACGGGCCGGTCTGAGTATTTCACAATCTGCTCAGTTACTGGGATTTTCACGCACAACCATTTCTAGGGTTTACAAAGAATGGTGTGAAAAGGGAAAAACATCCAGTATGCGGCAGTCCTGTGGGCGAAAATGCCTTGTTGATGCTTGAGGTCAGAGGAGAATGGGCCGACTGATTCAAGCTGATAGAAGAGCAACTTTGACTGAAATAACCACTCGTTACAACCGAGGTATGCAGCAAAGCATTTGTGAAGCCACAACACGTACAACCTTGAGGCGGATGGGCTACAACAGCAGAAGACCCCACCGGGTACCACTCATCTCCACTACAAATAGGAAAAAGAGGCTACAATTTGCACAAGCTCACCAAAATTGGACAGTTGAAGACTGGAAAAATGTTGCCTGGTCTGATGAGTCTCGATTTCTGTTGAGACATTCAGATGGTATAGTCAGAATTTGGCGTAAACAGAATGAGAACATGGATCCATCATGCCTTGTTACCACTGTGCAGGCTGGTGGTGGTGGTGTAATGGTGTGGGGGATGTTTTCTTGGCACACTTTAGGCCCCTTAGTCCCAATTGGTCATCGTTTAAATGCCACGGCCTACCTGAGCATTGTTTCTGACCATGTCCATCCCTTTATGACCACCATGTACCCATCCTCTGATGGCTACTTCCAGCAGGATAATGCACCATGTCACAAAGGTCGAATCATTTCAAATTGGTTTCTTGAACATGACAATGAGTTCACTGTACTAAACTGGCCCCCACAGTCACCAGATCTCAACCCAATAGAGCATCTTTGGGATGTGGTGGAACGGGAGCTTCGTGCCCTGGATGTGCATCCCACAAATCTCCATCAACTGCAAGATGCTATCCTATCAATGTGGGCCAACATTTCTAAAGAATGCTTTCAGCACCTTGTTGAATCAATGCCACGTAGAATTAAGGCAGTTCTGAAGGCGAAAGGGGGTCAAACACAGTTTTAGTATGGTGTTCATAATAATCCTTTAGGTGAGTGTATATGTTAGTAACCTCTGTCTGTTGACTTTAAAGCACGGTGTAGCCCAGGTTTGTTGGATGAGGCCTAGTCAATTTATATCATTAGAACTTATTTTTCAGGTAATTAATTAAGAAAGAAATAATGAAATAAAAACTCAAATATTCATCCTGAAACTGCTCAGTCTAGGAATTTCAGATGAATGTGTCCTCATAGCATAGAAAACAAATCTGTGTGGTATGCATTCCCCATATCCTCCCTGTGCTGTCCTTGTGACATCTACTGTGGTTACATAAATAAGAAAAAAGTAAAGAACATAGATTTTCATAAAGTGGGCAAAGTTTTTTTTTTTTTTTTTTTTTTTTCCCATTTTCCTTAAAACTCACATCCACTCTGTCCTTCTGTGGAGTTCTTTATTTCAATCACGTATAGCATCCTTGCAAGCTTCAGCCCCCAAATGCGAATGCATAATTCTGCTCCATGGAAACCAAGCCTTTCTGTACCTTGCAGGAAACAAACGGAAAACCATAAATGTTGCATTTGTTTTTATAGAAAATAACCCATACATGAATTGTAACTCATGTTATGACCGAAATCAATCAATTGAGGTTAAAATTAATCATTTGAACCTTTTGAAGTGTATGCTCCGGAGCCAAATTTGTTTCTGAAAGTAGTTTTCCAATGCATGGAGAAGATCAATTGTTTGGGGGATTTTGCAGGTTATAATGTTTAAAAACCAAAATGTATGATGATGTATTTGAATGTTTATAGTCGAAACTGGCTGTGAAGTCACAGTAAAAAGGAATCTAAATAAGTCATATTTGATTTATCCTAGAAATTAGATTTGAAGATTGTTTGTGGACTGATATAGTATGTTAAAAAGGAAACGCATATTGCTAGGGCTCCAGAACAAAATGGAACAATATAACCAAAAGGAAAGTCTGCATGACAATTAATATATTAAAAAGCTGTGACTACTGATGTGATTGTGTACAGAAAATGCCAGCTGTATGATATGCCGTTATCTTTCAGTTTCTCTTTATTATCCACCCAGTTCTGCTTAGCATACAAGATGGAATTCCATTGTTTCGCTCGTGAAACCACGTCGTGAAAACGGTCACAGGTGTGCGAAACAAAACCACTGCAGTGGAACAGGGGAAACTGCAAGAAAATTATCATACAAATAAATTCTATTAAAAAAGGCTGATCTGTTCAGAGAATGCAAAATGCTTAAAAAACTACACGTGTTCAATTGTTCAGGTTATAATTTTTTTTTTTCTTATGTAAAGTGTGGCCACTGTGTGACAACTTTATGTAAAATGTCCACAGGTTAAACTGTATATTTACACTGTCAGACGATCAATAAATACCACACATCAAAAATCCATTGTTCAAAATAAATCACTTGAAGTTGACTAGAGTGTATTTTTAATATGTTTTGCTTTTGAGGCTGAGCAAACATATTAAACCAAATTCCCTTTCCTTGAACCACTTTTGAATGACAATTTTATAAGGCAGGCATAGGTGCGATCTTTTCACTAGCCTTCAACATAACCGATATGTACTTAATCTAGCCTTGACGTACAACTAGAAAACAGCTGTTATCTTTGAAATGAAAAACTTAAACAAAGGTTCTATTCTTTCTTTCCCCCCCATTTAATCCAAACCGATCGCCTTAAGCTTTAAAACTGGGCTTGTAATTATGTTGTCTATTCTAAGTAAGAAAAACAAAATCTAATGCCATTAAAATGTATTATTAGCTACTGCAACAAAAAATAAAATAGATTCATGTAATAAAAAATCAACAACCTTCAAGTTATTGTTGCCGTTGGTTTAACAGCATGTCTGTCATTGAAGGTTTTCACAATGGACAACCTGACCAAGATTGAATCAAAAGTTAAAAGTTTTAAGCCCCCAGGCACAAATAAATTTCCCATCAAGCAATGTTCCCCAAATTAATCTTGATTTGAAGTAAGGGTTTGTGTGTTGATTTAGACCAGATCCATTTAGCATTAAACTCCCCAAATTGGATGGTAAGTAAACCCATGTTTTCCTACACTTGCACTAAGAGGATGCTTGCACTGCCTGCATCTTCGAAGCATGCGATTGCTTCTTTGGCCAGCTGTGCTGCCTGACATATCATTGATTGGACAGTTTGAAGACGAATGTGGCTGTCGACTGGAATGTCACTCATTACCATGACATCACTCTCTTCTTGGAATAAGATACCTTTGCCATCCATTCAGACACGCATGCGGATCAATGAGAAAAGGCTGCTCGATCTGTACGGCGGCTACTGCTCACCACACAGGGCACGGATTTCTGGAAATGAGCCATATTGCGTTTGAGACGGTCCCCAGAAAATAAGTCTTGCTGATTTAATAATATGTATTGTGTCATGGATGTTTTAAATCGGCTCAATTTAACAACATTAAACATGTAAAATACATTTGCACATTTTCGTCACACTGAAAATCAGTCAGTGCACCACTAAAGCTATGCACTATGGAGAGGTTTCAGAAGGGTAAAGGGCAGCATCATTGATCAAAGTCCTGTTTAAAAAAAAAAAAAAAAAAGTAAATATATTATCCTATGTGTCAAACAAATTCTTAATATACCAGACTATTGCATAGCTGCATTGGAAATGAAGATCACATTTTCAGTTAATAATAATATAGTTAGAACATATAAGCAAATGTTTTAATTATGATCATATATTGATGTAAATAATTTATGATTCAAGAAGACAATTATAAGTATGTTTTGTTAAACTGATGGTGTGAAAACCTTTATTATAAAGGGACTTCTTCCCCATATTACTTTTTCTATTACTGTTGTGAACTCTGACTTGAATATCCTATAATCTAAAATGTGAGGACTGCCACTGGATTTTTTTTTTTTTTTTTTTTTTTGCCTGTATATCCTTCAAATTAAAGTCTAGTGGTAGTCAAAGAGGACCCAGGATAATTACGCCTGAAATGGCTTTCGGTGGGATAATTATATCAAATAGGGGATTATAAAATAAAGAACTTAACTTTTGACAGCTTAGGAACTATTACAGAAAAAAATAAAAAAGATTCTGCCATCATTCGAGAGGTGACCACTCTGTTCTTATTTCACTGTGGAAATTCCCCAAAATGTTAACGTCTTAATTAAAACAAAAAAAAGTAAAATCGTGTACTGGACTGTGGCAACCATCTCCTGTACAATTGACAGTTTAACTCTGTCTTAAGCCTTCAAGACAAAATGACACATCGTGGGCTCCATGGATCATCATGCTCTCATGACGAATAGATTATATCACGCATGTATAAAACGTCAGATATCCAAACTGACACCTCGGTGTAAATCTAGTGACAATTTGAAATGCCATTCACGCTGGGCCGTGAATCACAACCGTGCCAGGATTTTCATGTAAAGCAGCAGGTCTGCTTGCACCTTTATTCGCCGTCTGTGACAAATTAGTCTTACATATTCATATAAAAGGTGTAATGTGAGAAGTCTTTTTTTTTTTTTTTTTAAGTTGAATTTACATGACCATATGCATCACTCCCTATATGGTTTAAAGGCGCAGAAAGTGGATACATGATACTATAGTATAGAAATAGTTGATGGTATAGAATAGCAGCTGGTAATTTTGACCCTTTTGAAAATCACTTTGATACTGTTGCAGGGTGTGGATGAGTCAAAGAATTATGTAAGCAAATAAAATATTCCTGCTCTATTGAAGTTGCTCAAGAACAGGTGGAACACCGCCTGATTCGAACCCAGCATCAATACCCAAGTGTTAAAGCTAGAAATGAGAATGTCACTTGGTCAATCAAGGGATTCAATGTGCATGGTATGATATAGAGCAGATTTACTGGAATTGGAGCAATAAGGCTTCTTGCACAGTTTAAAATGTAAGTATGTTTGTATGCATACTCCTATAATTAACACAAAGGTCTTTAAATGCTACGCCAAATACTGGTGCAGTACGTAAACGAACAACAAACAATAATTAAGTTACAAAATATTCAATTCTGAGAAATATTAAAAATGGTGAGAAACTAGGTCAAATAGTTTGTATGCAAACAAACAAACCAGCAAGAAATAATTAATTTTGATTAAATGACATTAATGATGCAATGATTCATTTTAAGATTCGAAACATGAAATCTCCCTAGGCATTATCCGGATGCACCCTTTTAGATGCACGAAGGAGGTAAGCAGTACTATAATAACAGCAGGGTTTACATATAATAAATACACTGCTCTGTTACAGTATTGCACCTTTATCAATGCAGAACTTTAGCATAAGTTACAAATCAAAAAGTCTGACCAGGATAAATGTGTCACCTTCACCTGTTGCTGTCCCTTTGCGCTGCGGTCGCAGCATCATAAATGCTTCTGCACAATAGAGCTGAGCAAACCCTCTCAGAGGTCAAATCTAAATAAGACATGAGGGTCACATCCTAATTGACTCCTTTGTTGTGATTCAAAATATATTATAATGCAAACAAATTTGAAAAGCACGAACCCTATGTTAGGATTATGAATAATATAAATAGATCAATTAATTAATAGTATATCTTTTTTTTAACTATCAATTGGATGATTATACAAATTGTATTGGTATTAACTTTTGTGTTTTTTATTGTTTGATTTAATTTCATCTTTTCAGGAATGGCGGTAGAATTATTATAATAAATTATTTATTCTAGGGTAAGATAATTTTAAGATTTTCTGTGATAAAGTAAGTAGTGCCTATTTTGCATTTCATTCACTTGTTACCACCTTTTGTCAACGATCTCCATCATGTATTTTTGTATTGTTTGACCTGCTTTTACAGTCATAAGAGGTACAAAGTAAATAGCTTAACTTGACTAACAAGATCAATTACCCATAGGCAGGTGAAAATGTGAGAGGTTTTTAAGACCAAATAGCATTAGAACAAAAAGTAAAGTTGGACATGTATCCACTAAACGGAGGGTGCGTGCGAGAGTGCACAGATCTCCACGAGGATGGTGGCAAGTTATATTGTACGGTCTGTAACAAAGTCCTTGACCACACAAGGAAATCAACAATTGATTATCATGTCCCAATAAATCGGCACAAAATGCAAAAGTCCTGTAGCTCTGGTTCCTTCCCTCCTGAACTCATTTCATTTGATATATATATTTTTTATACGCAAATATATTTAAAGTTTTTCATTTACAATAATGCCATCTAAAAGTAATGTATGTTTATGCATTGATAGTTAATGTAATTGTATGCATTTTAAAATCATAATCAGTCTCTGTCTATGCCTTTTAATTGTTAATTTCATTACACAAAACACATTTTTCTGATTTTAATCACTGCTGTAGAATTCAGCAGAAAACCTTTTTAAATCGCAGAATTTGAAAACAATTTCTGGGGGGGACTAATGTATTATATATATATATATATATATATATATATATATATATATATATATACATATAATGCTTCAATTAAGTTGTGCAATGTGATTTTTGCCTTCCTCAGTGTTAAGCATTGGCTTCAAAATGGAGCTCTTTATATGTTAAATATTCAACAAAATCGTTCTGGGGTTTTCCTTGTGCAAACCAAAAAGGTCAGCCAGGACTTTTATTGTGTGTCTTTAAATGTTTTATTTATAGGAAAGAAATATCATTACATGAACTCCACTGGGATCACAGGAAGGCTTTGCAAATATAAACTGCATCTAATTAACAAGCAACATAGCGTCTAAAACCTAGAAGAGGGCATAAGAGCATTCATCATAAATATACGATTTTAAGATTGACTTCAGGCCTTTTAATACAGAAATTAGTTGTATTTAGAAAAAAAAAATGAAAGTTATTTTCTGTCACTTTTGTTTTTTTCCATCCCCTTTAAAACTGAGAATATAGAATCTTTATATGATTCCTTATTGTATCAATATTGTAATATACACTGTTCCTGCTACATGGGAATATTTGCATAAAATAAATACTTCATTTTATGGGTTGAATACCAAAAGAATGGCTGTGCTGATTTGCCTACAGTTATAGATTTTATAAATGTAAAACAATGCATTTGAATCTCTCTATATTCAGAGTATATTGCTCTGAAATAAAAGGGTTAGGGGAATAAATAAATGAAGTTGTATAAAGTAAGTTTTTTTAAAATGACAGGGAAGATAAATAGTTCAGCCAGGCACTATGTTGAACATATAAGTGAACTCATTTGGAAAAGGAGGCTGACACTGCAGGAAGTGCAGAGAATTTTAAAACATTTCCTGTGGAGCAAGATATCTTTCACTTGCAAAAATATATATATTCATCCGTGTCTATTATATTGATTTTAACACACTCGTGGAGGAAACCAACATGGGTTTCATTTAGAACTAAAAGACCGATCAACTGCTGATGTTTGCACATGCAATATATTGTTTTTAGTGTCGACTATATGCTATTTCCATTCAAGTTCAATTCAATTCAGTATTGCACAAGTGGATACCTGGTTTAAGCCACTAAGCATTTACAGTGCATAAATTACCTCACTGCTGAGCTCTTGTCATATCTCACCACAGTCAATGGGATGTGAGAATGAGAGATACCTGCCAATCGTATAGGGGTGCAGAATACAAATCAAGTTGCATAATAAATATATATTATAAATAAATAAATAAATACCAGGACTATTTTAACTTTGATTTGTTTACGGAAGCCACTCTGATGCAAAACATTAACTTTAGTGTCCAATCATGCGTTCAAATTGAGAAGTAAATAAAAATCGACAGCTATATATAGCAGTAAACGCACATACTACACAACCACAACAACAAACATTTAATAATAATATCAATCAGAAGAATATAACCATCCCATATGATTGGTTTGGTTGAAGAATTTTTAAATTCTTTACTTTTATCATTGAAAATATTGGTACATGTGGCCGATAACATAGTAACATTTTTCTAGACCGATTCCATTCCAAACATTCTGCCTTCTAGTACTAATTCCATTTTCATGTTTGTATTTTTCACTCAGTTGTGTAACGACTTGGCTCTCAGTCTTGAATCACTGCACCGACTGCACTGATTCAACAATACTGAGTGCCAGCAAGTGAAAAATACAGCCTCCTTCCCATAACATGATGAAATACTGCAGAAATCCACTGCAACATTCTGGTTTTTAATGCACCATTCTGCTGAACAAGTTTTAAAATGATATCTTTGCAAAAGTGTATTATATTTCAACTTATTTATTATGTCATCCAATCTTAAACTAGAAATGTACATTCATTTTTTTTTTTTTTAATTCAAACTCCTGTAAAAAAAAAAAAAAAAAAAAAAAGTTGCTTTAATGGAAAAAAATTCATAAACTTTTCCCAGGTTTCTTCAATGAGTAAAACTGAAATTATTCCTCTTTTAAAATCCCACCCTGCTGGAGAGCAATAGCCCGCCACGTAGGGAGAAACTCAATTTAAGTGTTTTGCTTAATTGCAGGTCACTGAGAAAATGATGTGTCAGCTGCCACGGCTGCTAATTAATTCTCTTCTAAAATGCAACTTGTAACATTCTCCATCTGTTCATATTTAACCTATGTGAATATGCCGTAGTTATTTGTCATGCACTCGTTATTGCAGAGTAGTTGGGTATAAATTTGACTTTTTATAGAACAAGAAATCAAAGTACAGTCCTTCTATTTACACCCGAGAAATTCAATAAAACCATCAATACAAGTGGTAGTGGTGCCAGTTTGAAAAAAGACAAAAACAAACTGTAAAATGATGATAAAGTGGTCTGTTGCATGTAAAGCTGTGCTTTATATGTCATAGTATATGAATGTTTCACTTACAACAGTGACGTATAAAAAAAGAAAAAAGCCATCTGTCCGATCAGGCCTTATTAAATGGAAACCAGTGATCCCGAAGGCTGTACACTAGGGCGAGTTATTGAGCCTGAAAATGCAGAGCTGAGAACAAGTCCTGGCGATCTCAGCAGTACTCCGTCTGGCACTGTGACCCACATACCCCCCGACTGGCCAGTTCCTTCCTCGGTTTGTGACCCATTGTGTGATCCCAGTGGATGACAGGACAAGACCAGTATCTCAGCAGTGCTGGGACTCAGAGTGATGATTGGCAGGTGGCAGCACTTTAAGAATTGCTAAGACTCGCCAACTTGAAAGCGGGAAAACAGAATCTCAATTTAAGTGTTCTGAATCAGAAATGTGCTAAATTACTCACAAATTAAGGACTCATTAAGACCGGTTGGTAATAAATGTACTGCTGCTTTCTTATTTTGATATGCAGTTAATTTATCACACAGCTTTCTTGCGGTTTGATTTTTCTGTCGTTTGATATTTAAAAGCAAGTTCCTCATGTATTTTTTTTTTTTTTTTTTTAAATCACTGGAGCAGGAAAAAAGATGTCTTTCTGTAGACTTCAGTGTGCTGCTTTGCGAATGATCTGCATACATTTGCAAGGCATCAGAACCTCATCCAAATGTGTGTTTCGGGCTGTCGAAATACCGCAAAGATATATTCGCAGCAAAATCGCCACTGGCAACGGTGCTAGATCTATAACAAAAAACAGATACACTTTACTGAGAGTGTAACAAGATAAAACAGACCACAAAAGGATCTAACAATCATTTGCCTCTTAAGCTGATGTCTTATGATGTACTAACTTGTACATCATCAAAAACGAATCAACTCATTAAAGTCTACCCGCTGCATCCTTCACCGACGTTGAGTGACTCAGCGTTCGATTTTAAAATGCCAACAAGGATGGGCTTGTGAAATTTTAACCCATCTCCACAGATGAAGCATTGTACAAAAGAATGGAGTAATTCCCAAGATCAATATCCATTTTCTGTCCTTTTGGAACAAGCCGACTTCAAATGGAAAACTATAACCTTATGTTAACTATAAAAAAAAGGGAAAAAAAATTCAAACGTTGAATCTCTTGTGCTTTCTTGAAACATTTCAAGTGTGGCATCAACCAGCCAACCATTTATAAAATGTTTTTTCTACTCTTATTCTATGTATGAATGTACGTTTTCAGTGTGTATGAATGTTGGATTTGTCTGTTGATTTGCATCCATTGTGCTTAAATGCAACATATACACAAAGCTAAACAGGCTTAACAGGTGCATACATTCACATGAGTAGAAATAGACGGGATCTTTGAGTTTCCCATTGATTTTCATGATTATTTGTATTCATCAGATTAAATTGAGGAAGGGAAACAGCTCGGAAACAATAAGTCACATTCATTTTCAGACATCTATATTTCACTGTAGCCTTACAAGCAGATTTCAATATTTCTAAACCACAAACATGTTCCCCATTGCTATAAAAACGCTGCATTTTGTAATTTTTGGATAACTCATGCGAGTGCTCGGTAACATTAGAAGTGTACATTTATAGTACCATTTCACCTACGAAAATATCTCGGAGAGATTAATAATGGCAATTAAACTGCCCCTTTGAAATAACAACAATATATTTTGAAGCCTTCAATTTGAACAAACCTAGTAGGCCACATTGTAGGAAGCGAACACTTTCCCCCCGGCCATCTTCAAATCTGGCATAATGACTAGTTGTTCTGATGGTAAAGCAGCATTGTACATACAGTAATTTTTGGATTAGCTGTGATTGTTCAACATCTTCAAATGTATGCTAATTAACTTAGTCACATAATGTAGGAGTTGATAACATGCCTACATTTCTCCACAACACTTTCACCATTTTTACTTCCAGGCCCAGTTGACAGGATTTGAGTAAAAGTTATACCTTTTTATATATAGATCTTTCCCCTCACCTTAAAGTAGGCTACCTCTTAAAATATGTTGCCTTAATTTCATTATTATCCTCCAGAAAAAAGTATAAATAATAAAACAGTCTGGAGGTGTTAATATACAAGTTTGAAATATCAAATCAAGTGCTTAAGAGATCTTACCGAAATCTTGTATTTAACCTAAAGTGAATGACATGTTAACACAATAGAGAACATAACACAATTCATTTTTAATGATCCTGTGTTCACATTATTTTCATGATAACGTTTTTACAGTGCAGGTGTACATTTAGCAGTTTCAAGCTGGATGAAATTGTGAAAGAAAATGTATGATTGTCAATATTTTGTGTTTATAGAATAAATCAATCCATCAAACATTTCCTGACATACAGATGTGCTTTTCAGTTCCTGTAAAGCTTAGCGTGCGTGGTTTCAAGGGCATGGAGTCACACGCGTTATTCAGAGGACACAGAGTACATGACATAATTAATATTGAGCTGAGATCTCATCCACCAGAAAAAAGTCAAAATGGTATATTTTTGCAGAAGTAGACTGTCAGACACCAGTAAGGGGGGGGAGTAAGCTTGTATAGATTCCCAGCCAACAGTCAGCTGAGGAAATAACGGATCATCAGAATTAATCAGTAACCCTGATGATTTGAAGGCTTCTTCCCCAAAACACGCACAATTCCTGGGGTTCAAACCAGGCAAAAGTGATTTACAAAAAGATGCAGTGCCAAGTGTATATCTGGGGGAAAAAATGGCAGAATACAGCAGTCACACATCTGGAGGAAAGTTAATATTCATAATTCAACAGTTGTGTCTCACTCCCACTGTTTGTGACAATTTTATTCTCATTTGTGTCAGATGGGGACGTTTCGTGGAGGATCTCCAAAATTCTCCTTTCTTTCTGCTCTTTTGTCTAGAACCTACACATTTATGGAAATGGGAAAAGATGCCATGCCCCTAAATATCGATAGTTAAAATACCTGACACAATATTGTGTAATGTTCATGTTTGCCATTGACTTTGAATAATTCTGTTTTTGACCTAACACTTTAAGTGAGTACCTAAATTAATTTTAATTAGATTTCAGCCAATGTAAACAACAGCGAGGAGTGAGGGGGGATTCATCTGTTATTCAAGAAGCATGATTTCTAGTTTTTGCACACTTTGATAGGCTGCATTCAAATGCTTATATAATATCATTCGTATCCCTGTTCGCCAGCAGCTCCTATCGCTTCCCATTTCAGTGAAAACAAGACAATGATCTGGAGATCTGGATGTGATAGAAGTGTAGACAACTGGGAAAACCTTGATTCTCCTGAACTGCTTAATTATTGATCTGGTACAACTGAATGATACAGTGTACAATTGATTTAACCTATAGGGGGTAGCTGAAAAATAGCCTTTGTGGCTGGCACTTTCACTGTGCTCTGCTGAATGTAAAATAATATGCATATTAAAGTCAATAGAAATCAAAAGTGCAGTGTAAAGGATCAAACGGAAGAACACCGTCTATTATTTCAAGAAGTCCTAGTCCTTCGGTTCAATCTACATATCATATTTGATTTACACCACTGGTTCAAAGGGGAGTTATTTTCTTACTAACTAAATATTATTTCTCTATCACATTAACATATGCAATGAAATTAGTCGTGGCTTGCTTTAAAAGTTAAACGGCCAATTCGGAAGAACACAACGAGGGGAGAAAAAGGACATTAAGACGGCTCAGTCTCTGAAACGGGCACTGACTGTGTGAGTGCGTTTACACATTTCTCCTGTCGGAGAACATTACAGGGGAAACTTTCCTCAGCAACTGACGGCTCTGATACGTGTGTAAAGAGAGGTACCTAGTTTAATGCTCATATAAGAACATCAGATATTTATGAGGACGATGCTTGGGTCTTTGTGGCCAGTCCTGTCAATAACATTAACATAAACAAAGGACCAACATGAAGCGCCTCAACAGCAGGTTATTATGATGCAGGGGTCAGAGTTCACGAGCAAAGCAATCAAGAAAGCGTGAATACACATATGCTCCAAGGAGTTCAAACATAATTTCCCTGACTTTATACTTCTGATACATTTGAACCTGTGACTCTCTCTGCAGGAGTCATGTGCTCCGACAATCTCTTGAGCTTCCTCGTATTTGCAGTATATATCTAATATATATATATGTTTTGCTGTAGACCTACCATTCCCATTATAGTATTAATTAGCACCATGGTGCATTTTAAGTCAACAGATTCCAGACGCATATGAAATACTTAATGAGCTTCATACACGGTACCCTGAGCATGTGCTAACTTTGCAATTCAAGTTATGCAGAGTATTTGTCATGAATTCTGGTGCATTTTTGGCTGTCCCCTTAAAAGTAGAAGTACACACGTTTTACAACTTTGTCTTGGGCGTTGCATGATCACAACTCTTCCAAATGTGCTTTACCTGTAGATCTGCAGTCTTTTCCTATAAAGAAGAATATAGTCCGTGTAAAATGTCAGTGGGTTGATCGAAAGAATCGAATGTTAACGCAGTCCGAGGAGACTGAATAGTGCGGTTTTAAAAAGGCTTCCATTATCAACTTTGCACTCATTGGCATTCAATTAAAATGAAATCTGTTTTCTTCATCTCACTCCATTGCTCTCTTAGCATGTGACAAAATGGTTAACTATCTTTTGTCCAAAATATACAAAAATCCTTTTTTGGTTGGTGCTTCTTTTGTGGTTACATATAATAATATCTCTGTGGTAAGACTTGATAATAGAATACATAAATAAATTCCCTTTGAAGTGATGAATCATGGAGAGATTACCATGATTTCCTCTTAATGTTTTTTCACTCACATTTAATTAGTTTCGGTATTATTTGGTGCATTTTTTATTGTTGCCGTTTGTTTTGGATTTTTTCAATCCCATACACTTTTCAGCCAAAAAAAGGGGGAATTTCCTCAACACGTGTGTCAACATATGAGTTTTTCCCAATATAGGTCTTACTGTTTGTTCATATTTCTGATTTAACCATTTAATTGTATTGTCAAGGTGACATGCATGGAGCTGTTACTGAACACTGTATTGAGAGCCAAAGGACTTAATTAGGTATGAACACAGTCTTTGTTTGTTTAATATCTATAAGTGTTTGTTTAATTTTGATTTAATTTGTTATTTTTACATATCATAGTATGCGCTGCAGATAACACCTTGTAATTGTTTGTAAAGGATGTGTAAATGTAAATCCATGCATGTAACATCCTATCATTCAGATTATGTGCTATATCAAATTGGCTAGGCTTTAAAAAATGAATGTCTTTCAAGAAATAATATCTAGCAAATATTTCTCTCAATTGTCCAGTCCATTTCTGAGGATTCGCTTTGGTAAATCAAAAAGAAATTAAAGAATTAGTATGTCTTGGGAGATTTAAGCAGTATGTGTATTTATGTTCTCATAAACTAAATTAATGACTGGCTCTATGAGCAGAATGTACTTTTTCTGTAAATTCAACACTGAGTAAATGTGTATCTGTAAATGATTAATTATAAATGTAATAAATTGCATGTGCAGTTGCTTTGGTAGTCAGTACAACAGATGAGTGGAAGAATCCCTCTCTTAAGGTGCTCAAAATGCATAGATAAATATATGAGGTGTAGATAATTGTGGTGTAACAAGAAGTCAATTCACAAGAAAGAATGTGATATTAAACAATGTAATTCTTTATTTAAGTAGCAGATTTTAAAACAAACCCAGAAATAAATAACAAAACATTTAACTTTTCATTCAATAGCTAGCTACTGTTAATATTCCCTTTTTAATATACAAAATAAATAGCCTGTTCCTTTCTCCTATCTGATACCTGATCACATCAAACAGGAAGCAAAGAAACCCCTTACAAAAATGAACAAGGAAAAAATATATATAAAGGCCACAAACAATACCATAATATGCAAGGTAAGAAACTGAAGGAAAATCGACTGCTGTTTTAAAATGGACATATGTGATTTTCAAAAGGGTTGGTTGCACAACCTTATTATATAAGCACATTTTAAAGGATGTTATGCAAGGTATCATATATCCACTTTCTACATCATTTAGAAGTATAAATTAAGTGATCCTGTGCCAAATAAAATCTTTAAAAATGACTTGGCGACCAGCTGCTTATGTTAACCATTTTGAAAATCACACTTTATGTTCTTCTACATTTCCAGCATTTGTGTCTGTCCAGAAATGTATACACAGCCAACATGGAATAAAATCTTCCCTTTATGCATTCAAAGGCAACAGAAATGCAGCAACAAGGTTGTCCAGCCAGTTAAAATACATCTGAAGTACACACTCTTCATACACATTAAGGACACTGAATATCGGTAATAAACAAATGTGACTATACGTTAAGCTAACAAGTGAGTATTACATATCTCTGTTTTTAATATAGGCATACATGTGTCGTGTCCTGTCCTATAGGCATAAAATGGCTGCATTATAAAATAAATGGACATGCTCTCACTGCACCAAACCAATCCCTGAACTAATGTTTGACTGTGCAAAAAAAGATGTTCTATCACAGAGCAAAATGCTGAAGAAAACAAATCTTTCCATGGCACACAGAATTGCATGCACCCATTGAGACATCTGTAAGTTTAAAATGTAAATAACATGGCTTAAACAAATATGCATTCCACATATCCTGAGAAAATGGCATGGGTGAGGTTTCAGAAGGAAGAGTCTGTGGAAAAAATCTATACAGATGTGGAGTTTGTGCCAGCCACGTGCATGCACAAAATCTGGTCTAATGTCCAGACAGACAACAGCGGCATGTCTTGAGGTTGGCAGTCACCGAGAGAAAGCCATCATAACTTCTAAGCTGATTATTTCTAATCGGGCATGTCATCTTAGAACATATTAGTAACAGACATTTCCATTGACAGGGATAATAACAATCCTGTGACTATCAGGGAAAGAGCATTACAGACCGTGGATGTTACCATCGCATTTCCATCTGTTCCATGACATAAGAGGCTTGGTGGATTTTTGACCACGTTGATTTCCACCAAGATTGGCCATCTTCTATAATGGGGAAAGGGACCGAGAGAATCTTACAGGAGGTGTTCTCAGGGGCTCTCGTGTTCGGGAAAGATTAATCATTTCCAGCTCACTCTCCTGGAATGACTCTCTCGTCTCTACTCCTCAAGGGGGGAAGGAAATAGTCCTGTTCTGCTAGATACAGATCCTCCGAGTGGTGACTCCCGTCATCGAGACTCCTATTATTTTAAAGCGAATCTCGTGACGTGTCACTGCCAGACAGTGGGCTGACCAGAGAAAGCGCCAGGCTGGTTTGCAAAATCTGTAATATGATTTTTCTGTGTCAACCTGGGTGCTTCTCGGAGGATCAATATCTAACATTGGCTGGAATGCTTCGGGGGAACCTGCATGTCACCATTTTGATGACTTATAAGGCAAACACTGATGTTATTATCATCTCCTTTACCGTCAGTGTCATACTTTCATTAACATTATCCATTGCATTAGACCGTCTGAGAAGTGAAATGGTGGTTGTGGAGAAAATGCCACAGAATACAGACCCCTGCCTCTTTTCCAAGTGATGCTTCAGTCTAATTATTTATCAGCTTCCAAATGTTCAACTATCATTTACGTTATTTCAGATGGCTTTCTTTGTCCATCATTTACATACTACAAAATAAATCTATCAATATAAATAAAGATACAATTGCTCTGCGGTATCGGAATATAATCGTTTCTTCCCAATGTTTGAAGATGTTAAACTAAAGCACTGTTCTATTTAGTATTTTCCCTTTAAAATAAAAGCCACCAGACAGGGAATTCTGAATCTTTGCTTAGCTGTTCAATGTAGATTGCGAAACATTCATAAAAACAAATGTTTTTGACGCAACTAATGTCTAACCAGGTTGTATTATTTTTATCTTTAATAATTTAAGCATATTTAAAATTGTACACTGTATCGGATATGTATATAATATAAAAGTATCTACATTTTAAACGCCCCATCTCAAAGTTAACACCTTTACAGTAATTGGTTATAGATGATTACTTTTAATTAAATAAAGTGCTTTGAGAAAATGCTCCATTTGACACACTTAGGCTAGAAAATGCATTAGCACTGCATACAAGTTGTGGCAAGATAAGGAAGCAGAGAAAGTGCAATTGTGTTGGAATGGGATAAGGGCATCCCATTGAGGATTTGAAAGTAGCGCATAAAGCTTTCAGCTTCAATCTGTTCAATCTCCAATACATTGCAAATAAATTACTTTAAAATAGATTGTATTTCTCTACCTTAAAGCCACTGATATGGATAAATCACAGAAGCTAGCATATGAAGGGGCTATGATACAGCTTGTGATCTAACATTATTAAAGCTCAGTTAGACTACTTACCCTCTCCAACTAATGCATAAAATAAATAGTTGTCATGTTAAAATGTAACACTTGAAATAGTGTGAAGTTCCATGCAAGTCCTCCCAGAACATTATGGACACCAATTTATGCAAGCTATGTAAGCTGGTATACTCACTTTACTGGATCATTATGGTTTTTCCTTCCTTATTAGTTTTATTAAGCCCTAGGACATAGCAATAATGTCTCCCTTTTCCTTTGTTTCGGTACAGACTATAGCCAACCGAAGCAGTCTTTGCTAATCCAGTGAATTTTCTATTGATTAATAGATCTTATTTGTGCAAACCACATTATGCTGCCAGAGGAAGCTGAGAGCAACCAGGGAATCATAAAGAAAGGTAAATGCCCGTGGGCCAGGATCATATGACTAACCTGAAAACATTAGGCTAAACACCCAAGTGGGTTCAGAGACTTTGTTTCCCATTTTTCGTCAATTATATTCCATGCCTATTTAAAATACTTTGAACTTAATTTCATAAATTCATAAAACATTCGCTTCCCAGACTATGCTGTTTCCAAAATGCTAATTCATAGATATAATTTAGTTAAATTAACTTTACCTTAAACTTATGTAAATTCAATGCACTGTGTAGGCCTCGCAATGCTTTTGCGTTCAAACCTCTGTTAAATAAATGAATAAGAATTTAAAAAAATGGAAACAGTCACATAAAGTGTTCAATGGTTATTTATTTTCCATTTATAATTACTTGAAGAAAGAAACCGTTTATTTTAGTTTTGAAATTGTTTTACTATGGTATGGCAAATTCTACTAAAAAAAACAACATTATTTTTATTGTACTTAGGATCACTAGTAGAATAAGCAGTAGCAGTATTCTACACATAATTATTAATACAATTTTAATATTCTGGATATTTTAAATACAATTATTCATTCAATTTGTGGGCAATTTAACGTTACCAAATGACATGTTTTATATTAATATAACACAGGAAATAATGACATTGATGAATCCAAGCAGATAATGGAAGCTACAAGCAAGAATTAAACCGTCATGTTTCTTGATAAATGCTGAATTTCCTTTGCTGACCATATTCCACAGCACCGTAAGTGAATGATCACCATGGCAAAATGGCTTGTGGTAAAATCAATGAATCCATTTTAAAACAAAAAGTGGTAAATGCATTTTTAAATGTGTTTATTTTTATCTCCGTGACTATTTACATGGAACATAGCCCGCGTTCTCTCCAAAATCTATTGTTTTTATAGTGTATAAAACGGGGCCCATTGTGTGTAACAGAAAATATTTATTTTCAGGAAGTGTAGATGAATAACTATCCCCCTCTCACCCCCATACCCAAAACATGGAGAAATCTCACAGCGATATAGATCATCTTTAAACAATACAGATAGGCTGCTGAAGGAGAGAGGGCCAGACAGATCTCGGACGAGTGGCGCATGATCAAAATACAGAGAAGCACTGCTGTGCGATTAGAAAACCGACAGAGCAGACTCGGGAACACAGGGACTAGATTACTCCTCGGAATCGGGTACTGTTCACTTGTTGAGACGGGGAGTTTTATATTTTTCATTGGGTCTTGAGCTAGGTTGCAGTGTGACCTAAGATTAGTTACAACAACATCAACAACTGCCAATTTAAATGTATTGCAATTTTAAAAACAAAGGTAATTCAAGGCATGTCAAAAGCTGAAAATGATATGCGTCTGTTCATAATCTCATTTATGGTTCAGATTTCCTCTTTAAATTGAGCCTGGCTTATATCACAAGTGACGTGTTTGGTGGTCTCACATTATCATCTAGTGGACAATAATTCATATCATAAAACCACACATCTCAATCTAGCAGTCTGGGATGGGAGAGGTAGCTTTAACACTTTCTTTCCCACCTTTTCCATTTGGAAACGTGATCCTGGGATGCGTTACATGGGAACTTGTTAGCTATCACTGGCTTTAATAACGGATTGTGAAAAAACAAGAAAGTCGGTTAAATAAAGTGCTGTGTTACACAAGAAATTGAAAACATTCACATCATAGGATTATTTAGGCAATCAATTATTTATTTGACTTCTAAACTACAACCTTTTCTGTTCAATGGATGCAGTCTGGGTTGTACTCTACAAAGGTCATGGCAATCTGGCACGAAATAAAACTGTGCAGTGAAATGATTGCACGGCACTACGGCATGCAGGAGCCCAATTTAACATTTTATATTTTCACTGTCTTCTGTGGAAAAAGAAAGTGGAGTTGGTCAAGTGGTTTCCTTCTGCTGAGTACATTTTTAAAGGAAAACACTTAAGATGTCATTGAATGTGAATACTTTCCCATAGAAAATATTTTACATTCACGAAAACCGTCTTGTATTTGTAGTTTACAATTTGTTTTACTGTTATTACTGAGGTGAAAAATTGCCAAATAATAATGCACTAAATACGTTATAGTTTGACACGTTTGTCCTCCTCCTCCTCTTTTTATTATTATTATATCATCACCATCATCACCGTTATTATCATTATTATTGTTATTATTGTTACTTGTTGATAAATGTGCTTTAAGCTTTCATGTTACCCTGGCCAGAGAAAGTTAGGTAGATGGTAATTACTAATCAGGCTTATTCTAAAATGTCTACACATTAATTTAAGGCATTTTGACCAAAGTAAGAGTCTGAGCCTTAAATGATCTTGCTGGCGCCAGGCACACAGTGCTGCACTGACATTTCCACGTTACATATTGTCTGTTGTTCACTGAGATTGGAGCGCAAAGCTATTAAGGAATTACCACAGACCACAAGGAAAACTGCACACCATTTGCTTTGATCTCATAGGCTGTACAAGTGCAAATGTTACTTTTACCTTAGTATTTCTTCATTTATTCCCATACTGTGTATGTATTCTTTGTTTTAATCTAAACAACCTAATACATTATACATGGGTCTTGCTTACATTTTAAATATTATATATGTGTGTGGATGAACAAAAACATTTTTAAAGATCATATGAAGAGATGCATTTCCTTCCATAAATATACAATAAGCTGATGGTTAAATATGCAACTTCCTGGTAAGTGTATATGTTCACTATAAATGTTGTTTTTAATGAAAATAGTTAAGATAATCTATTAACTGGATATTTATTGTAAAACCCTGGCATTTAAATTAATTATATATTTAATAAAGGTTTAAAAATGAAATAATTCATAGCTTTAATATATCAGCCTTCAGTGGTTACTAGATGTAAGCTTACCATTTAAAATGTTCAGATAGTACAACTTTTTTTTTTAACTGAATCTTTCCTCCAAAATCTTGAAAATGCTAAATGACAAAACAAATCTGTAAACAAAAACAAGTTTCATGCATATATTTAAGTTATAATCGTATTATAAAAATACATCCTACATTTTCTGTACATTTTTAAATGTCAATGAATCGCTGTTAATTAATCCATGGGAAACTTGTTTCAATTTTATACAAGAAATCTAATCTCTGACATAATATGATTGAGGACACGAGGAAGTGCAGATGTATGCGTTTACATTGAATTGAAATTGCAGGAAATTAATTAAATATGTTTTTTTATGTCCAAGAATCTTTCTATGTATTGTGTATCATGTGTGCTGAGTCATAGGTTAACCATTATCCTAGAAACGTGAATCTTGTCAATTAAACATGTTTTACAATTAATTAGGCAATATGCTAATTAACCTCACATCATCATCATCATCATCATCATATTCATATCAAAATATGTTGCCACAACTAGAGTCAGTAGGTGGAAGATTTGCTCAACCAAGATGGATATGAGTGCAGTCATACCTCCCTGTGCAACCAATGGTGCAATCATTCGGCTTCATTATTGTGATGGTACAATTGTCCATAACAGTTATCGAAATACTGCTCAGAAAGGAAAAGTAAACGTGTATCACTGTATTGCTCTTCAGTTGACCTCAAGTACTCCCATGGACCTGCCCCCCCTTGTAACACAGTTACAATCACCTGTCCACCAGGAGGCTGCAGACAGCTTTCCCATTTCATATAATAAAGCTTTTTCTGGCCAGGGGCCATACTGAATGTTGCATTGTGGAATTGGTAGTCTTCCACTACTGGTATTCATAGAATGACATGTGCATGTAATTGCTAACAATATTTTATTGAACTACTCAGGAAAATTTGTATTACATGAAATACTGCAAATGTATAATAAATAAATGGCATTGTTTTAATTAAAATTTAATAAAAATGATTTAAATTAATGTAGAGTAAATGTTGGATGTTTCAGTTACACAAACTCTAGAACCAATGTAGAAAAATAATTAGGAATAGGGGTTTATGGTTGGTTATCTTGAGACAATAACATGAACTAAATAATATATTTTGAATGTTATCCAATTCACACATTTTGATCTTAAAAGTCCATCATTAATGGGAAATGACTTTTTAAAAACATGTTAATTCCAATTGTCCTGCTCTTTCAGTTATTTTCAATTCCCACATTACCCCAAAGCAAATCAATATAATCGAAACTGTAACATTAGATAAAATAGTTTTCCAACAAATGGGCTCAGATAAGGATCAAGGTAACCTGTAATTTGATAATAGAATTATTATGATTCATCACGCATGACAAGTACAAAGCATAATCTATGCCTCATCTTAAGTTATCAGATCATATACTCTCTGATCAGCATAGATACTAACCTACATAGCATGCAAATAAGTTGTTACATTGCTTGCTACATCATTATTATGGAGTGGTACTGAAAAGGGAATAAAAGTCAACAAAGGGTTAAGAAATCTAATTCTGGAATGAACCCAGTATAAGTAGACCATTCCTGTTTTTGATTAAAAATAAATTGCCAAAAAATGATGTAACACCTCAACAGTTCAGCACTGGTAAGTACTCCTTTGCAAATAAAAATATATATGTATATTTCAATAGCCATCTGCCAATTTAATGACAGGTTGATTCTGTGATGTGCACATAACTGTCAATACAGGTCCATGTGACAATCTAGAAAAAAACTGCAGCTGACTGTCCTGTTCTTTTAAAGGAGACTTCACAAAAGGTTAGAGAACCAGGGTATAGTAAGTAAATTACATCTGAAAATGCATAATTACCCTTCACAAAGAAGAACAATGTAAGGGCACACACACACAATCTGTTCTCACAACTGAATGCATATCACTATTATAAGAAGCAGAAAAATTGGTAGCTATGCAAACAATTTTCTAAGATGGGGAAAAAAACAAAAACAAAGATTGATTGTCATTTAGACTTTCAGGGCTAATTGTTCCCTAAGCGGTGCTCGACTTGGAGCCGATTTAAATGCCACCTAAAATGTCACCGTATCAAAAGAAACAGTAAAAACAGATGTCTTTGATAAACTGCTATGATGGGGAGAAGTGCATTTTCGAGAACCATTGTTCGGATGAAAACACTGACAAAAATGCCTAGAATGGGCACTAAACCATAAAGATGGGTCAAAAGAGCAATAGAGATGAGTGAATAAGGACACATGAAACAATGTTTGAACTTCTAAGCACTTGGAAGAAGCAGTGTGTGAGATACGAAACAAGTGGGGGACTGACAGAATGGTGGTGCCTACTTTGTAAGGCAGTGATCGCATTTTGAAGGCCTGGGATTTTCTTTTTAGCTGCACAAATAGGAAAACTAGAGACACAACACCATTTACTTTGTCAATGTCATGCAATGCCCTCAGGAAGTCAACTTGAGAATGACCCTTAACGCACAGTCATACGACACTTGAATTACTTAAATAAGAGAATAGAAGTACAGGTTTTGATTTGCAGTGGCCTTCCCAGTTGTCTGACCTTAATCACACTGAGATGTTACAGGATGAACTTAACAGGTTACTGACATAGATGATGGCAGCTAGCGATTGTGTGGCAGGAGTCCTGTGGTGGTGATTGCTAATGGGGGGGATTTTGATGAGCAAAAACATTTTGTTTTGAGATGGTGAATACATTTCATATACATCTAGTTTAATCTGATGGATCCTTTCTTGTGAGCATTCCAGGTGACCCCATCATGTGTGTGTAAATATACATGCATATGTGTGTGATATTTCCATGCATGTATCATTCTATGTATTGTTTGCTTTATCATGTACTATATAACTGAAATGACTGGCAGTTATTCAGAAATACTGTTAGGTTAAAATAAATGAAATCTAGGTTTGATCATTGTCTGCAAAGGTCCTCTAGTGGTAAAATAAAATGTGTATTATAATAGTCTTTAGTTTTTATGTTTATTTTAATGAAGAGGAAGGTTGATTTACAGTATTTCCACCTGGGCCCAATACCTCAGCTTAACTAAAATAAATAATAACAAAGACAGTAAAGTAATTAAATGTTTAATCTGCTATCCAAAATAAAATGTATACAATAATTGTGTAAATGTTTTGTAATGTGTTAATTTGAAGAAATACAATCAATACTTGCACACATAAATATTCCACTATTAATGAAAAAATACAATTATATAACATTATGTCACATGTAAGAAATATTAATGTAAACTTAATGTACATCTATCTTTGGCTGATCACAAATATGTCTGAGGATAGCAAAGGAAAATAAAAGGTATTCACTCTTAAATGACTATCAAATAAATTAAAAACCAGGCTTTTAAAAATTTTGGAATATTTCACAAGCTTTGCTAAAAGTTGCAGATTTAAATGTGGATGCATTTCAGGATTGGAACGTCTCCAAGTACATCAGGGTAAAGGATATGGTGTAGAATTGCTTTTGATGTGCTAAAATTTTAAATTTAAATATAGGCATTAGTAAAATGAAATCAAGTTCACAATGACAGAGGGAACTATTCAGTGTCACTGAGTATTGGGTCCTGGTCTTTTGTGTTCCCTTCTGTAACACACATCTCATCATTGCATAAATTGAGCTGTCGCTAGTATGGTGGACATTTTGTTTCATGGCCTTTGTGATGCAGCAAATCTAAGAGCAAAAAATCTGGACAATAAATCTAATTTAAAAATCAATTTGCAAAGAAAGGTACAGTAGGAGGTGAAGTGTATGTGGGCTTTAAAAGTGTGAAAAATAAAATTGATCTGCATTTCATTAGAATGATGCAATGAGTCTTCATTGTATTCTGTGTATTTATATCTGTCTATCTATCCATCTATTTATCTATCTATAACATTTATACCCATTTATTTATAAACCTTATAAATTTAAAATGTACAATGACAAAAATTTGTAAAAAAAAAAAAGTCATGCATTTAAATAGTAGGTATCCTTAAAAATAAGCATATAAGCACATGGTACAATTGTGGTAATGAAGATAATAGAAACACAAATTATTTTTAGAAAACAAATCTATTTGTTAATTTATTTATTTCAAGATAATTGTAGGAAAAAATACAAAAAATATGCAAATGGCAATCATCTATGTTGGCAAGTTGAGACCACAGGTACCTTGCTTTACTTTCACAACAGAAATCATTGTAGTTCTGGAAGTTATATTCTGTCTGGTTACTTAATAAATGGACCTCAGTATCAGTTTGAACATATCTGTGTAATTGCCCACAGTATAAAGAAACCAGGCAGCCCCGTACATTAGGATCATTTCATTTAAGTTCCTTGAAGTCGCTGAAGAAAGTACTCTCCTCGACTACGCGTATTCTTAAGCAATAACAACGTAATCCGTATTATCCACCCAAGAATACCCGTCACCGAAGAGAGTCTTAAAGAAGGAAGCAATATGAATCTAAAGATATTGCATGATCCCCAACCATTTTGCAAAAGTGAAGTTTTGAAAAGATTGATTGAAGATGCCTTGAATCACAAGGCAAGGCCCCATCAATGGTTTTTCTGCAAACAGAAATTAACACAATGCATTTTGAAGTGAAACTAAAATGCTGTAACATGAATCCAATCTTTTTTCTTTCTTTTTTTTGTGTCTTAGACAATATGCCAAGTCTATAAAATCAGGCAAATTAAAAAGGGTAGATTCAGGGCAGAGAAACCCCAGAACACGCACTTACCTGAAGCATCTGCATTTTAAGGATCCCTTTCGGCTGTTGTCTTTTGAATTTCCATCTCTCTGACTCCCATCCCTCCAGCCCCCAGTTGCAGTGGCTCTTCAGTTACACTGGCAGCTATCCAAGAGTAATGAGCGTTCCTGTAAAAGTGGCAAATGGTTAGGGTTCACTGTGAAAACCACGGCCTTTCAAGCCTGCTTTAACATGATTATTGCCTACCCCATTAATTGTCAACTGCCCCCTAAAAATGGCATTTAAAAAAAAATTGCATTAGCACCAGAAATGAATTCACATTTGTATTATTTTTATAATAGAAATGTGAATTTGTGAAATGAAGCATCAGAACTATAGTACAATGTATATAATTATTATTTTATTAGCTTTTTTCTATTTTCGTATAATAAATAATAGTACATCTTTTACAAAGGTACGATTTAAAGCTATATTTCAAATACTTTCTAATGTCAACATGAATACTGCATATTAGTATGATATTATTTAGTTTTGTAATAATAAAGAAATGTTTTATACACATTATTTATTGTCATTTAAAAAAATATTTCTGTGATACTACATGTATTTTATCACTTTCTGTATAATATTAATCACTTGTTAAACTGTTTTCACAATTCTTTCATTCTTTCAAATCTTTTATTTTTCTCTCTCTTCTGGTATTTGGCCTTAAACCCATATTGTTAAACACAATGTAGCAAATCAAAATTTGTTGCAAAAACTAAAATATTATTCAAAAACATGTTTTTTATTTATTTTATTTTAAAAGTACAGTATCTATTAAATGTTAAAAAAAGAGCAAAACGTTTCCAAATGTTAAAGAAAATGCAGTTTTTCCCAACAGTACATTTCGTATTACACTTAATTGTGTAAATGTCCAATTTTGTGTCTTCCTGTTCTATAACACGATAAAGCAGAAGAAAATACACTTATACCACACTGAAGATTATAGAAAACATTTTTAAAATGTTAGTTTATAAATAAATATATTAATAGTGGTGCTGAAATTGAACATAATAAATTGTTGACCATTGGAAGAAAGCCATATTCAAATCGGTTCCTTCACTAGAGCTCACAGTGCATGTGCAGTAATGTTCCCAGAGAAGGCATCTTCACAAAAGTCATTATTTTACAGGTTTCCCAAAACTCAAAAAATACATAGTAAATGTAAATAAAAAGGATAGAATAACCAAAGCATAAAGGACACATTTAAATATACAGCAACCTCTCTTTTAAGTACATTAAATGTGTATCCAGTGTTGTAGGTGCATATATATACACATACATGCCCACACAAATATATGAAGAAACAAACTGAGGTAGAAAGATAGATCTGAAATATACTCTACATTGAGCAGAGAAGAGCTCCCAACACCAGGCATCCACAATGACAAAAAGAGGAAAAACCATGCTAATGATAGCATACAGAATCCAACACCTATTGCAGCCTACTGAGACACAAACTAGAATATTTAGGAAAACCAAGCTTACCAAAACTGAGTCCCAGTTTCATCACCATGCCGAGTGGACGGCTCATTCCTAAGAGGCGCGCTCCTGCACAGCAGCTGTACTGAAGCACTGAGTACAACAAAAGCTCGAGTGCATCACTGCTAAAGCAGACTGAACTACTTACTATAACACCATTTCCTACGAGACCACTGCCTCCAAGTGCATAGACATACCCCCTCCAGGCTATGGTATCTCCTTTTAAATTACTGTCAATGATACTAATAATCAAGACAAACTAAGTCTTACTTTAGAATATATATATATATGATATATATAGTGTGTACACCTAATACTATAGATTTAATACATTTTCATTTTCTAACTGCATTAAAAAAATATATAAAGTTTCCTTAATAAATGCTATTTCCATTTTTTTTTTTTTTTTCGTATATGATTTTTCCTCAGCCCTACCTGTTATTTGCATGGCTGTGTTAAATTTTCCACACTATTCCAGTCAAGAGAAACAAAACGAACAAACAAACAAAAAAAAAAAAAAACCCTAAGCTGCATCCTTTTCTGATGAACATCTGAATGAATCCGCAGTTTCCCTGTTATTCCTTCCTCCCCTCATTATGAAATCTCTCTCCGGCGTGCGATTTTAAAACGGCAAACACACAACTTGCAAAACCTGTGATTGCCATTTAATTGCAAGGAATGCCATGAATATGTTAATACAGTACAGTGGACAAAATCCCGAGCAATCCTCTGTGAAGTAACATGACAATGACATGATTACAGGAATCGGCATTACGCTATCTGCTGCTCAGTAGACGGAAACATACATTTTTAATATTATTATTCTACAAAAGAAAGGAGGAAATATGCACAAATCCACATCTATTGAAGCAGCTTACCCTTTCAATCCAGGTTTAAAGGAAACCTCCCACTGTGCACAAAGCCCGGGTGTCGTCTGATGTTTGACTGTGATATGCCTTGGATTATAAGGTTGCCTTGCCTCGGTCCACAGTTGATTTATATGGGTTACTGTGCTAATGAACCCAGGGAAGGATACCGGTGCAGTATGCAGGCGTTGCCCATATGCCCTGAGCGTAACACTGGATGCAGCTCCAACACAGTCCTGGGCACTAGCAGACAGCTTCTGGATCTGCAGGTAGATACAGCCACACAGATTTTCAACAAAAGGAATAAAATGCTTTGCTCTGAGCCAGTTGTTGCTTGCCACCGTAAATAAACTTAGATAGAAAAAGAAAGTGCAGTGGGGAAAAAAAAATCAGCAGCTACCGAGCTAGCTCTGAACAGGACTGCCTTTAGCTCGGAGAAAGAGAAAGAATAATTAGATTTGAGCAGCACACAGTTACAAAAACCAGTGAGTCGTGGATCCCAAGCAGGCTAATGGTGGATTAATTGAGGAAGATCTGACGTGCATGCTTCATAGTCTCGTATTCATGACTTCCCAATGGGGAAAGGCCAATGCCTTATGGGACCATTGTTAATATACAATCAAAAAGCTGCTATCCTGAAAATGGTTATGTGTTCATAGCCTCTGTCCCTGATCACCAACATATGTTGACTGAAGCTGTTTAGTTGGTTGTAAAAAATTCAATTTTCACTCAGAGTCGTAAAGACCCCCATTACCTCTCCTTATGGAAAAAAAGTAAAATGTGACACGCAGTCTTCAGCTACTGTGCAGTGTGGTTAAAGACAATTTCAGAATCAAGGCGTTTCGCATGAGAAACAAAAGTAAGGAAAATTCCTCTGTGTGCTGTTCATCCCCGGCTTTCAAGAGAGACCAGAGAATTTTCTCTGAACAACCAAATGCACCTAATTTCATTCAGGCTGATGCAAGGTCGTTTTAATGCCAACAACCCTTTTAACTTTCCGCAATGGGAATGACTTTTGAAGCTGACATTTTCAATTACCAAGACCTAAAATGATAGTAAGATTTTTTTTATTTTTTTAGGTAGCCAACTAAAGGATTGTTGTCTTAAGATCAGACTTCTCTTTAATTCATAAAGGAAAAATCTATAACCTAAATCTACAACATTTACAGACACATCTTTCAAAAAGACAACTTTTTTCACTCAATGAATAATTTAAGCAGGGATATTATTTTTTGTAGTGAATTTACAATGCCTTTGACCCATCAGAATTAAAACTGGTTCGGTCTTCTACTGGTTTTAAAAGCTTAATCAATCGTTAGTAAATGTAAGGCATTGGTTTCTGTAGTGGTGCTTACTATAAATTCATTTTATGTAACACATTGAAGATTTGAACCCAAATCGTAATCTTTTTTTATGATATTAGAAAATATATAAAGCACTGCAGTAGACCGTATTGCCTTAAGAATAATGCTTTATGGGTTTTATTATAAAATATTTTTATTGTTATTGTTCCAATTTTACTATTGCAATATTTGTACGTGCTGCATGGTCATATTTCAGGAGTGGCGGTGTTACCGACAATATGGCCTTAGTTCAGACAAATCATTGTGTTATTTAATAAAGCTTCCTTAAAGCTATACTTGTAAGTGTCTTATGTGAACAAATAAAAACCAAACCTGGTGTTTTTTTAAATGATTTTCTGCTATGCACCTTCTGTACATATGTGTACGCAATACTTATTTTTAAGATATTGGATAGACAAATCATTTTGCCCATAAATGCATTTTAAGTGTGACTATTTTTTTATGATAAATGACAAATAAAGCCTTTCCTAATCATAGACTGCCAATATAAAGCAGACAAAGGAAATAAGAGTTCTGCCTTTCATCAAATATACAGCAGTTTACTGCCCCCTATTGACTTCACTGTGATTCTCTCTCTCTCTCTCTCTTCGTCTTTTTTGCAGTTGAGGTCTTCATTGTTTTAAGCATTGTATGTTCAATTTCTAAAGTACTGTAGAGTATCACAATTCAGAAACGCAGACTAAATAATTTGATTAGTACATACATTAATGATAAGGCACATAGCTATAAAAACTAATTAGAGCTTAGCTTAGCCAGTGACATGCATGACCATAAATATCTACAGAATTACAAATACCTGTGGTAAGTGACACTGTAAATACATGTGAATATATAATCTCTTTAAAAGTTAATTCTGTGGACAAGCAGGTTTTTCAGCCATCCGTTTTGGCCTTTCAAACAGGGTGGGTCCAAGGTGTGTAAAACCATAGACACAGTTGCCTTTAGAGATTTATTTTTTAAAGTAATGACTATCTTTAGTCAAACTACGAATTCAAGGTATCATTTTCAGGTTTTACATGATATTTCAGTTCAAACAAGTACTTCACTTCAACACAGAATATGGCGTTTATACCCAAGGTTTAGCTTAAAATGCTGTTTATAGTAAATTAAATCTCAGTATTTTCAGGAATGCATTTGATTAACCTAATTTCTTTGTCAACACTCTTTGTTTGTTCTGACTGTAGTAATTGCAATCGACTTTTGGAAGCACGATGACTATGATGCATTAATTGGTCTTTATTGGGGATGATTGTTGAATATTTTCTATTATTTTTTTTATGTTCTGAATGGTGTAACCCTAGATAACCCAGGCTGGCTGGCGTCATGACTTCTGCAGTAATCCGTCACTGAATTTTACAATCGATTGGAGAAACAGTGGGATTTTGAAATCAATAATGTGTTAAATATTGAATGGTTGTTCTGGATCACTTCAATTAGTCTGAACATGCCAGCGACATCCAACAGGATCATTTAGGGTTGAGAACATGAAAAAAAAAAAAAACAAAGAGGCCGACACATATGTGTAGGAAAACGTTGATTCTCACGCTGCTGAGGAAAAGCAAAACCTAAAAGGAAAGATGAGGGTTTTCAGTGGCAAAGAAGCAAAAACATATAAAAGACTTGGCATTTCAGCATTCCACCGCTCACAGTTTTGTGCGGGTGTATGTGTGTGCCTGTTGTAATTATTCAAGTCAAATGCATTACTTCATTAGCAAATGTTATGCAGTCATTATAACTCTCTCAAGACTGTTGTAAAGGACATATTCCTTGGAATGTTATTGTTCTCATTTTTTCCACCACATTATAATGTTCCTGGTTTCATGGGGGGGTTTGCATTTGCATGGTAAACCCAGAAGAAATACAACCACTGCAAACCTTATTTATCAGCACACATAGAGATGATGGTCACATACACATAGACAAGAGGATATGGGCAAATTAACATATCCCTTTGTTTGCTGAATATAAGACAAACAGTTATGTTTTGGATCCAGTTTTTAATTATATACTACTAGAATACAGCCTCTAAAAGCAGTGCTCGGATTCAGAACACATGGAAATCGTTGAAAATGAAGAAGATGATATTTACAGCAGACATGCTAAATAATTTTTTTTACAACTTTACATCAATTGTGTGATTCTTTGCTTTACTTGTGTCAGTGGCACACAATATTAAAAAGAAAATGCAGTATTTGTTTTAGTTTATTGACAATTTATTATAATAATAAGTATGAACCACTCAAGATATTTCAGAAGATTGAGGAGGAAGGTTTTGATGTGTGTGTGTGTGTGTGTGTGTGTGTGTGTGTGCGCATTAATTGATGGGTAGTACGTGGAAGAGAATAAATGATTTGAACAGGTCTTTCAACAGGCATTTTTCCTGCTCAGACAGGACGCTGGGGCCCTCTGGCTGTCAGGCAAGAAGTAGCACACAGACGAAAGCCTGCCACGCACAAGACTTCTCCACCTTTGCCTATCAGGGATGTAAAATAAAATTAATATATGTGAAGTGAACATTGGCAATAAGCACGTTTTCCCAGACGGCGCTGAAATGTATTGAATTTCATTTTTTCATTTTGCATTTAGACGGGAAATATATTCCAATATCAAAATAACTACTGCTCTTTAGTTCCAAAACTCACAATCAGTGGTAGGATGATGTGTTATTGACAATACGAACGCTCTTGATTTACAAACTGTATTCTGTGTGCCGATATTTGGCAGCCTGGGTATAACAGTCCATGTCTTCAGTGCACCCCAAACTACTGTGCATCAAATGTATCAATGTGACCAGATGCATCCTATAGTAGCAGATTCCCAAAGGTATTATGTAAAATAAATAAGAGATAAGGACTGAAGAGGACCTATGTGGGATTAAAATAGTTAAATTAACATAAGTAATGTAATAATGCAGTACACTGTCATTTTTTGTAAACAGTGTGAATAATTTGGCTGTACAGATGTGTTCCTGAGCCAAGACCAAATATTTGCATCAATTACAACTTAAACTACCGTTTACCTTATCTGAACTGTAAACTACAGTCTACTGCAATTGCTTATGGCATAATAAACACGCTATGAACACTTAAGTATAATTTAAGGACACATTTATAAATGTTAACAACTAAATTGTGACAATAAGAATGAGTCAATGAAAGTCTTAAGTATGCGCTTACACTGTTAATACTCCTAATGTATTGAAACTTACGGACCATTTAAAATTGTAATTTGCAACCCCTGGAGTGGTACCAGCTATGCTGCCTGATACCATAGAGGAAGTATAAACACTCGCAATCAGCAAATAATGTCTGGAGAGCAATATCTGCGGAGGAATATGTAAATGACTTTGAATATAAAATAAATAAAAGAAAATGCATAGAAAATAAGTGTGTAAAAACATAGCTACCTCTGAGGCATTCCTGTCCTTCGGGACGGCATTGTTCTAGAATGCAATCTACAAAATGTAATAATATATACAGATTAAAGACTTTTTTTTTTTTTTGCATTAGGGGACTAATACGAGAATAGCATATGAAAGCTGTGTAAATGTTAGAATAACCTACCAATATATTCCTTCAGCAGAGCTCCTTCAATTCTGTCAGGGAGGGCTTTCTTTGAGAAGAAGGCTAAGGGCAGAAACAGCGTGATGTTATTTTGTATGGCTGACAAGGCCTTTCCAAAAGCACAAGCCCTTTCGTCTGATCAGTATGAACTACGAGGAATGAAAATTTGACATTGGGGACCCTTACAATGTAAATAATTTGCACTTTCATACCAATTATTTAAGAGTTATGAAGAATGATGGTTATGACTGGATGTAGAGTTCTGAATTTTCAATTTGTTGGCTAGGCGTGTGTGCAAAACCAACCAAGTGGGAAAATTTAAAAAATATATTATAATAATACAAACGTTATTTACATGTGCAATGATTGAGCTTAAAAAGCAGAGTTTAAAGCAAAGTATCAATTGAACATTTTAAATCGGGTATCTTTAGAAGATTAGAGAAGGAAACAATTGTTTTGCTACAACAAGTATACAACAAAAAGGACTCCTCTGCATAACTGAATGCATTTAGTGTCACGGTGTAGTGGGGAAAAAACTACGAACGCATTGTAAGTGTAATACTGACAGATTTTTGAGAGCATCACTCGAGTGCTTTCACCTATCAATTATGCAACATGTTTTGTCAAGCTACCTAACTGATCTCATATCTGTATATCTGTCAAGACTGACAAAGCAAAATTATTGCATGTCACTAAATATTTATGGTGAGTAAGCTTTAACCGGACAGGGTTTTTCCATATTATTTGTGTGTCCTGTCCGTAAATTGACCTACAGATTGACCTCCTGTTGCTGTTGTAAGTTGCACTACTCAGGGTAGCAGAGGCATTTCATTTCAGAGAGATTGCTCCCATAAATCAGAGCAACAAAATTAAAACCTGAAATGCTCCACGGAGGAGCCGCAGGAATGAGTAAAATATTGCCACTGTCGCTGAACAAAAGAAAGAAAGAAGGTGTAATTATAATTTGTAATGTTGCGAGAGAGCTCATAACAAATAGCAACTTTTATTGTCGTTCCTCGAAGTCTGAACTCCTGGTTGATTTTGATCTGTTGAATATGTATGCAATTATTAATTACTTAAATAAGCTGTACTAATGTTTGTTTAAATATTGTTGCAAAATAAATCCTAGACTCTTCGAATCATCTGATAAAATACATTTTAAAAGATAAGTTGAATATTTGGAGTGAAGTGCAAAAATACAAGTATATAAAATCATGATCTTACCTCGTTTGTTTTTCAAATCCACATCGCTTTTAAATCCATGTGTAAACCCTGTGATAGACAGGAGAGAAATTAAATGATGAAATGTAAATCTCAAGTCATATACTTTTCAGTTGTTTTTTTTTTGGTGGTGGTGGTGGTGTTTTTTCAACTTATTTGTATTCGGATAGGTTCTCACCACTCATGGTGTTGAAGATAAGCAAAGAAACAAGAGTGATACTTAAGGCCCACTTCATGTTAAATTTCTTCAGTACTTGTGTTGAATTGAGGCACAATAGTTCTCTATATATCTCTCACAGACCATAGACGTAGCAAATACATTTCCGTAGCATTAAAATTGCAACATGGAACTATATTGGAGATTCAAGAATCAATTCTTTGAGAGAGGGGAAAAAGGAAGCCTGAAGCCCACCTTCCAGTATTGATTACGGTTCCTTCTTACTTGATTCAAAGTGTCATCTCTCTAATAGTTGTTTTCTAGGATCAGTTTAGCTCTGTTTGTCCTCAGAAACATGCATTTTCCTTAACCACGTCTAATATTATTGTAATGAAAGGTTTCCATTTTAGTTAATTTCAACTTTTCCTTTTATTTACATTGGAAAAAGGACATGAATAAATTAATTTGAAAACACAACTAAAAACATTCCCTCCTATGTTTACATTTTAATATATTTGCCTGCAAATTTATAATGAACTGGGTAGATTTTCATAGATGTGTCTTTTCCATATACATTGCGGTAAAAGCTCAGTATAACAAGCCATAAGTACAGCTGATTTTCATGACTTAAACCATACTAGCCACTTCAATTATCTCTCCCTTAACACCTTGTTTGCATCAGTTGGCAGATCGGTTTTATAATGAGTTGTGAATGAAGCAAGTAGTGTATGAAATGGCACTATGGCACATTTATGCAATATATGTATATAATGCACCTTGTATTCAATACTATATGTATATCTTATGGATTTGCTATTTTAGCTATTCAAACAATAATAAATGAAGGATGGACTTCCCTAGAAATTGCAAATTACAGTTACATTACTTGAAGGATTTACGTGTTATTTTGTGACTTTCACTTCATGTAAACCTGCCATTTGCATCTGGATTTGATCAGAGCCAAAATTCAGAAACCACGTGGGAATGTCTGCATGTAATCAGAGACCCACATTCAGATCTCCTCTGCTCGAGATGTGATGGCCTTGTGTTTGCTCAAAGGTTGGGTGCAAGAATGTGTGGCACTCATGTGCACACGTTGGCTAATTGTACCTACAGATATTCAGAAAGATTTCATTGCTCCCAAGATCAGATACATCCTTATGAACTCAACCTCCTGAACCATCACATAACTCTATTATTTCCGATGAGATTGGTTCGGCAATCAATGCAGGAAGGATGCAGAATAGGATCACTGAATCAAAACAGTGTAAAAAAAAATCGCCAATAAGTAAAAAGCGATTTGAGTCTTGAATAGACGTTATTGACTAGGATGCTACTTGCGGTTTGTTGAACTATTGCAGGTCAGAACACATCTGTGTTTGCCCCGTTGCTACCTGTCAACCAAATAATTGTTCAGACACATTTTTAAACCATTGTGACACCGTGTTAGAATTAGAAAGACATATTTATTCCCTTTTCAGGTATTACTCTGTTGCAAGTTGTCAGCTTTAATAAGTGTAAAGAACTATAATCTTGCCGTTTTTTGTTTAAAATTAAAAGTTTGAAACCTGCATGTTTGAGTAATGGACAAAATATGGATTTGTTTGTTGAATTATTGAATATACCTGTATATCACTGTAAAATGTAGATTTAGCCCAAATGTTCCATCATTAAACCCCAAATAACCACACGCAAAAAGAAAATTTAAGAAAAGTGTTAATTTAATTTGCAGAACCTGCCATGGTAATTAATTGAACATGCCTTTGATGTGAGGGGGGAAAAAAACACCTTTTGGCATTCCCAAGATTTACCAGCATAAATTATATTTGTCAACACCCTTTTTTTTCTCAACACATCACTCATTTACAGTCCTAAGAAAAAACAAAAACAACAACTACACAATCCTATTTAATGGACGTTATTAAAAAGCTTTAATCTGAGAATATGGAGCACTCTGCTTTCCTGGAGACGAGCTCCCAAATCTTTCTCCCGATCGTCTCTAGCTCTGTCATGAACGCAGCTCCTAATTGATATTGCACGGCGGTGTTGTCATGATGATGTGAGCCTCTTTACTGTAACTCACTAGTGACTCATTCTCCTGAAGTGACAGAAACACGGCACCTGTGGGATTATCCTGCTATGATCATCGTTTACTGGAGTTGGACTGGCACGCATCCGCCTGAGTTGTTCTCTTATATCTCACATTTTTGGTTGCTTCAGAGGTGTGATTTTGTATTTCGCATGATTTCAGGCCGAAACGATACCTGACCTTCCCTCTGGCTTAACCTATATTGACATTTCCCTCGTTTCCCCTTATAGACCTCACTGAGAACTTCAAATGAGGTGTTTGTGTCTTAGTTTTTCCATCTGAATATCCCCATCAGACTGGATCATATCCTAATAAAACCAGGAATAACTGAATGATCTAAGTAAGTGTAAAATGGAAGCTCGTTGCAGCTGATGAAAACATTATAGCTGTATCAATACTTCGGTGTTAAACAGGGATCACAGTCACTCATTGTATTTGAATTGTACTGCATCATAAACACGTTGAACATTACTGCAGCCTGCAGATGTACATTTTAATAGTATATTGAAGGCAAACCCCAAGAATGAGGCTCCCATGCTCAGGCAGCTATCCTTTGTGATTGATTTTAATTGTTTTATCACTTCTAATTAAACATTTACGCCCACAGGCTTGCTATTGTTGTATTTAATTCCCCCTAAATGTAAGTCTCATAGCTAAGAAATCTGTATTATTGGCAATAAACATGGCGTGGCAATGAGAAAATAGGATCAAATTCCAAGTTTAGCATAAAAAGCTGAACTTGTGCATTATATGTGAAAGATTACTGTTGAGAAGGGGGGTGGATAATATAAAGGCTTAGTTATGTTTCTGGTGCCATAAAGAGAATAATGAGGCTAAATTACAGTATTACCACAGGATAAGAACGTGTTTAAAACCACTCCTCTATGTAGATGAAAGACTACATGTAATAATAATAATAATAATAATATGGTCTTAAGTAATGATGTTACGGTATTGTCATAATAGTAAGGTGTGAGTTCATGGGGTGCATGGATGTATGGTTTATTGTTTTTAATATTTTTTTTGATCCTATAGCATCTCCGTAGCCTTGACACAAGACACTTGCTTTATGTCCCTTACTGTGATCAAACAAAGCTAAAACTTGATGTATCTGTCACTCCACACTGCATGAGTTTTCCGTTTTTGTCTTTGTCTGCAGTTACATGATCCGACACAAAGCAACAGCATATAGGCCTTTAAACTGTCGGTTGGAGGGTTTAAAAAATAAAACAACAACGTGGAGCAACACTAAAAACTATCCGAGCCATATTTATCTGAGGATTTTTTATTTTTTATTTTTTTAAAGGGACGGCCTTGTCAAACGACCCCTAGGTGAAGTCAGTGTAAGTAAAACATCTACTAAATAACTGCAATCTATATTGTAATTAAAATCAATAATGCTAGCAGTCTTATTTGATTTTCCTTTTGGTCACTGTGTATCACCATTTTTCATCGTCAAATATGATCTTTCTAGACATTGTGCATCACGTTATAAGCTTACAGTAAGGAAGAAAATAGGTTTAACAAGGATGTCTGGTTTGTAAATCTGACATTTATAAATTAAGCTGAATCTCATGTTCCTGTGATCCCAGCCTAACAAAATATATTTTTTAGTAATATGCTTCAGCCTAGATATCTGTCGAAGTAAGTTTTCAGCCTCAGGAAGGATAGAAATGGAGATCCCTATAAAGGAAGACAACATACGCCACTAATGTTTTAACTTCGCTGTCAAAATTAAAAGTTATTTAGTGCGAAACCTATTCCACAAGACAAAGAGATGAACATTTACTGAAATAAAATGCACAGTAACTAATGATGGTGTAGAATCTGTGTAAATCGCTTCTATGTATGTAAGCATTTTAAAATGCGTCAATAAAGATACAATATTTCCATATTCAGCTGGCGCTCCTACCCTTTGGCATGTTAAAAAGACTTTTGGTTACTGGTAGAGTATTTATTTGGGTGAAGCTCTGTTGTCATTCCGATACGCGCCTGAAACGCTCGGTGTATATTACTCAGTTTCCACAGTCAAACAAAGTTGTTGTTTTTGTCACTTGAGAGCATTATTGGGGAGCGTTCTGTATCTCCTGGCACTAGACTGGTTGTCAGATTATTTAAAGCCTGCTTAAGCTTTTTCATTTATCAAAATGCACACCAAGATGAATGGGGAAGTGAACGTACCGCTTTCATGTTTAAACCAGAGTACCTTTTTCAGTTGACAAAGCACAACATGGTTCTAAACCACTGACAACAAGTGCTGAAGCAGCGGAAGAGTTTGTGATATGAAACGCATCACTCATTGCTGATTAAATGATGGGAGCTTTAGAGACCACAGGCGCTACAGTGGATATCATTTTACTGATAGCCGTACTCCATTTAATTGAATTAGTGAGGTGTGACTTATGAATGTGCAAATTAAGTTCTTATTTTTATGTTTTTAATGTAATATTTTTAGGTTGCCACAGTAAACATGTCCCAGAAAATAGAAACATATTTTCCATCAATCCCATAACATTTTATTCTCTTGAACCTCTGAATGGTCATGGAAAGCAAAGTTTCACTGTTAGACAAAAGCTCTGTATGTACATATTGATTATTTTTAAGTAAATAAAACATGCAAATATGGTGAGACATGCAATTGTGGTTATCTAATAATTCATGCATTTACTGTCTATTATTGCAATTATGTCAAACGCTAGTATTACAGCCTGTTTTGAGGTACGGCCTCCAAAAATAATCCACGCAGCATCATGGTGAGTGAAAGACCGCTCTTCAGACAATTCTATACCTTGTGAAAAGTGTATGGAGCTCCAAGGATAAGATCAGTTGAGATCTGTGGAGCTCATTGTGATGTAAAACCCTTTATGAAAGTGCCATAGAAAATGTGGGATGGTAGTCTGGGGATAGCACATGCTAAATAGACAAGCTTTTTATTGAGTTAGGCCAAGAGTCTCATGTCTTGGCGAATAACGTTTTAATTTCCGCAGCTGTCTCAGCAAAAGGCCTGTCTCCTGTTTGTGGACGGGTAGATAGCTGGGACAAAGTGAAGGCTGGCCTTAATAAGCCCAAGCGTCAGTGTGGGGTGTGAACTGACACACGCTGCTATGAGTGAGAAGGCCCAAGGCCATTTACAGCCAAACAGGTGAATAAACTATTGTTTATCAACAATCCTGTACTTCACCGGCAACCGGAGAAACTTTCTCAAGACCGACATCCTGACACTTAGATTGAGAATTGTGTCACTAGCTGGGAAAGCAATTCCACAGCAAATCTCTGCACAGCCTGCAGGGTTACACTTTAAAATAAGGTGGTGCGATTCCTCATTAAATCATATGCGAAGATCACAGGATTAACACATAATTACATGCATGTCCCCTGAGTTTTGATGCCAAGCACGTGAACCCTAACCCTTATCCTTACCATAAACCTAACCCTAAACCTGGGTAAATTGACCATGGTTGCGACCATCAGTGCAAAACCACAGTGTCAGAAATAAAGAAAGAGATGCGTATCATACCGAAAACCTAATTCAGCACCAAGTTCAATAAACATCTATTTCTGCGGAAGAAAGCAAGTCTATAATCCTGGAAACGCATTCTTCGCACAGATCCAAAAAAATCATGTTAATGAATTCCGGTTATTTAGAGAACTGTAATATCATTGTTCTGATTTTAGTTTAAAAGCTGTTAAACTGTAAAATACACCATAATGCTCCCAGGCTGCAGATGCTTCAGTCATTACTTGTTTCCCTGTGTTTTATTACAGCATGCGAGTCCCTTGCTAGTGTTATTCTTTTTAATATTTTATGCATCACAAATGTTCACGGCAACTGTGACCATCCACAATTCACAAAATGGAAAAGAATACTTTTTTTTTTTTTTTTCCCCAACATGCTTATACATTAATAATATTACAGGGCAATCTGATGTTTCAGGATGGAGAGTGAATTACTCATTTAAGAAGCATATACCGTTATCTGGCTTTATCTCTCTCTCAGTGTGGGGCTTAATGGCTCTGATTGTTTTCAAAATTACATTTAGACAGGATATTACTGTTACATGAGCTCTTTCAAACAATGCCATTTCCCTTGCTTACACAGTACATTACCCAGCAATGCTCATCTCTACAAACCCTTTACCAAAATAATTCTGAAATCTTATGGCTCCATGAACAATAGGAGTGTGATCTGTGATTTCAAAATGTATTTAAAAAGAAGTAATTCAAATCCTGCTACAAGTATGTTGCAAATGGGCTTATTTATTGGTTCCCTTAAAGCGTACCGTGAGAGATGTTATTCCATTATAACAAAATAATCATTAGTTAGAAAAAGATATGCATCAGTCATTATTCATTGTGTCCATCAGCATTAAAGGTTGGGCTTTTTGAAAATGGTGAGTTAAATGATACCGTGGCTAGACTATTATGAACAATATTTGCAGAGTGGCAGCTCTGTCTATCAAGGCGCACCGTTGATGGCAAATCATTTATGAGATGTTTTGCACGTTTTCAATGAAGGCTTTTGATTTTAAAGGTATTCAGCCCCAGTAATGGTAATCAATGTAGCCACTTCATGACTTCGCTCTGCATTATGGCTCATCCCGCACGTTGCCTAGGCTAGGCCGGCGCTGATTATTTAACAAAATGCATGCCTATTCAAACCCCGGGAAGGTTTTCAATGACAGCTCGCATGACAAAAGGTCAGAAGGAGGCTGGCCGGCGTTAATTAAGGGAAATTGGTGAATGTCAGAACTGTAAAGGTCACTCTTAATCTCCTGTTATTGTCTCTGTCACTGAATGCAACTGTTACGAACACCTAGTCATACAAAAATGTTTTTTCCTGCAATTTTATCAGGATTATGGGTGAATCATAATATTGAACTAGTACGATAAACAAAAATACAGATCCTTCAGTTCAGTGTGCTAGCAGGCCTAGTTCTGATTGCTGGGTATGAGTTTGAGGGGAAAACGTGCATCTTGTAAGCATTACACCCTGTTTTGGTTTTGTGTAAAATGAAAACGAAAATGAAAATCTTTAATAAGTAACATAAAGACACCTAACCAAAAAAAAAGCATATATTCAGTCATTATAGAACTGCAATGATATGCTGGAATTGCAGCAGTGAACCAGTTTGATAGCTGTGTTTCACAGGCATTTTAAAAGTCACTTTTCCATTCTCCATATCATTTTGAATGTTATGGTTCCTTATCCGTTTTGTTAAAACATCTTTATGGTGTCTCTAACAATTCTACCCAAATACTCACTGAACGTGTTGTAATTATATAGTTCTATATTGAAATCTATATCCTAAATATGAGTCCATGTGAAATATAATTAGAGTATGGCACCTATTTATCCAAAGTCAGTATTGAAAAAATAATTGCATAATTGTATTAAGTACGCCTCTGTACTCCGAGTAACCGAGTATTGCTAAGTCAGTTAGTGAGTTAATATTACAAATAATAGAGTAAAAGATGAGCTAGATAACATTAGTAATATCTTAAATCACAATTATAATAATGTAATACTCCAGTTAAGGAATTTGTGTGACTGTACAGTGTGTTCATTGTGCACTGCTCAGACACTGTGCTGTGCTAAAATGTATACTGCACTATATCTCTAAGGTCCCTGGTGTCCCTTCCTATTGATCATTAGCTTTTAATGTAAAGTGGATTTTAATATAATTTATTTTTGTTGAAGACTGTATGAGTGTTTATGGACGTTTATAAAAGTAATACAATTCTGCAATCCCTATTTTGCATAAAAAGTTATTTCTGCCTTTTAGTTATTTAAAAATCAGAGCTCAGATTATTAAAGTGTGATATTATTCTAGCATGCAAATATTACTGCTATGTATTGTGGTTCTCTATACATTAAATGTTGTGTATGTATGTGTATTTTTTGTTTGTCCTTTTAATGATACTGTTAGCTAGCTTTTGGCCTAGTCTACTAGTTATTTTAAAGTCCTGTAATTGATCTTTGAACTGATTACTTCTAACTGACTTAAAACATGTATTTATTTATTTCAAATATTTCTGGCATTAATTATGTTTTTTATAATAATAACAATGCCAGTTTCTGGTCATTAAAAGTGTTAAACAACCTTATTAAAATAAACTGTATACAAGAAAAGAGCTTAAATATGTCAGCATGAATATTTCAGAAATCTACAATTTCCTGGCATTCAACATAATTTGTATATTGCTTCTGCTTGATCTTGGTGATTCCCCACATTAGTGTATATTTAGAAATTTAAAAAGACCGTTTGTCTTTCGCAGTGTGCTTTAAACGTCTAATCAATGTACTACAGAACGATAAATAAACAGCCATCGCGGTACTAAATGAAATTCACAGCTAACACCCGACTCCTGCTCAGTGCATCAAGAATACAGTGAAATGACCTGCTTGTCAAGCAGAAAATGCATTTTGTCAAGTGATATCACTGTCTGCCCTGTCAGACGTTACATTTATTGGTTCTGAATGTGGCTGTATTGCAAGATCATGAAGTATTGTTTGATAGTACAGCTGGGTGCCCCAACAGCTCACAGACCAAGTATTAACTTGTCAAGCTTGCTGACAATTACACAATGCTGTAATACCAGCTGCTGTCCAGGCCTTCCCTGCTTCTTACTTGTAGAAATACAATTTACATTACAATTAAAACATTTCTAATGGATGCAGGTTGATGTTTCCTCTGCAGGGGGCTAATACAGCTCCCTCACAATCCCATATTAAATTATGTATTTGAATCTGCTTCTGCAATCGCTGGAGTCGTTTTTGATTTAATTGCTTAGACTTTATCGTTTACACTTTTCTCAACAGATTATATGAAATGAGTCGGTTATTTATTTATTTTTAAAACAGGTGAATCGAAGAAATGTTTAATACATTAATTAAGCATAATTGGCATTCTGAATATCATACATGGATTTGGTTAATTTTGCAGTGGTTTGCATTTGTTTCCAGGCTGCTTTTAAAACACGCACACACTGAATTGCCTTTTACACACAAGATCAAATCCCTTCACATACGTATTCAAGTTTCCACTGTATAAATGCCCACATTGGCGTACTCTCCAATTCCCAGCTTTGATCTGTAATTCAAATATTTGTATTTAATTTGGTGTAATTAGTAAATCTGTAAAATTTAAAGAGTGAATGCTTGGTTTAGCCTTCTTAAAATAACAGCCAATTATTCTATAAAATAATAATGGTAGTAACATCAGATTTAAAAAATATACTATTGAATTATTTCTGATCTGTTGTCAGTGCACAATAAATTACATAAAAATAAAGAAAATAACAATTGCCAATGAGAAAATCAAGATTAAACAATAGTGATAAGACGTTAAGGGGAAAAGTACAGTATATACAATAAGATGTTTTATTTATATTGTTCTTTGTCCTGCTAAGCATTTATAGTACTTTATGGTAGATGTATTTCTCATAATAAAACAATTATTGATTAGATTATGACAAATATGCTGAATTACAATCAATCTACCATTTTAATAACTAAGCATTTTCACCACACTGAATTGTTAATAAAACATACCTGGGAAAAGCAGGGTGCCTATCGATATACCAAACGCAAAGCACTGAAAAACTGTTCTATGAGTGTATGTTTAGGATCCCTGACTGGACAAGAGTCTGGTCTTAGGGGTGTCTTTAGCTAGGATGTTTCCACTGTGTCATATTTACACTTTACTTTGGGTCTCCTGGCTGTTTTAAAATCATTAATGTTTTTTAAATGCTCCAGTGCCTGCAAAGCTCATGGTGTACGCTGAACTGTAACACATCGCCTGCAGGGAGACAGATAAAGGAAGGAGCTGTAGGATTTTAAAATAAAATCAAAGACTGCCTTTACGAGTGCAGTGCAGATTTTCTGCCGTTATGAAAAGGAACTTCGAAAATCTCGCTTCTTGGTAGATCGGGACCACAAGGTGTCATGGACACCAGATAATGAAATTTCATGATGTGGCCAGAGATGAGTTCTCTGATACCATCTCTAAACCTAGACGTGTTTGCAGCTATCTTTGAATCTACTTGTTGTTGTTGTTCATGTATAGGAGATGAATCATATATTTGAAAAATATCAGACATGGTGAACAGGTGGACAAAAAAGTAATGGAAAATGCATTGTCAACATGAAGGGCAAAAATAAAAAATTGTTTGCAGTGCTTTCTGAATTAAATTTTTTTTAATTCAGCAGGCAAAGCAAGCAAAAACGATTACTATAAAGAGGAAAAGCGCAAAAGTCATCATGTTCACACCACGCATCCTCCTTTTTTAGCATGTTTAAATATAATCTTTCATGTCTCGGTGAAATAATTTCATAATTTCTCAGATAATAGACCGGAATACAAATTGTTGTGGATGTCATTCTAATTACTCTAAGCAAACATTTTCAGTCTGAGAGTCCAAATATAGGCAACAAACAAGCTATTTAATTGTATTCCATATACTGTCGCTTCTCCTATCATTCATTCACTCTTTAATTGCATCATTCTTTTGAGGACTTCACCAGCCTTTGCATTATATCCATATGTAGTGATGATGGTCAATATATTATCTCCAAACTCTGCCTCTCAAATTGGGAAGAAGACGACAGGGGGAAATGGTGATGTACTGCTTTTCAAACCCAGGGAGATCATGGGAAAAGAAGGAATGTGTTGCATTGGATTAATCAAATGTTAACAAGCTGCCAAGACTATAACATGAGAAACCCTGAGAGTTGTTAGTAAGTGGCATTGTTTAAAAAAAAAAAAAAACTGGAAGTGGACCAAGTGAATTGAGTCACCTGTAGAGATCTTTAAGAGCTGCGATGACAAACTATTCGATCCATTACACTGAAACCATTTGCCAAAGATAAATAGGCAGCTCTATTCATAGCAAAACAGAAATAAAATACTTTCATTTTAACCTCGAAAGCAACACTTATCGCGATGCTCATCAGAAACTATTGTTATTTAAAAATATATTTTTATGAAGACTGTTACCAATAGATTTTGAATGCACAACCGCTGTTAGGAGTTTGGAATTGAAAAATGGCTTGTCCTCTTTATATAATGGAATGTACCCCCACTCACACAAACGTAATGGTGTCTACAAATGGCAAAACCATCCATTACTATAGCACAGAGAGAAGAAAGGGAAAAGGCTTTCATTGAAGTCATATAAAACATAATTCAGCCTCTTGATCCGTGTTTACAGCCCTCAAAAAACCAGAGAGTATTTTGGTTGATGAAAATGTCCATTTGGTCGGAGGGAGAGGGAGTGACTGGCAGAGGCCCCCGTGAACTTTGTCCTCCTTCGGCTTCAAGACTGACGACGCCAAAGTCGGCGTACTGGTGTAAGCAGGCTACCCTGTTAAGTATGCAAAGCAGTACTGATAAGCACTTCATTTGGGTGAACTCAAAAGCCCATAACTGTGTCTCTTACATGCACTGTTAATCTTGCAATGACAAAATATTTCATTGATGAAGAACTAAAATGAATATTGGTAGTCTACATGAAGAGAGACCATGGCAGCTTGATAGTGCTTTAAATACAATGTTTATATTAAATACCTTTATTGGTCATACACCAAAATAATGCCTACTGAATTAATGTACACATAGCACAGGAATAACGCCTCCATATCTCGCATACATCCACTGAGTTCTGGTGTAAAAGCACATGGACACCAGTTAACTAGGGTTAGGGAACGTGTTACCAGAAAGTGCATGAAATATTCTGCTCTTCCTTTATTTTTGGTATTTTTTCCTTCTTCTACATTTAAATATACAAACTAAAATGAAATGCATTGCTTGCCTCATGATGAGATATGAGGAGAGAACAACATTTCTCCTGAGGAATGGAAGCAGCATCTCAACTCATACTCGCAACATAATATATTTCTTTGTGGAAATAAGGAAAAGGAAATGCATTATATTCAAACTACTATTGCATGTTTTTTTTTTAATTTAGCTGTCATCTTAGGAAAGTTGGTGCAAGGATTTCCAGTGCCTTTTAATAAGAGGATGAACAGATGAAAGTCATTTAAGATCATGACCAATATTACAAATATCACATTTTCATGTATAAATTCTCATTCAAATCAATTATTTAAATAATTTCCAAGGTAAAATAGTAAATAAGTATTATATTGTTTATCCCTTGAAACAAAGTTGTTTCTGTATTTGTCTGAATTATAATTATATATGACTGCAGATAAATTCGATTTAAAATGTCCTCTTACATTAGTGTTGCCATATTATATACTAATATAGTAATTTTAAAAGTATAACAATGCCATTTTGAATAGAAAAACGCACCTTTTTATAGTGTGAATGTATAGTCTGAAAAGGATTGTATAAGATGGACAGTCCTGAACCATGTCTGTGGTTGCTTTCCTTCATAACGTATGCACAGATATGCTCTCCTCATTTCCATCTGAGATAGCCCTGCGTTAGAAAGTGCACGGGGACGGATCAACTAATTGCAATAAACAGGAGTGGTGTTTTATGCAGTGGACACTTTAATAAGGAAAACGGTCCTAATTAGTGAGTGTAACTGATGTGACAGCGGCTTCCACAGAGTTCCTTATTCATCAATGGGGGGGCCGAAGCTTATGGCAGCTTTCTGATCATCTCCCTCACCGCAAGACCTGAAAGCACCTTCAAAACACTTTTCTCCCATTGATCTCCAGTCACTGCCTGACTGAGAGGCGAGCTCCTCTGCCAGGAACAAGATGGATAGGCCTGACGCTGTCATGAAAAATGCTCCCCTTTTAACAACCCAACATGTTCAGCAAAGGCAAGACTACAGATACATACAAGAAAAGTGCACCGTGATTCCTGCAAAGCTTTCAGTGTGGCAGCACTTTAAGATATCTGGGCTGTGCACTAAATGGATGCAGGCATGGCTTTGCAATATAGGACACAACTACTGGGCTGAGGGCAGGCAGGATTGCATGATTGTAACATGTTGCTGTGCCCAGTACATGGCTTGAATGCTGGGGAAATAATACAGCACTTCAGGAAAGAGAAACACATCTTCCAACTCGATAAAGCCTTGAAGTGGTCCTGGCAGGAGTTTGCAGAACACGGTTCATCTCTGATTAGAGAGTGCTTTAGACTCCCCTTTACACTGTGTTGGGCAAATGCTGTATCATTTATTTTCTTGATAGCCTAAAGCTGTGTTTTTATCAATTCACTCTTTGGGACGAGCTATTTTTTGAGCCAGGGAATATTTAATTATTTTAGATACCAGTATTTCAGTTTTCCAGAGACACAAAGCGAAAGTCATGAGCCACATCAAATTTTATTCCACATAAATAAATATAAAGATATACCCACACCTCTAAATTGGACTATTATACTTCACCCAAACCTTTTCAATATAGCCTTCTCTTACTCACAATCCAATGGGCCACCCACACAAAAGCGACTGTATCATTAAAAAACAGCCTTAATATTTAGATTAAGGATACCAATGTTAACCCTTTTCTTAATTATACTATTATTCTATGTCCCTTAAAACGTGCCATAACATTATCCAAACCCCTGCAATTGTATCCATAATCAAAACTCTGTTCTTAAATTTGATTTGGAGTGTCAAGGCTATATAAACCAATTTCAAATAGCTAAACTCATACCTACTCGACTCCTATCCTAACCTTATAATCCTTAACGCTAACTATGATCCCAAACTGTAACTGATAACACTTGCATCTTAATCTCGACACTTTCTCTAACAACTAACCATCATTCTGTGTTTTTACCCACTGTGTTTGAAACCTATCAAATGTGACCACTTCTGTTATCTCCGAAACTTCTGTCAGATAAGCGGTGGCAACTATAATGTATTGTTAATCCTTTCCTAGGCATCAGTCTTCTTCGGAGACTGTGGGCTTGTTTCACAGTCTTGGACTACCCAACATTATTTTAGGGAGAGTAGTCCAACACTAGTCCTAATCAAGGTCTGTGAAACCTGCTGTAAGAGTCATGACCTTTGAAATCTGCTAAACCAATAGCATAAGGTTAAACATAATTCTGACAGTAATTTGAGGAATAGAGAGTGATAGTTAGTCAATACAGTCTGCAATGAGTATTGTAGTCAATGTCCCATGGCAGGTCCGGTGTCCTCTCCAAGGCAAATTGTTAATCTTAACTAAACAAAAGGGTAATCTGATTTAATTTGGAGCTTCTTGTCCTATGAAAACGGCCACCTTTCCACGGGATTAAACAAAGCAAACTAAGTGCTGATGTTGGAATGGTAAATACCAATTTAGTTGACTAATAATTGTAATGCAGGTTGCATTTTGCTAAAAATGTACAAGCAAAACCCCAGTGGACATGTTGGGTCGCAGTGTTGCAGATTAACATAACGGAGACAACACCAACTTATGAATGTTCAGAAGTATGCTAATTAAAGCCCAAGTTTAAATCAATACCTCTGAGGAAACACTGCTACAAAATCTCCCCAAATTGCTATGCTCATACAAGGGGCTCATTATAGTAAGTCAGTGCTATCATTGTGTTACTGCTGAATTTGTTCTATTTACTGAAATCTCGCAATGGCCTGCTAATGCACTGCTTTAAATTTTAATGCTCTGTTCACACTCGAGGGTCCGGGGCCATCAAGCATATCCAAGCCAGATGCCCATCTCTCCCAAAGATGTAGAAGTATTACATTAGACAGTAAATCAACACGGCTTGTTAATTATTTAGGAAAACAAAGTGCTGTAGTCATAGACACTCCAGTGTGCAGCTGCAATGTTTAATCTACATAATGTATCTGGAAGAAGGAAAAGCATCCGTGTTAAGGCCTGTGTCTAAAGCCTCTCAGTGCAAACAGCAGTAACCTTTCATTTAAAAGCAGTCATAAGGTCGGACTCGCATTCAAAACCACGACTACTACTGCTACTACTAATTAAGAAGGAATTTTATAGACAGTATAGTAATTAATGTGTTGCTGTTGTGTATGTACTATATAGCTTCTCTTTACTACTGTAACCCAAATATAATGGTTGTTTTGTATGTAAACAAGTTCTACATTGAGTTATTGAAGTCCCTTGTATTTTAAATAGGTCTCAACATAATCAAGGTTGATGTCCCAAAGTAGTAGATAAATAGTGATTTAATGTAGGTATTTGTTCATATTAATTTGTTGTCTTTAAAAACCTACACGTATAGGGAACTCGAATAAAAATGTGTGTTTGTAAAAGCTGCTGGAATCACTACTGTTTGTTAAAATTATGCACACACGAATTTAGAAAAAAATAATAATAAGTGGGAGGATTTGGCATAAGGTCAAGAAATAATAGGGGAATGTGAGAATGTGTACTGCACAGCAGCCATAAGCCTAATTATTTAAATAAGCTCTTTTTTCCCTGGGAAGCACAGTGCTATGCAGTGTCTGGATACATGTAGCAGGATCCTTCTGTTCGCTAGCTTTTCCACGCTTGCCGTGACCTCTTCCTTCTGTCACTCATTAAAACAACACCGGCTAATTGAGAAAAAAATAAGGTGCAGTTTGTCTGCCTGAATGCATTATTACACTTTGTAAACTTATAAGTCTTTTAATGTGCAGCACACATTACCAGATGACACATGACCGTGTTCGCCCAACTTCCTCCACTCGGTTAAGTGTTAACTAATGCGATGCTTGAACCTACAGGATTCAGTCAAACGGATCGTACTCGACATAAAGCAGGCCACCTCTGTTCCTTAGTATGAAAATATATATATATATATTGTTTCAATGCATGAGGGATACTGTTATACTGCAGGATGTTTTAACCTTGTGTGTATTTGTATTTTAATATGAACGACACCATTTAACAACAGGGTTATAATTCAGAAAAAAAAAAACAGGATCAATGTACACAATTACAAGCAATCTTGTGTTTTGTTTGATTTTCCATCTGTATTTGTACATTTGTGTTATTAGTTCTAGACTGGATAGGATCCTTGGATCACTCGGTTATTAATGGACACCAAACAAGCATGATGGGGCGAATGGCCTAATCTCATTTGTAAACTTTGTTCTTATGTTCTTAGTTCAACTATTTGCCCTGTTCTCATTGCCCACATCACCATGTAGTAATTGGCACAAATCCAGTTTACTGTACTTTAGATTTATAACTTTAATTTAGAAATGTATACTGTATTTACAAAATATTTTGGAGGGCATTCTTTAATTTCTGCATTCTGTTTGATTCTGTCCTATTGTACAATTTAGTTTGGTAACATCATATCAGCATTACAATATACAGTAAATGCACAGCGACTTGCCAATATAGGTATTAAAATGTTCAGTTACTTCCATAAACTGTCATGTGAGTTATTATAATTATTATTTGTAAAGATAATGTATACCAAGTTAAACAATATTTCAAAACTAAGATAGCCTAGTGCAAACATTGAATTTCATACATTTAAATACTTTGTGCCAAATGATTTGTACTGTTTTAATTATTTGTATATAATCTGGTATAGTCTTGACAAACCATTCAAATAGCATTAGGACAGAGGGATGCAAAAAACTGTCCTATATTCACTGTAAATTCAAGAAGTACAATAAGTGTATTCCTACATTGAATGCAGCATACTGTGAACAATATATCATCCTACTACATTGTATGTACTGTAAATATGTGAAAGATAATGTAGATTCTATGGAAATATATTTGACTGTCAACTCCATCCTTTTGTTTTTACAGATGTATGCTATACTTACGAAATACAGCAAGCACACTGGAGAAACGAATCTGTTTCTATATGGATTGTAATGTGTATGCTCCATAGTTACAGCAATGCTTCTAAACAACTGGAATACAAGGGTCATATAACTATTTTATGGTTAGTAAACAAAGCCTTTCATTACCAAAAAATCTTCACATTGTCGGGTGAATACGCAGCACGCATAGATATGAGTGATAACTTTTTACGAATGTGTCGGAAAATAAGGAAACCTACTCCATTTACTTCATATTCCTGTAGGGTTACTTCTTAACCACATATGAAATTCCTCTTGGTATGTCTTCCTTGGATAGGAAACAAGCGCAATCTATAATGCATAGGCCTTTCTTTGTTAATAGGTTCATTTCAGAGCAGGAAAGAGGAAATGTCTGGCAGCTCCTTTAGGCCGGCACCATCCAGAGCTGACGACGTGACGGTTATTATAAAATACTGTTCAGTAGAAACAACTTAATCTAAACTCTGTCTAAGCAATTTTACAACTCGCTTTTCCCTTCATCGGCAGTCATTAGAATGCTAATATTTGATAATACAGCACAAGGAAAATGTTATAATCCCAAATCCCTTCAGAGAGCAACTTTCAAATACATACTTTTAAAAAATACTTGGTTTTAGCATATCACTGGAAAAAAAAACAGGCCAGCCGCAAGTTCACGACTTTGTCCAAGGTGAACAAAGTTGAAATAAACTCCAGATAACAAGCAGTACAGCATGTGTACCTGTTTATGATTATTTATGAGAAAAAATGTATTTAATAACTGCACCTTTAGCCCCTTTCCTTAAACTAAACAGAGCTGAAAAGAATAACACTTAAAAGTGCATTTTGCAAGCAAATAAAATGTTTAGATAGGCAATACATGGCATTTTTCATCTGTGATAATATTCAATGTGGTTTGACATTACTGTATATACACACACATACATACTTCTATCTGGAGAATACTTCAAAAAACAGATTTCACTGTTTATGCCTTTTTTCCTGCTCTGATTTAGTTTTCATCTGACCAACACTTTCAGCCCCCTTTTTATGATGTTCTGGGGTTGTAGCTGTGTGACATGTTTTTAATAAAAGCTGTATATTTTAACTTTCTCTGTTATTTGAATACACTTGATTTGTTTGCGTATATATGAGATCTGCAAAGGTGAAATTAAATATAAACTTATGTTTTCAGATTTATTTTTAGCTTCGCTCTCTTCTGCATTGACATTATTTTTCATTTCTCAAATTTTTCAGTGATTGGCTTGTATCTGTTTTTTTTTTTTTTGGTTACTTGAGACATTTAATTGGATTTCACAGGTTAAAGGTCTACATGCTGAAAGTTCAAGATAATTCTTTTTAATTAGTGGCAGCAATTAAATTGCACATGTTTTAGGGGAACGTGTCAATCCATGTGTGTGATCGCTGTCACCGACTCTATGATAGAAAGAGGTCGAGATACGCAAGCAGGAGCAACGTAATAAGAAACAATTTAAGGAGGGGGAGGTGTGTGGGGGTGTATGTGTGCGTTTGTGCTTGTGTAGCAGTGTGTAGGATTTGTAAGTGTTAGACAGAAAATGCCTAAAGAAAGGATCTACACTTTCGCAAACTTTTTGTGCATTTATTACATTTGAAGCCCTTAATACTATTAACACCTCCACAGACATCCACCATAACATAAATATAATGGCTCATAAAATCCTAAGGAGCCATCATTTGCATTTTGAATTTAACTCTTAGCATATAGTTAATGAGTTTTCTTGACTGTGTGTCTTTCCCAGAGCCTCCTGTGAATGTTCTGCTGTCTGTCTATTCACTACCGAGAGACAATAAACAAAAGACTAAGCAGTAACTAGGGGAGCAGTAATATTTGGTTTAATACTGTCAAAGGAAACATACTGTTTATTATAGAGGGACCTTTTCAGTCTAAAAATTAAGTTGCATTTAACTTTTTTTTTTTTTTTTTTTTTAAATAGTGGATTTCCCAGTCCGTTGTTTATATGGGCGTCTGTCACTGCAATCTGACGAGCCAAGAATAGGACATTTTTGCATTTCTGTTTGTTTGTTTTACCTGATGATTATTTTTCCTAAAGCTAAAACAGAAAAAGCATCCTGGCAGGGTTTCAAACGTTCTGGAAATGTTATTTCAAAAATGTTGAATTAATATTCATTCTGGAACACAATTCTGCAGGCTTTTGTTTGAGAAGTTAAACTTGGGTTCTGACTACTTGTGGTCATTAAAGATCCTATGGAATGGGATTTTTCAGTTTATATAAACCTATAGCTTACGCCAATACATTTTCCATCTAATTTTATAGGCAAAGTACTCCCCTTGTCTGCAATGTACTGCTAACATTGATGTGTGTATGTATGCATTTATGTTACAAGATGTATACTGCTGGTAAACAAACTGAAGTATAGGCATTGCTTTAACCATCTTCAGTGCATTCAAATGAACTTGTTTTCCTTGCACACAGTTTACAAAGACAAACATGGTTTTGCTTTGACAGAAACACCGACTGCTTTTACAAAGAACTGCGTATAATCGCGTATAATGTTTTCTCGGGTCGAATTTTCATGCAGAATTCAGGCAAAATCGTAAAACGTATTAAAAAAAATATATATATATGTAGTTATCTTCATCACTAAAATCTGTATCGCTTATTTTCAATTCTATATATATAATGTATATTCCCAGACAGAAAAGACCTACTCTGAATGTTTCCAAGGTAACAAACAGCTGACGAGCAAGCTGTGAACTGCTCTCTGTACTCGGGAGCTGCTGGAATTTGTGAGTGAGAGGGAGAGAGTGAAGGCAGACCGACAATAGAAGGAGGGGTGGACAGAGCCAAGGAATGCCACTGGGATTGAAATATCCATTTCGCATGAAGAAAGGCGTAGTGGGTTAGGAAGAGCTAGTGATCCCATAGTACAAGGAAGCCAGTGGCACAGTGGATGGAGAGAACAGGATGCTGTGACCAACGCAGTGAACTGGGACTCTCAAAATAAACGTCAGCCACACATCATGCTGTTTTCTGTGAATTCAGATGTAAAGCAGAAAATATCCAAATAAATCCAAGTATATCAAATGGTAATCTTTTTCTAGCTATGCATCTACATCATGTCTCCCCAGGCCTGATCCTGGAGGCTTGCATTCTAGCAGTGTTTCCAGATTTCTTCACGTTGCCAACACTGTCTGAACTGGGAAGAGCTTTTAAATGGGTTGCATTGAGACAATTATTACTGAGTTAGGTAGGTGCTCAGGTGTAATGAAAAACTGATGACACTGTGGCCCTCCGGGACCAGGACTAGGGATCCCTGATCTCTCTCTCTCTTTCTCCACATACACTCACCTAAAGGATTATTAGGAACACCATACTAATACTGTGTTTGACCCCCTTTCGCCTTCAGAACTGCCTTAATTCTACGTGGCATTGATTCAACAAGGTGCTGAAAGCATTCTTTAGAAATGTTGGCCCATATTGATAGGATAGCATCTTGCAGTTGATGGAGATTTGTGGGATGCACATCCAGGGCACGAAGCTCCCGTTCCACCACATCCCAAAGATGCTCTATTGGGTTGAGATCTGGTGACTGTGGGGGCCAGTTTAGTACAGTGAACTCATTGTCATGTTCAAGAAACCAATTTGAAATGATTCGACCTTTGTGACATGGTGCATTATCCTGCTGGAAGTAGTCATCAGAGGATGGGTACATGGTGGTCATAAAGGGATGGACATGGTCAGAAACAATGCTAAGGTAGGCCGTGGCATTTAAACCATGCCCAATTGGCACTAAGGGGCCTAAAGTGTGCCAAGAAAACATCCCCCACACCATTACACCACCACCACCAGCCTGCACAGTGGTAACAAGGCATGATGGATCCATGTTCTCATTCTGTTTACGCCAAATTCTGACTCTACCATCTGAATGTCTCAACAGAAATCGAGACTCATCAGACCAGGCAACATTTTTCCAGTCTTCAACTGTCCAATTTTGGTGAGCTTGTGCAAATTGTAGCCTCTTTTTCCTATTTGTAGTGGAGATGAGTGGTACCCGGTGGGGTCTTCTGCTGTTGTAGCCCATCCGCCTCAAGGTTGTACGTGTTGTAGCTTCACAAATGCTTTGCTGCATACCTCGGTTGTAACGAGTGGTTATTTCAGTCAAAGTTGCTCTTCTATCAGCTTGAATCAGTCGGCCCATTCTCCTCTGACCTCTAGCATCAACAAGGCATTTCCGCCCACAGGACTGCCGCATACTGGATGTTTTTCCCTTTTCACACCATTCTTTGTAAACCCTAGAAATGGTTGTGCGTGAAAATCCCAGTAACTGAGCAGATTGTGAAATACTCAGACCGGCCCGTCTGGCACCAACAACCATGCCACGCTCAAAATTGCTTAAATCACCTTTCTTTCCCATTCAGACATTCAGTTTGGAGTTCAGGAGATTGTCTTGACCAGGACCACACCCCTAAATGCATTGAAGCAACTGCCATGTGATTGGTTGGTTAGATAATTGCATTAATGAGAAATTGAACAGGTGTTCCTAATAATCCTTTAGGTGAGTGTATATACATACATATAGCATTAGTGAGAGAGAAGAAAGAACTGATAATTTCAGACTAAAATAAAACATTTAAGATATGCAACAGTTGTAAAATGTTTTTATTTGACAAAGTAAGTTTAAATAAATTGGCTGTGCTTTGATATCAACTGTTATCAATACAAATTTAGTTTGCATAGTTTCTTGCCATGGATGGAAAGATTGGTAGAATGAAGCACAAACCACGCTTTTCAACAGCAGCCTCAGATCTCCCAGCATTGGGCTTGAAAACACTAAAGATTGAACTCATTGATAATGCACCAAAATCCACCCACAAAAAAGTAAAAAGTGCTACTCCAATTTACGTATCTGTGCAGCTGTATTCTGTCAAAACTTATTCTAGTTTGTATCAAGTTGATCATGAACAAGACTCAAAGTGCTACGCCATTCTTTAGAAACACTTCTGTATATTCCCACTAAAACTGGCCTCCTTTGGCCCTCCAAAATAGTATATGTTGCTGAGTCTCAAATAACTAATTGTAAACTTTTAAAATGTAATTTTCTTTCTAATCATCACATTATTGCGCTTTACTGAATATACTAATGCACAATGCCTCAGTGTTTATGTAGCGCTATTGTTTCGTGTTTATGTAGCAGTGTAGTTGTGAATTGAAAATGGGCAATCCTGCTATATCCTCTCCTCCTCCCCCTCTTCTTTTCAGCAGAGTTCAGTAAAATCTATGTAGGGTGCAGTTTAATAATGAATCATGTTCACTTTCCTGAAAAACTAAATTAAATTTAAAATACTAATCAATAATAATGAAAAAAATGTTAGTATTTAGACTCAAAGGCACATCCTGGTAGCTGTACTACTAGTGTCTTAAATAAAAAACTGATTATTTATAGCTGCACTGTCTACTTGCTTCCATCAAATGCTAACCTTCAGTTTGTAGTTTGATTGACAGGTGGTTCAAAGTTTTGATATAATCTGGGCCTATGACTCTTTCTGGAGTATACCAATGATAAGATACATCATCTAGGCTTTTACTATAGCTCATCAAAGATGAATTCTCCCAGATTCCCCTGTGTTAGGGTGTGTATAATTCAATAGCCTTTTAAACAACACTATACTTCCATATTTGGGAATGTTGATAATAGTATTTTGTAAAACCAAATACAATAATATGCATTACCACTGGATATAATTGTCTGGTTTGGATAACACAAAGGTACTTGACGAATTGACGAAAAATTTAATAATCTTACAAAAATGACAAAATATGACATTCATTTGTAAAAGGTGTATAACCAGTGTCTCTATTTTATTATGGTTTTTACAACTCAGTTGTCTTCATAATTAGAAGCAGTGTGTTTGACAGCGAAGGGGAATTTGTAATTGTTTTCTCTCCCATTTATTCGTGTGACCAAGCATTCTTCTTTCCAGTGCACTGTGAGCTGCTATAGACTCAGAGTTGGCTGCGTTTTCTTAAGCACAGATTCTACAAAAATGATCGCTAGAGAGTTTTGACATAATTGGCTCTAATGCGTCCTACATTATCCATTTTAGAAGCTGCATTCAGAAACAGCCGCAATAAGGGATTTTCTAAAGACAGTCTGGTTTGCAACACTAATGGACCTAGCAGGAAGGAAATGCAATTTGAAAGAAGCTGATCTATGTAACCTATTGTTGAGGGGTAATGTTGATCTAATTATTAACTGTCAGTGATGGAACAGTAGTACGCAATGGCTTCCAGTTAGACAGCTTTTGGGACTCTGCCATGAAGTGAAATGGTGAGGTGAATGTACAGGATTCATGGGTTTTCTGCACACTATTGGCATGTACAACCGTCCTGTCTGGAACTTATTCATCTTAATATCCTTTGTCGTACATTAACAACATTGAGTCCCTGTGCCTTCGAGGAAGACACTTTCTATTAATTTTAAATATGATAGGGCGATACATGCGCCAATGCAATTTGTTAGGTGCAGATGAAAGCAAAGCCCATCTAAATCAATGGAACTTCTGTGTTGTGGAGCCAGAATGCAACCACAGCTTTGTGTGCAGTAAAATGCTAGTTGTTTATGTGACAAAAATATTGCAGAGTTGACCAGATTGCCAAAGCTCCTGCAGTGCAACAGAGACCCCTGTTGGCCAGAGAGGCCCTTGCGCCTATGAATACCTACTAAACCACTAAGAAGGAACTTTATGTAAAGCAGATTTGATGTGATTTCTGTCTTGTCATAAGGAGGCAATGAGATAAATGCCAAGACAGGAGGGAAATGATTCTTAATGGAGGATGGAGGTAAATGAGTCGCCCCAGTAGAAACTAATATTTTTGATTATACTGGTACAGAAATCTACGCCTGAAGTTTCTAGGATTATCACTGCACTGGTATTGTCAATAGCTTCACGTTTACTTTCGGGCTGGCTGTCCACATGGATATTATATTCTGCTCTCTGGGTTACGCCTGTATTTCTTCCTGTCTGTGTTGTGTACTTGTTACAGAAATTGCAGAGGGCAAAGTATATTTCTCATTCTGCTATCTTAAATGTACTGAAAATCGAGTACAATTTGGTTTGTCCTTTAGTTCCAATCTAAACATTTCAAAACACTGCAATATACAAATACAGATGCATTTTGCTTATTGTTTACAGGCATTATATATTGATGTTTTTTTAAATTAAATAATCTGTATAGCTACATAAAGAATAATTAAGTATTAATACTGATACTACTGCTGCTGCTAATACTGATACTAACAGTCAAATGATTCTGAGATGTTTTCTTTTATCAGTCTTTTTTTTTCACAATGGTATTGTTATAGCCCCAGTGACCCAGAGGAAAATCAGTGCTGTTCTTCACTGTGAATCTGAGTGGCAGCTGTTAACTCGTTGATATTGCAAGTGGTGACATTTTTAATCTTCCCTCTGATGACTGTCCATGTAATACAATAAGCCAGCTTCTGACATTAAACGGTGCTGAGGTTTTTATCACATCGTCATCATCAATATGTGTAGTGGAGTACCAGCTGTAAGTTTGTATACATTTCTGGTGAGAAAAGAATGACGGCTTGCATTAGTTTTACAGCTTACAATAAAAACTAAAGCAGCCACAGTATTTCTACTGTAGCAGTTAATGTTATAATAAAACCCCTCAGCCCCTGTAATATGTTATAAGGCCTACAATCAGGCCCTACTTAATGCACGGGCTTACTGGGGCTCGAGCCTGGGGGCCCGAGCCAGCAAAGGGTCCATGCACTTGGGAAAAATGTTACAAAGTATTATCTATCGATCGTCTTTGCTCAAGGTCGGATTGCTCTTGTGAGGCACGCAGCATGGTGTCTGTGCCGCCTGCCAACCTGCGATCCACTTGGGGGAGGGGCGGGGGCAGAGAGGTGCAGATGTTTGATCTGGGCAGTTTGATTTCCTTGTCAGGGTGGAAGAAGCCTGATACGAAAAAAAAAAAAAATGTATATGATTGTGATTGGTGTACGGTAATGCATCATTGTTACGGTCCAGTGGACATGCCATATTGTTCTTCAAAATCAGGGCAGTCAGGGAACGTTGACTCCATGATATACAGGGCTGGCTCATCCATTGAGCAAGTTTCCCTCTCCAAGTTTACTAACCTGTCAAAACTAAGGTCACGTCATACATGTCCTGCCTTCTGCAAGTAACCAATCAGACGCACAATATACATTCTGCCCCCGGAGCAGTTCTGTCCTAACAGAGTTGGTTTCCAAAACCTTGCTACTGATTTGGTCATTTACTTCTGCTTGAATATGGGACTAAACAGAGTGACAGTCCAGAGGGCCTTTGCCAAAAGCAGCGATCAGCTGTAAGAACTTCATCAGTAAACCGTGAAATATGAGTTAAATTTAAAAAAATAGAACAAAACTGCAAGGGCCTTGCTTCAGTTATTGCATAAAAGAAGCTTGCAATCTATGTTCCCAAATGTGGACATTGCATTTCTCATATATCTACAGCTCACCTGTGGTGATGCAACCCTGCAGGCGGAAGCTTGGACACTGGACTGGGGGATGGCATTTTAATTATATTATTGTGCCATAACGTTTGTATTCCATGTTTTCAGAAGATGTTGGAAGAAGACACTTAAAAGCATGCTACTGCTACTCTGAGCAGTACGGTGAGACCATTTGGACAAAAATGTTCAGGACTTAATTCTAGCACCTGTTTGAAATGTTTTATGTATGTATTGAAAGAAATGTAAGGGCAAAACATGTTAAAATATCAGCCAGCAGATCACGAGTTCATTCACTGTCACACGGATTTCGAGGCTGTATCTGGATGTGAGTAAGTCTCTTTTCTTACAGTGTATCTGTACCCTAGAAGCATATACAGTAACGAACTCACCGCAGATTGAATGTATATCTAATGTGTATCTAACGTTCGCATTTTGTAACCAAGTTTGGACGTATCATGTTTTCAATAATTGATGCATCTCTCTCTATATGGACTGAATGCAACTTTTAAGATACGAACACTGCATTGAGTGACACGGCTGTCAAAGAGGCTGTTGCGTAAACATACAGTATAATTGCAATTATTTTTATTTACATGAATAGGTAAAGCATGGAGACGTCTGGATGATATTTATGGAATATGTACAGGCATACGTGGTTGCATAACTTGCAAGCCAGTACATCCAGTGTATGAGGTTTGTGCATTGCACATTGGGTGGATTAAATAAATAAATACATTTACAATGAGGCATTGTACAATGCACATTTTTAGGATTGGAAACAAATATAATCTTTATGACAGATAATCTTCTTGTGTATAACCTTCACATTATACAAAGTGAAAGTGATAACTATACATGTTACATTGACACACACAGTACACAAAGCGGGCTCGGTGGGCAGTTGGATCGCACACACACAGCCGGACATATTGCAAGGTGTACTGTAAAGAGTATTTATGTATGGAAATGCAATTTAGACAATGGTAAAAGTGTAAATATATCTGTGTATCACGGCTGAAGAGTTGCAGAAATCCAGAGAGAGATGTACCTCCAATCAAAAGATTTTTATTACAAGCAGCTGCAAGGAAGAGGTTCAAGAGGCGGTCTCAAGATCAGTCAAACTACAGGCACTTGTATGCAGACCAGACAGGAGAGAAAGATAATAGGGCCACATGTCTGTCCTGTGATGAGTGTAAGTTCAGTTTCTGCCTGACAACTGCTCAGGAAGACCTATAGTCAAACCGGGGAGAATTAAGGCATACGTAATGTTTAATATAAGGGGGGTTTGTATGATGTATCAAGCCCAAATTGCTGGTGAAAACTGGTTCTTATCAGACTTATCAGACTGGGTGCTCAAGTCTGTGCTTTGTAGAATGAGTTGGAGATGCTGAGAAAAGTGAGTACCAAAGGTTTTTGGTGATTTGAGGTTGTATCTCACCCCTTAAGCGCATACCAGGGACAGAATTTCATTGTTTGCACTTCTTAACTCATTTGTACTAGGATGCTTTCTTGTATTTTGTACTAATTGTATTGACTGCCCTTTGGCACGTTTTAAAAATGCTTCTTGTGAAAACTGTTGCCAAGAAAATAAATCCTGGCCATCCGTGAGGCAGGGCTGGGGGCGTTATACCACGTTTTTAAGTCGATATATTATTTTGGGCGAACTGCAAAATACTTGCATCGTGAGTATCGAGTTTTTGTCCTTTTTAAGCAAAAGTATGTATCGCTGCAGACCCAGAGACGATGGGATGTGGGAGGAGTAACTGTCAATTGTTGTTGCATGCAGAAGGCAGGAGAAGAAATGAAAAGGAAGGAGCAAATGTGTCTGAGTGGTGTTACTATCAAATACTTTGCGTTATTGTTAGTAAATCCGTTGTTTTGAGATCGTTAATCAGGAGATGCAAATGCTTATGAAGTTGCATGTTATTTACAATTAGATGTGTTCGTGGAGTTAAGTTCTTGAACAACATTTTCTGATATACAAATCCATCACCCAATAAGAACAATCATGAATTATTTATTAATCATATGTATTTTGGGTTTTAAACAATGAAACTCCTATATTATCAATAACAAATGTTGCTTTTTCAAAGAGTTTTTTTCATTTAAAATGTTGCTGAAAAGCAGATATTCCTATAAAGAGATTTGGGCTTTGGCCGTGCAAAAATAAATCCTTGAATATCAAGTTTAAATCAATCTGGCTAATAAATTAAATTATATGGCGACAAGATAATACAATTTGTTCGAAATGACCTTTTCCGCATTCTGTGCATTACCAGTCTAGAATTCACATAGAGACCTGACCTTTGTAATATTATAATAATATTGTCTAATCTGGATAACTGTGGGAAAAAATGATTTTCAGTTTTGTACTAAAGGTTACATAAACCACATATTAAAATTTAATATTTCAAGGACATTTTGCATGTGTGAATCTAAATCACATTTAAATCCAGTGTTATCATGTGTATTTCAAGGTCAGCTTCAAAGACAGCTTTTGTGTGTATTTGTATGGCTTTGTATTAAATTGGGTGGTACCTAATTAGGACAAAAAGTGTATCTCTATATTACTGTACCATGTGCTGTTTTGATTTTCAGTTCGTCATTATTTTGGAAATACTCACTGGGATTACCTTGAATGGAATAAAATATTTAAAAGTGGATTAAAGGGTTATGTGTGTGTGTGTGTTTGTGTGTGTGTGTGTGTGTATGTATATATATACAGTGAGGGGGAAAAAAGTATTTGATCCCCTGCTGATTTTGTACGTTTGCCCACTGACAAAGAAATGATTAGTCTATAATTTTAATGGTAGGTGTATTTTAACAGTGAGAGACAGAATAACAACAAAAAAATCCAATTTCAAAAAAGTTATAAATTGATTTGCATGTTAATGAGGGAAATAAATATTTGATCCCCTATCAATCGGCATGATTTCTGGCTCCCAGGTGTCTCTTAAAGGGAGTGCTCCTAATCTCAGCTCGTTACCTGTATAAAAGACACCTGTCCACAGAAGCAATCAATCAATCAGATTCCAAACTCTCCACCATGGCCAAGACCAAAGAGCTGTCCAAGGATGTCAGGGAGAAGATTGTAGACCTACACAAGGCTGGAATGGGCTACAAGACCATCGCCAAGCAGCTTGGTGAGAAGGTGACAACAGTTGGTGCGATTATGATGGATGGAAGAAACACAAAATAACTGTCAGTCTCCCTCGGTCTGGGGCTCCATGCAAGATCTCACCTCGTGGAGTTTCAATGATCATGAGAACGGTGAGGAATCAGCCCAGAACTACACGGGAGGATCTTGTTAATTATCTCAAGGCAGCTGGGACCATAGTCACCAAGAAAACAATTGGTAGCACACTACGCCGTGAAGGACTGAAATCCTACAGCACCCGCAAGGTCCCCCTGCTCAAGAAAGCAAATGTACAGGCCCGTCTGAAGTTTGCCAATGAACATCTGAATGATTCAGAGGAGAACTGGGTGAAAGTGTTGTGGTCAGATGAGACCAAATTCGAGCTCTTTGGCATCAACTCAACTTGTTGTGTTTGGAGGAGGAGGAATGACCCCAAGAACACCATCCCCACCGTCAAACATGGAGGTGGAAACATTATGCTTTGGGGGTGTTTTTCTGCTAAGGGGACAGGAAAACTGCACTGCATCAAAGGGACGATGGACGGGGCCATGTACCGTCAAATCTTGGGTGAGAACCTCCTTCCCTCAGCCAGGGCATTGAAAATGGGTCGTGGATGGATATTCCAGCATGACAATGACCCAAAACACACAGCCAAGGCAACAACGGAGTGGCTCAAGAAGAAGCACATTAAGGTCCTGGAGTGGCCTAGCCAGTCTCCAGACCTTAATCCCATAGAAAATCTGTGGAGGGAGCTGAAGGTTCGAGTTGCCAAACGTCAGCCTCGAAACCTTAATGACTTGGAGAGGATCTGCAAAGAGGAGTGGGACAAAATCCCTGCTGAGATGTGTGCAAACCTGGTGGCCAACAACAAGAAACGTCTGACCTCTGTGATTGCCAACAAGGGTTTTGCCACCAAGTACTAAGTCGAAGGGGTCAAATACTTATTTCCCTCATTAACATGCAAATCAATTTATAACTTTTTTGAAATGTGTTTTTCTGGATTTTTTTGTTGTTATTCTGTCTCTCACTGTTAAAATACACCTACCATTAAAATTATAGACTGATCATTTCTTTGTCAGTGGGCAAACGTACAAAATCAGCAGGGGATCAAATACTTTTTTCCCTCACTAATATATATATATATATGTGTGTGTGTGTGTGTATATACACTCACCTAAAGGATTATTAGGAACACCTGTTCAATTTCTCATTAATGCAATTATCTAACCAACCAATCACATGGCAGTTGCTTCAATGCATTTAGGGGTGTGGTCCTGGTCAAGACAATCTCCTGAACTCCAAACTGAATGTCTGAATGGGAAAGAAAGGTGATTTAAGCAATTTTGAGCGTGGCATGGTTGTTGGTGCCAGACGGGCCGGTCTGAGTATTTCACAATCTGCTCAGTTACTGGGATTTTCACGCACAACCATTTCTAGGGTTTACAAAGAATGGTGTGAAAAGGGAAAAACATCCAGTATGCGGCAGTCCTGTGGGTGAAAATGCCTTGTTGATGCTAGAGGTCAGAGGAGAATGGGCCGACTGATTCAAGCTGATAGAAGAGCAACTTTGACTGAAATAACCACTCGTTACAACCGAGGTATGCAGCAAAGCATTTGTGAAGCCACAACACGTACAACCTTGAGGCGGATGGGCTACAACAGCAGAAGACCCCACCGGGTACCACTCATCTCCACTACAAATAGGAAAAAGAGGCTACAATTTGCACAAGCTCACCAAAATTGGACAGTTGAAGACTGGAAAAATGTTGCCTGGTCTGATGAGTCTCGATTTCTGTTGAGACATTCAGATGGTAGAGTCAGAATTTGGCGTAAACAGAATGAGAACATGGATCCATCATGCCTTGTTACCACTGTGCAGGCTGGTGGTGGTGGTGTAATGGTGTGGGGGATGTTTTCTTGGCACACTTTAGGCCCCCTAGTGCCAATTGGGCATCGTTTAAATGCCACGGCCTACCTGAGCATTGTTTCTGACCATGTCCATCCCTTTATGACCACCACGTACCCATCCTCTGATGGCTACTTCCAGCAGGATAATGCACCATGTCACAAAGGTCGAATCATTTCAAATTGGTTTCTTGAACATGACAATGAGTTCACTGTACTAAACTGGCCCCCACAGTCACCAGATCTCAACCCAATAGAGCATCTTTGGGATGTGGTGGAACGGGAGCTTCGTGCCCTGGATGTGCATCCCACAAATCTCCATCAACTGCAAGATGCTATCCTATCAATATGGGCCAACATTTCTAAAGAATGCTTTCAGCACCTTGTTGAATCAATGCCACGTAGAATTAAGGCAGTTCTGAAGGCGAAAGGGGGTCAAACACAGTATTAGTATGGTGTTCCTAATAATCCTTTAGGTGAGTGTATATATATATGTATATGTATGTATGTATATATATGTGTGTATGTATGTATGTTTGTATGTATGTTTGTATGTATGTGTATATATATATATATATATATATATATATATATATATATATATATATATATATATATATATATATATATATATATATATATAAATATAATCACCCTCACCTAAAGGATTATTAGGAACACCTGTTCAATTTCTCATTAATGCAATTATCTAACCAACCAATCACATGGCAGTTGCTTCAATGCATTTAGGGGTGTGGTCCTGGTCAAGACAATCTCCTGAACTCCAAACTGAATGTCTGAATGGGAAAGAAAGGTGATTTAAGCAATTTTGAGCGTGGCATGTTTGTTGGTGCCAGACGGGCCGGTCTGAGTATTTCACAATCTGCTCAGTTACTGGGTTTTTCACGCACAACCATTTCTAGGATTTACAAAGAATGGTGTGAAAAGGGAAAAACATCCAGTATGCGGCAGTCCTGTGGGCGAAAATGCCTTGTTGATGCTAGAGGTCAGAGGAGAATGGGCCGACTGATTCAAGCTGATAGAAGAGCAACTTTGACTGAAATAACCACTCGTTACAACCGAGGTATGCAGCAAAGCATTTGTGAAGCCACAACACGTACAACCTTGAGGCGGATGGGCTACAACAGCAGAAGACCCCACCGGGTACCACTCATCTCCACTACAAATAGGAAAAAGAGGCTACAATTTGCACAAGCGCACCAAAATTGGACAGTTGAAGACTGGAAAAATGTTGCCTGGTCTGATGAGTCTCGATTTCTGTTAAGACATTCAGATGGTAGAGTCAGAATTTGGCGTAAACAGAATGAGAACATGGATCCATCATGCCTTGTTACCACTGTGCAGGCTGGTGGTGGTGGTGTAATGGTGTGGGGGATGTTTTCTTGGCACACTTTAGGCCCCTTAGTGCCAATTGGGCATCGTTTAAATGCCACGGCCTACCTGAGCATTGTTTCTGACCATGTCCATCCCTTTATGACCACCATGTACCAATCCTCTGATGGCTACTTCCAGCAGGATAATGCACCATGTCACAAAGGTCGAATCATTTCAAATTGGTTTCTTGAACATGACAATGAGTTCACTGTACTAAACTGGCCCCCACAGTCACCAGATCTCAACCCAATAGAGCATCTTTGGGATGTGGTGGAACGGGAGCTTCGTGCCCTGGATGTGCATCCCACAAATCTCCATCAACTGCAAGATGCTATCCTATCAATATGGGCCAACATTTCTAAAGAATGCTTTCAGCACCTTGTTGAATCAATGCCACGTAGAATTAAGGCAGTTCTGAAGGCGAAAGGGGGTCAAACACAGTATTAGTATGGTGTTCCTAATAATCCTTTAGGTGAGTGTGTGTATATATATATATATATATATATATATATATAATGTTTCTTATATATTTCTTATGGGTGTAATAATATACACACATTGTTTATAACTCAATATTAATGTTATTTATAAATTAAATATGTTACATTACTGATATTGTATTTGCTGTCTGTCATATTGTCTCTGCTATGGAAAAGTAAGGACCAGACAAAAGCAGTTATTAAGTAACAATATTAGGTTCCATACATACACAATCATAGGATTGCAAAATATTATTACATGTATTATATAATTTAACATGAAACATTTGTTTATTTGTTTGTTTATTGTGTACCTTTTGAAAACACTTCAATCTATTTCCAAAATCTAATCAAAGTAAACTTTTTTCAAACAAGTAAACTAAAACTATTATTAAAATGTTTGGGTTAAGGGCTATAGGGAAAATAATGAGACCTGGAATATCCAATACTCCCTTTCTGCTGCTTCTACATGTTGTGGAAACTAAATTATGTAACCATACAATTATTGCTCTCTCTCTCATATTATTTATTTATTTATTTTTCTATTTTCTTCTGTACAACAGTGACATCTTTTGGTTATTCCGTGACTTAAACACATATAGATACTGTCAAACTACACACTGTGTCTAGAACATTTCATATTATTACATAATCTTATGTCAGACTACACATGCAATACATGATGTATATAACCTCACTTTATTTCTTTTTACAATGTGAAAATATCTGTATTTCTCCACAATAAACAGTCTTTAAATACTGTACACACAAAATAGTTTTGTAGAATAGTAGCATTGTGCATCATTCTTTACCTGCTCATATATGAATGTTTTAATTTACAACAGTGAAACCTTTTTGTAACCCATTACATTTTTTGGTTTAATTTTGGTGTTGCTTTTGTATCAGAATCATGATTATTTACCTGAATAAAAAACATGAAAAGTAGGGCTGTAATGCACGAAAATACAAAATAGTGCTGCTGTGATGACAAACTGCTTGTTCGAGGAAATGTAATATGTGGAAAAGACATTTAAAGAATGCAAAATAGACCTAGTGGCCCAAGCCTATTAGATTGAATGTTTTTTACATTGAGATATTTTGTATTGGAGAATGCCAAGACAAAAAGAAGAATGTTTCCAAATATTAGACGAGGGTGAAAAAATAAAATAACAAGATTGTTTATTTAACACAACAAATAACACCAATGTAAGCATTTCTCCAAATAACAGACTACTGTGTATGTATAATTTAGGAAATTAGGTAGAAAGTGCTACAATAAACATATCTGAGGGACTATTGATTCTCGATTCTGCCCTTGGACTATAAGAACATAAGAAAATGTACAAACGAGAGGAGGCCATTCGACCCATTGTGCTCGTTTGGTGTCCATTAATAACTAAGCGATCCAAGGATCCTCTCCAGTCTGTTTTTAAATGTAAATTTAAATGTCAGTTTTAAAATGTATTATTTTGAATTGCTATGTTTTAGCTAAATTGAATTTGTAATGATTGATGCCTTTGTACTTAACTGTATTTTTGCACTTTGTTTGCACTTATGTTGTAAGTCGCCCTGGATAAGGGCGTCTGCCAAGAAATAAAAATAATAATAATAATAATAAATGTTCACAAATTTTCAGCTTCTACCACATCGCTGTGGAGTTTGTTCCAGATTGTGACGACTCTCTGTGTAAAGAAGTGTCTCCTGTTTTCTGTTTTGAATGCCTTGAAGCCCAATTTCCATTTGTGTCCCCGGGTGCGTGTGTCCCTGCTGATCTGGAAAAGCTCCTCTGGATTGATGTGGTCGATGCCTTTCATGATTCTGGAGACTTGAATCAAGTCCCCATGTCGTTTCCTCTGTTCCAGGGTGAAAAGGTTCAGTTCCTCAGTCTCTCAGTAGGACATTCCTACAAGGATGTCTGGCATCTGCAAATTTGACAAGTTTGCTAACTATCCCAGAGTCCAGATCATGAATATAGATTAGAAAAAGCACAGGCCCTAGTACTGATCCCTGTGGAACTCCACTAACAACCTCACTCCAGTTAGAAGCAACTCCTCTAATCGACACCCTCTGTTTCCTACACATCAACCAGTTCATAATCCATCTACTTACATTACCCTGAAAGCCTACAGCTTCCAATTTGAGGATCAGTCTTTGGTGTGGAACCTTATCAAAAGCTTTCTGAGAATCTAAGTATATCATAAGTAGAATTATCATATCATATGCTTTTACATGATCTACAGCTGCAGTTGCATGTTCAAAAAATTCTAATCGACATGACATGATCTGCCTCGTCTAAACCCATGTTGACTATCTCCAAGAATATGGTTTTCATTAAGATGCTCCTCTATTTTCTGTCTAATCATTTTTTCCAACATTTTACAGGTGATGCAGGTGAGACTGATTGGTCTGTAAGTTTCTGGCTCAGTTTTGTCCCCTTTCTTGTGGATTGGTTTGACATTTGCTGTCTTCCAGTCAGTCGGCACATCCCCTGTCATTTGGAATATTTGAGTTAGCGGCCTTTAAATAATGTCCATCATTTCTTTAATTACTGTTGGAAATATACCATCTGGCCCAGGTGATTTGTTTGTTTTTAATTCTAGTCCCTTTAGTACCTCCTCCTCATTTATCCTGATCTCTCTTAGGGTTTGACTGCACTGGTTGTTAACCTGTGGCATGTTATAAAGGTATGTTTCTTTTGTAAATACCTCTGTGAAATACTCATTTAGAACATTTGCCACATCTTGTTCATTTTCCAAGATACTTCCATTTTTGTCCTTTATCTGTTTCACTTCCTCCTTTATTGTCCTCTTGCTGTTGCAGTATTGAAATAAAATATTTGCATTAGTTTTAGCTCCAATAGCTATGTTTCTTTTTATTTCCCTATTTGCCTTTCTGATCCCTTTCTTAAGATCTCTATGCAGTTCAGCATATTATTTGTAATTTGTTTCATCTCTATCCCTTTTGTATGCACTATACAACATTTTCTTTCTCTTGATATTTTTTGCATAATTCTAATAAACCAATTTGGCCAATGTTTTTGGTCCTCAATTTGCGAGGTTTGGTACAAACTTCACTCGCTCACAAACTCTAGCAGTAACATCCGTCTCCTGGTTTCTGTAGAAACCGTAAAAATCTATTTAAACTCAAAGAACTATTGATTTCTGTGGTTTGTTTATTTATTTATTTGTTTATTTATTTTCATATACCAACTTTACAACACTGAAGCTCACATGAAATAGCATAGTATCAGTGGAAGCTTGCCAAAGACAGAGTAACAGTGACAACTGGGGGAGGAGGGACATGTAAACACCCACACTGTTAAAAGACTAGCTATCGTTGAATGACTTGGTCTAATTTCAGAAATTGCACCATATCTTCCACCTTAATATTCATATAATGGGACATTGTTTCTTGTAAACTAAAGAGTTACTATGTGTGATTGATGAGGACAGAACAACAGTGCTCTAAACATCTTAAGGGGTGGGGGGTTGCTCCCTGCGTGTGACATAGTCTGACAAAGAGAGAAGTCTACAACCGAGTGCAGATTGTGACATTTATTTCTTTAGTAATCATTAAAAGCAGTTCTCCTGAATGCAATATAAAAACATTACATAATTTAATGCCAGTAAGGAAATAGAATGTTTTTTGATAATTACGTTTTCATAGAACTCTGTTCCGCTGACCTTTAAAACGGCACTGAGATTTGACATATTTGCAACAGATGGAAGCCAGAGGGATATTCAGGCATCATGAAGCATTGAACCTTACTGCTGGCAGTGAAACCCTATTCCTGGAGAGTTTTCCGTTTTTGGTTCCTGTCAACCTCTTAACCACTAAATTGGACTGATTGTTTGCTAATTGTTACAAATTACCCCTCCACTTGTTCAGATCTCAACTCGATTGTTTATTGTTACCTCTAAAGCCTGCAGAATAGTGTTTCTCTCCGAGCAGGGCTGTGTACTGGTGGTGTGAAGTGAATGGATAGAAATAACCATTTTGTCGAATTCAAGTTACAATATGTTGAAATTATCATTTCCCATAAACATTATCACTCTATTTTCAGAGACAAGACCGTTAAGGTGACCTTTGCTGCACTTCACTATCGATACATATTTAATTGGGCTGATCCAAACACATCCACTTAAATCCCAGAGGCCTCTATCACTGATTTAATTGTCAAATGGAAATCCTAGCATAACTTCTTATCAGTTTTGTCTTTTTTTTTTTTTTGTGTATACCAAAAAAAAAGTTGAAAGAATGAATTAGCCCAGCCAACATAAAAAAAAAAAGTTTTAAAAGGAATCTTCTGATTACCTGCCTTAATCTTAATTGTTTTTTTTTTTATTATTTGTACTTTATCAACTAATGTAATAATCTTCACTAAGGAAGTGAAATACTCTTTCCTGAATAACTCGAGATGCATGTAAAATATACAGGCCAAGAAATTGTGCGTGATTTCTGAAAAGCTGCAAGATCTCTACATAATTCATATTCCAAGAGAATTACTTCATTACTTCATTTTAACCTGCAGTTTTAGGTGAAACTATATTGATGCATAATGTTTGATTTCCTTTTAGAAAACATGCTTTGAATGTTTAGATAGTAGAATGGTCACAAATTGACATAAGTCCACTTCCCTCCCTTTTTAAGAACAGTCAACTGGCATTTATAATTCATTAGACCAACACGTTGCACAATAACTTATTTCAGCTAGTTAGCTTTAAGAATATAGAAGTGCCCAGATTGAATGCTGACAGTTGTATGGAGTATATGATGAGGGAGCACTGTGGGGGGCATTGGTGTGAACAGGGGGTTAAATTAGAGAGAGGTTCTTTTATAAGTGCATTGTATTTAAAGTCCTTTAGAAAAGTGCACTTTCAGATCATTAAAGCCAAGGCTTTTTCCAATATTAAGTCGGAGAAAGCGGTTGTGTAAACAGTTCATTGCTTTTCCCTATGTTTGAAAAACCTATAATTACATTAAACATTAAAAAGATATTGTCAGCGATTTACAACTGTAGAACTTACCCAAATATGCATTGGTTTGGCACACATTACATTATATTAAGAGACCGCACTATTTTTTTTAAAGAAAGCATAGATTTATAAATGTTATAAGACACTGAATATCTGAAATGCGACTCTAGTTCATGCATTAAAGTCTCATTTTATTTTCACATAAACCTAATTTAGATGTGGCTGTACCCGTGTGAAAACTACAACATTTATTTTGTAATTTTCAATATTTTAAGGGTTATTTCATCTACACCTGACGCATGCAAGGTACGGGGCTGTGGTTTTATGTATTTTACCAATATGCTTTAATTATGTTTTTTGACATTATCACTAGCTTGCATTAACATCTGACATTAATAAAATGTCAAGGATAAATATAGGGATTTACTACTGAGCGCAACCCATATTGCAGTGTACTCGAGAGGTCTGCAGCTCTGTTTTTGAAGCACAATGTCTTCTGTCTTTTTGGTCCTGATAAATTCTAATCTACTTAAACTGGACTACTCATTTGTTTAATTAGTAGGGATTAACATGTTTTTTGGGGTCTCTACCCCTGACACATCAGTTCATTGTGACCATGATAGCTTGCATGCGTGGAAGAACATGTTACAGTACTGCAGTGAACTGTTCAGTGTTCAGGAGGATGATATAATGTTGCATGGCATGTGCCCCAGGAGTACCACAAGGTGCGCCAAATTTAATTATTCCCCGTTGCACTGTTTGTTTCAGACTCCCAGACAAGGATGGGATTTCAGTCCAAGAAAAATTGATTCTTGATTCTGCTTCGTCCCAATTTGGGAATTGATTCTATCCTTGTAGAGTGGATATGATGTACCGGTACATGGTGTACCATGATATGTTTAGTACCATGGTAAACTTTCTTATGGGTGTCTACACAGGTATATTTTGTAGCCCCTATCCTGCTGCAAACTGTGGACAGACAATTCACTGAACGGTGCAAATAAAAATAGTCGTTTCATCATTCATTTGCAGGTCTGCAACTGATCAATCAGTTAATATAATTACACTGGAATAACTTTTTAATCCAAAATGTATGCTGTAAACAACCCCTCTCCCCCCCCCCCAAAAAAAACAAAACATAGGGGGGAATTCACAAGTTTTGAATAATTTTGATAATTACCAGTCTCTATTCCTCTGGTCAGTGTGTCATGTATGGCAGACTGTGTGTGTGTGTGTGTGTCAGCTTCTGCTTTGTCAATGGCAGTATCTGAAATGTTCAAACTGTTAATAACAGTGTTATAAATAAGTAATTGTGGATTATATCGTGTAAAAGAAAAAAAAGGCATAAGCAACCTGATGTGCATGATTAGAATAACTTTATGAAGTTACAAAGATGTGGTAGTTGTCAAACTAATAACAACAACAATAATAATGTTAATATAAGTAAGCTTCAGGAGCGTTTATTATTATTTTTAGTAGTAGTAGTATAATAGTAGTAGTCATAGTAGGTGTACTTCTCGGTGTTTTTTAAATAGTCTGAATTTGTTAAACGACTTGTACGTACATGGCCTGCAAACCACCATTGTATATTCTTCTTTAAATCGATGCAACAATAAAGAGTATAGAAACTAATAAGTAACTCAAACTCAAATGGTAGAACTCCCGCCCCCTCAAACTACACAGGTCGCGTTCATGTCGCTCAGAGGTCCGCAGTTCTGCGCAGCTCTGCGGTATTCCGCCAATGGGGTCGCGGCGATCCTGCAGATCTGCGCAGAGCTGCGGACATCTGCGCTGCACGACCGTGACCCGCGTTTCTTTCCTGTCTGTGGGATTTCCGGTGTTGCGCAGTGCGAGAGGTAGCCGAAATAAAGAAAGTCTGGGCGCAGAGAGAAGTTGGTGCTGTCTGGTGAAGTCCGGACCTCGCTGGCATGGACAGCCATCCCCTCCCAGAGCCCGGCGTCTGCGCCGCCCCGGCCCCCGCCGCCGCAGACCTGGCCGGGCAGATGCTGGAGCTGGATGAGGATGACGACTTGGAAGTTTTCAGTAAGGTAAACCAAATACAAAAAAGTTTATAGACAAGAGACTGGGAAACAGTGTAAACGGAGTATGGAGACTGAAGTGTTGCAGATCCGCGACGTGGTTCTACCTGGCAGCGACTATTGTATTGTTTTAATTCAATCCAACTTGTGCAGTTTGTTGCAAAAGTTGCTTTGGAAGAAATCAGGGTCATTTCTCATCGTGTGAACGGCTTCTCCGACCACAGGTTTATAAAAGAAAAGGCAGGAGGAGGGAATCAAATAGAAAAACAGCCCCAAGTGAGCCGCACTTTACTGGGTGTAAAGGTCATGACATGTTGTTTTCCGTGTAAAGAGTATCAATCCGCACAGGAGGGCCTGAGATCCAGCCGTGAGGAAATGTTTGATCATCCTCTCTTGCTCCGTAATGCTCCTACCCAGCAATAAGGTCATTTTGTTAAAGGGTAGGCGCGTCATCGTTTTGTTTTTACTTTCCACAAAAGCAAGATTACAAAAAACGGTTTCTAGTTGAGCTGATCCGGACTGTTAAACTTGTTCTGCAGGATTTGGGCTGTCTGGCACTTTTGGCAAACTGCACAATGTATATTTTTTCCGGATTGGACATGTCTGGCTGGTGGGATGCGGGTTTGATGTGCATCACCGGTGGGGGGGTGCAGGCTGCCTTTATTGTGAAAGGACAATGATTGAGCAGTGTCTGCAAAACAGAAGGCATGTGCTCAAAATGAAGTCTTTTGCATACCACACCTACTCTGGATTTGACTATAAAGAAAGCATCTTTTGTAGCAGTCAAACTTATGTAAAGATCAAAATGCTCCAGTGATTTGACTGGCCAAGTGATGACAACTAAACGTGGCTGCATAGATAGATGCATACAGTAACTAAATCAGCATTGGCGACTGGCTTTGGGAAAGTAAAGGATTTTTCCTGTTTTACCAAGTTAATAATTGTGAAACCTCACTATTGTGTGGAAACAAAATGTTGATAGGTTTAGTAATGCATGTTGACAAGCTCTTTTAGCATCAGTTTTGTGCAATGTGTGCACAAACTCAGAATATGATTTGGTTAATGTGTATAACATATTAACACTGTTTCCATTGCTCACAAAACTCAGTGACAACAACAAAATATTGTTCATGTATCTACTACTTTATGTGACAGAGGACACCAAAGATCTGCAATATTTGTGCTTTTAGGTCACTTTCAAAAACAACAATAATGGTTGCATCCTCACCTCAATCCTCAGGTTATTATAATTTTTTTTTAATCACCTGACAGTTCAGTACAATGGGTTGTTGTTTCCTTCTTGAAGGAAGGGTGTGCAGTGGGGGGCGTCATTACCTCATGAGTGAGTGTAGGGAAATGGCGACGAACAACTTAAGATAAAGGGTGCTGGAAAGAAGACGTCAAGACCTGCTAAAGTTAGATAAAACACTGCTGAGAACTATACTGTCCGTTCAGCAACTTTCTTCAGTATTTTTTTTTTAACATTTTCCTCCTCTTTTCATCAGGATGCCACACTGACTGATTGCAGTTCCTTCAATACCTCTATGCCAACATCCCCAGCATCCATGATTAATCAGTATAAATTTGAAGAGGAGCCAGATGCCAAAGACATATTCATCACAGTGGATAATCCCGAGAGTCATGTGACCGCCATAGAGACCTTTATTACATACAGGGTTTCAACTAAGGTAAAATCACAGCTTCTCCTTATTGTCTTGCTAACGTTGAGGCCTGTTTATTTAGATAGTGGAAGTGTTCCACCCAAATCCAAAATGTGGCTTTTCTGGTCCTGCTTTATGCAGGTAGGATAAGCGCATACTGCACATTTTTGTTGGATGTCTGTAATTACTATCTGTATTAGTTCTTAAAAGGTTGTATTCACTTTGTCATATAAACAGTGATCTCCTGTCTATTTGTATTAGATTTGTTTAATCAGTTATAATGAATCTGATTCTTATAACAAAACATTTGAAATCACTACCTTTTATGTAAGTTAGTTGGCATCACACACATTGTTCTATATAAACAAGTAAAAGCTGCATGGCAAATTTGAAAGGAAATTCACTTTTTAAAACTGATAAGACCTAATTCTCTGAATCTTTGTTGATTATTTTTTTCAGACCACTCGCAGTGAATTTGACTCCTGTGAATATGAAGTCCGTAGGCGTTATCAGGATTTCCTTTGGTTAAAAGGCAAACTTGAGGAGGCAAATCCTACTTTAATCATCCATGTAAGTACAGTGTTCTGAGTTTCCTTAACTGACTCGCACCAACAGTGTTGTACAGCAGTTTCCAAAAGCAAGTCTTTTGAGAGGCTTTTTTAAAATTCCATACATTCTCTATGAAATTTGGTCCTCAGTGTAATATGTGTTCATTATAGGGTATTTTACAAAGATGACATTCAAATAGTTTTATTATGATAAGTGACCTTTATGGACTTTTTCTTCTAGCCGCTGCCAGAGAAATTTGTGATGAAGGGAATGGTCGAGAGATTCAATGAAGATTTTATTGAGACTCGTAGGAAAGGCCTTCACAAGTTTTTAAACAGAATCGCAGATCACCCTATTCTTTCTTTTAATGAAGACTTCAAAGTTTTTCTCACAGCACAAGCCTGGGTAAGTTAATGAACTACAGCTTAAAATCATTATTGCTGTGTTTACATCATGCAGCTCATAATGATATCTCAATATGTGTTATAGAAAATGTTTGTTTCACAATTTTATTGGTAAATGTGTTTAAATTGTATACGTTTCTGAATCTGTACAGTTCTAAGTGATATCATATTTCTATATATATCATATTTCTTGACATGCTTTTGCCATCTTGTCTTCAGTAAATATGCAATATGCAGCACTTTTATCTTCTTACCATTTCACCGCTTTCCAGGAGCTTACTTCCCACAAGAAGCAGGGTCCTGGCTTCCTGAGCCGGATGGGGGACACCGTACGGGCAGTCGCGGCCTCCGTGCGCGGCGTCAAGAGCCGACCAGAGGAGTTCGACACGCTCAATGACTACGTAGAAGTTTTCGGCCAAAAAATGTCTGTGATGGATAAAATTGCACAGAGAGTTGTCAAAGAACAAAAAGGTATAGTGAGAACATATCACTACGTTAGATTCATTTAAAAAATAAAAACTTGGTGTATTTTAATTCTGTAGAAAAATGTTGTGATGGTGTTTTCATTCGCCATATATCATCCAAACTGTACTGATTATAACAGTTTTTAACCATATTATAAATCGAATTTGCACTCTTCACCAAGTACTTTATTGTAGAGTATCTGGAAGAGATGAAGGAGTATGGCCCAATTTACACTCTTTGGTCTGGGTCTGAAGAAGAGCTCGGGGAACCTCTGACAGCAGTTGCTAGCTGCGTTGACAAGTGCTGCAGAGAGGCTGAGGAGCACGTGAACTCGCTGTCTGAAAACCTGGTTCCCGTGCTCCACGAGTACGTTCTTTGTGCTGAGACTCTAAAGGTACGCAGGGTTGTATTCAATAGTTACGTGGATTTATTGCAGGAAGCCAAGCATTTTCTGTGTTTTAATAGGATGAAGGATTGTGATTAATTTTGTATGGTAAAATATTGCACATGAATGGTTTTATACCATCTTCATTTTCCCAATTGGCAGTTTTACCCTTGAACTGGCAGTTGTGCTCTGAGTGTCTTGATCTTTTCAGGGTAACAGCTTGATTCTCGCTATAAATAAATAAGCAGATTATAATGCTTCCTCACCTTGTTAACAAGCTCTCAGTTTTTAGGCGGTACTGAGAAGACGGGACAACATCCAAGCAGAATGCGAAGCTAAAAACGACGCTCTGGCAAGTAAGAGAACCGATAGAGACGCGGTAAGTACTTAATAGATTTTTCTGTTTTTTTTTGGCCCATCCGATTTAGACTGTAGTACTTATCATTTTTATGTACACTTTTTTTTCTATACAATAGGAGTTTCACCGTGTTTGGAAGTCAGTTCTAAGGATTATATAAATGTTATGCAAGAAACTTTTGATATTTAATGTAATATCAACAACATAAACACATTTTGGGGCTTTATAAGTGTTATCATGCAGATGCGTGCTTCCAAAGCAGAAGGTTGATAGAGGATTGGAATTGAAATGGAACTGCCACTTCTAAGCCATTGTTGGACATTTCCCATAATTAAAGTAGACGTAGGGCCTAATATTATTATTATTATTATTATTATTATTATTATTATTATTAATACTTTAAGTATATGCATCCCTATACATATTTCCACTTATTTCTATCCAAAGGTATTTCCATTTCTAATAATCCAAACTTGGACTCAAAAGAAGTGGAAGGAAACTTTTTTTTGTTATTATTATTTTTTAATATGCAGCTTATCAACGCTTTTGGGAAGTCATGTCAAAAAATGAACTTTAATAATTTACTATGTAGTGCTTTAGTATTTAATAGTTGTACACATACTGGTGTTAAGATTCCACACTGTAATCACAACAAATTAACACATCCACTGTGTCACTAGCTGACGGATTCTGATCTAAGCTTTGTGTTTGGGGGGTTCCTTGGCAAAAACCCTGAAGAAGCCAAACTGCAGAAAGAGCAGAGACTTGATGGTGAAATTGAAGAGGTACATTAACAGCACAGAAAGTACTGCTGAGCGGCTAGTCTTTGGCTTTGGCTTTCTTATGACAAGTTAACTTGAGATGGTAACATTTTAAATCTGTTCTTTCCAATCTGACAAGGGACTTAATTAAAATAAACCTCCATGCTTTTGACATCTGCGTGATGTGCCAGAGAACGTGGTAGGGTTACATTAGTAGTGGACATGGCTGTGGTGTTCCTTGCCACTGATGCTGTAATGCATGCAGCAATATGTTGTCTGTTCTGCTTCAACACGGCTCATGGTTTTCAAACAAATCATTGTACAATTCAGGAATAACCGCAAACAGGGTGACTGCTTCTTGTGAATAACAAACGTTGAATGGAAAAATTGTTCCATCAAAAAAAAAAAAAAAATGATTCATAACTTTTGTAATCTATTTTTAACTTGTTGATATTTATAGTTCAGTATTTTCTCAGTACTATAAAATGTTACCAGCTCATGAGGAAGAAAATGAGAACCCCATCGGTAAAACAGGGAGTCAAGCAAGAGAAATCCAAATTCAAATGTACGACTGACTTTTTTTCATGTACGATTATAATTTAAAGTAATGTATTTCATAAAATCTTCTAGGAACAAGGTGAAGTGCAAGCAGCACATGCATTTATCTTAAATTGGTGTTCCTTGTTTTTTTTTTAATTGAGTTACATTACAATTTGCACAGTAATATGTAAATGAGGTTCACCTATTGTATGTTGAGATGCATTTGATGTCAAACATGAAAATTTGGATTTGCGCTTCACTCCCGGCTCTTATATATGGGGCCCTTCTCATGACCAGTTCTAATGGAGGGGCTGTCCTACTTCCTTTAACATGGCTTTGCTTCCCTCGTCCTCGTGAGTTACTTTCAGGGTGTTTCACAGCAAGTACTTGACAATACTGTTTCTCCAGCACTGACTCATATTCTAATATCTCTAAACTTTGCTTCATATGTGTGTTTAAGCAAACATAAATACACATTTAAGCCAGTTTAAGCAAAACAATTGTGCAAGAGTTATTCTAGGTGTATGTTTGCAAACTGTTGTTCTAATACTTCTGAGGTGATATCTAGTTTAGATCTGTTTTGTATGAATGAATGTAATACTGTTGGCATCCATTAGATGGCAGCTAAGTTAAAGGTAAGTATTGAACACCCTAAACAATAAGCCCCAGTGTATTTTCACATACATGTTTAGCATTTGTTTACCTATACATTTTATTACACAGGTTCAGAAGTGAAAAATATATTTTCTAATATAAAATCCATTTCATTCCATTGACGCATATGAATGCTATTGATTTTTACATGCAATTTGTGAAGCCTGTTTCTCAGGAGATATTGACATTTGGAGATTTTCCCGGACTGTGTTACGACATTGTTACTAATGAACAGTCTTTTATATCACTGGGGGTATTGAAAATAGCCATATTGACCAATTGCAGGAGCAGAGCTTCTCTGTACTAGGAGAGTAAAGCCTTCTGTTCCACTTGACATATTGAGATAAACACTAAAAGCTTTGTGTTCAGTTTTAAATGGGTATTTTAAGCCCCTTTGTTTCATGTTGAGCACCTGGATGGGAAATAAGTAGCAGTTGGCGGCAGCATTCGGTAGTGATTGTTATAGCTGTTCATGAATGCCAAATGCAGATGATTTTCTCTTTATTTAGTTGGAAGAATTGCTGGTAGTATAGAGTGAATTTATGTAGTCAAATATTTACCTGTGAAATGGACCAGTCATCTAATATAAAGGTGGTTTTAGTATTCTTGAGATAAACACATTTGTTGGTACATTATAAAGTGTATAAAGATAAATTGGGGACCTATCAAGAAACTGCTTGATGAGTCAAACTGTGAGCATGGTGTCCTTAAGAGCCTCTTCTCTTTAGTTGGCAAATCATTATCCAGCCCTGTTTTTTGTCTTCATTCGTTGACGCCTCACCAACCTGACACTTTTGCTGAGGTGCGCCAGGACCGCACCTTTAACTGCTGTGCCATGTGGACTCAATCCAGACGTGTTTCACAGGAAGTCCTCTGTTTGGTCTGAATCTGTAACATTGAAGCCCTAATCTCCTGGCTTCAGCATCATGAATTAATGAATGAGCATTTTAGCGAGTTAAATATTTAATTTTAAGGATGTGTTCTAGGAGAAGATTGTTCCTTTATGAATTTAAAAAGCACCAACATTCATACGTATTAAATGTTAAACTTGATTTTGCCCTATTACATACTGTAATCTGTTTAAGCATTTATTTTGTATCATTCCATTGAATGTTTGGCATTGAATCCAGTTCTGTCTGGTCATGTGACTGTTTTGTGTGTTGCATTACACTTGCTACTGTATATTGGTGTTTCTACAAAGTGTAGCCTTTTGTTTTCTTTGATTAATCAATTTAAATTGTATAAATATTGCACTGGTTTTACAATCTATTTATTAGTAATGCAGTGCTAATTTCTTCTTCAGTATTATGATGGCACCTTTACTTAGCCAAGCAACAAATCATCTAAAGTAGGATGGTGCATATACTCTATTTCAGCAGAATGAGAGATTGTAATCTATTATCAAAGGATAAGACTAAGATGAGTCAAATGATTGCTAACATCACACATAATGCAGTCTTGTAGATTGTATGCTCTGTGGCATGACTACACTTATACCAGGTTAAGTATTCTGACTTTAAACTCTTGCAGTTTTGTTTTGTGACACACCTGTGCTTATTTTGATGTGTCAAAGAATTTCTACACCACTGTTCAGATTTTTTTTCTCTTTCAGCTCAAAGACGAAATTGAGAAGCTGGAAGACAAAGCTGAGTGTGCCAACACTGCTTTAAAAGTGGACTGGGAACGGTGGCACAGAAACATGCAAAGAGATATCAAATCTTCATTCCTGTACATGGCTGAAAGGAATGTTGACTATTATGAAAAGGTGAGATTATAGGAATTTATTTGCTAAGTTACTATATGCACTGTTTTGTCAGCATGCAGTTTTCAATGATTCCATGCTATATAAAAAAGAAAAAGATGATGATCATAATATAATAGTATAACCATAATATCATCTATCTCATCATTATGAAATATATTATGCTATACATTTTTGAACTGATGATGTTATTCACATGTAAAACATGTTATGTTGGAATGATCCGAATCACTCTTTACCATGTGTGACACTTATACGACTTCCTGGGAAAAAAAAAGAGATTACACCCTGGGTGCATATCTGTAGATGTTGTGTTGCCCCTGCAGTTTGTGTGTTCACCAGAAGAGGGATTCTCTTGTTGCATTTATTATCTGGGGGGGAAAAAATCAGGAAAAAAAAGGACAGTAACAAAATACTTGTTACTCTTGCATCTGACTGAGTCTTTATTGATGTTTTACTTCTTAATTAACCACACTTTTTTTGTTGTCTAAAGTCTGAACTTTTGTTTTTAATTTTGCGTGATTATCTATATGTATGAGTGAGGGGGAGGGGTGTAGCTGCATAGAACAAGTGCCAGGGTAGTTGGCAAATGGGAGCAAGGGGCAGACAAGCATTTGTTTGGACATGCAGCACCAATTTTTGTCCAGTTTGCATTATAAGCATGTCCAAAATCACTAAGGAGTTACTGTGTAAGGTAGAATAATAATTTATTGCAATCAAAAATTGCAGAGCTATAAAATATGCATCTGAAAAATGGTGAACTGAAAGATAATGTATGCGGAGTCACAAAGTTCTCTGGACAAAAACTGTATTCTTTATTTAATGGTCTTGAATCCCATATTGATATGCTTCAGCAATGAGGGATGTGTGAATTGCTGGTTAGCAATTGATAATTTAATGCTGGTTCCAGTGTTTAGATGTTTACAGCTACTGCAATAATATTTTCTAAAGGCTTTGCAATACAGGTAGCTATGGCTGAAGTCTTTAGCAATAAATAGCTGAAAGCATTTCATGATTTATGTAAGCTGATTTGACCCCAATAATGAGAAGCACAGAGCTGTTTGTGAAGAATCCTGGATTAGAGACATGGTTCACAGAATTCTTAAACCTCCAAGGAAATGCAATGCTTTCTGTATACCACTGTCATTGCAATAATGTGCCTTGCTTAGCTTGAAGAGAAGGCAGTGGCAGTGCGTTGCTTTGAGGTCATGGTGATGTGTGTACTGTGCCAGCACCACAATGTTAAGGACATAAATAAAACGCCCATCTCCATGTTGTTGTTTTTGCCGTTACTAGAACAGCTATAAAACCTACAGCATTTAACATGCTTAACATGTAAATGTTAAATGTGTAACCAATGAAGATTCATGAATATAATGCCATTTAAAGGTCTGATTGGGAGGTAGGTGTTGTCCACAATTTCCCTTATTGTACTACCGTGGCAAGCTGCTTTTCTCATTACTTTACTGTAGTACGTTACTGTAACTTCATTGTAAATCACTGTGCAGTGAAGCAGTTATGGCAGGTGATCGTTGTTGCTGGAATGACAGATGCGTCTCTGGTATAATGTCGATGTACATTGTTTCACTTGTACAGCTGAAAGGTTTTTAACTTTTCTTAGGGAATCTGTTATTTCTGCCAATCATTTGTTGGTGGTGGCACTATTTAAACAAAACATGGACAGATGAGACGAACATAACTAGCTACATTTCTGAAGAGTGGCCTGTAGTTTTAGTTAGTTATGTGTTAATAGGTGTCAGGATTACGGAATATAGATTAGACATTTAGTTGTTTGGTCAACCAGAATATTCTCATTGATACTTATTTGATTAAAATTCAAGCTTTGTACACAGATTTGCAATGTTGTTTTATAAGCATTGTATCCTGCATTTTCTACTTCTATATAAGATAGCAACTTCAGGGGATTGCCATGGAGACTCCATAGCAACAAGACTGTTGCCAGAAGATTGGGAATTTTAAAGAGAAGTGTCTCTTATTAAATACATGATTGTATAATACTGTTCACATTTTTGCTCTCAGGATTTGGTGTGTGTATGTATGTATGTGTATATATATATATATATATATATATATATATATATATATATATGTGTGTGTGTGTGTGTGTGTGTGTGTGTATATATATATAACACACACACACACATATGGTTGGAAGTATTCACACCCAGATATTAAAGATATATTTTTAGTATTTGGTGAACTCAAACCTGTGAATATTACAGTAGAAGTGACTTAAGATGGGGGGTGGGAGGTGGTGTAAAACCAAGAGAGGGGCAGTCAGAGCTGAGTCTGTGTGTTTTTTAGAAAGGTGTCAAAGAACTGCAAAGCCATAGATGTAGTTTACTCATCATAACTGATGTTTAGCCTCGGGAATTTTGGCATTTAAAAGACCACATGACCAAAATAATCTTCACAAAAAACCCTGCAGCTGATGGTCACAGATGGGACATTGTTAAACGATCTTCATGTTTAAGAAAAGGTTTAATAAAAGGTCTTTTCTGCAGTCGTGTTGATCAGCATTGAAAGTAATGCATTATGATTGTTTTATCCATAAAGGAGATCCTTTCAGTTTGGTATCCCCTTACATTAATTATCAACAGACTTCTGCTCAATACTGTTGAAATTCTGGGAGTTGAATGGTTTGGCTTTTGCATTGAGAAGTGTAATACTCTAATAGATTTATTTTGGCAGTAACACTGCATGTTGCACATGATATGGCCTTTAGAGACCGGTTTGCATGTATTTGGATGGGTTGGAAGCATTGCTGGTGTGATCCTGCTGTTAGATGGAGGTCAAGGAATAATTATCCAGTCTTCTGATCACACTCTGGATAATAATGCGACTGGTCCAGTTCATAAGTAGTTATGTTAGGGGCTGGAAATTCATAATGAAGACAAGGTACCGCTTCCAGCTGTGTGATTGTGCTCATTTAAAACTCCAAAACTGAATTGGTTTGACCAGCTGGTTATCCATATGGCCCTGGCACAGACATCATCAACCTATGGGAAGAGCTGCACAAATCCAGTGCTTATTTTTAATTTCACTAATGTGAAAAAATATGAAATTAGCAGTGGTTAAATTCTCTGAAAGCTTATATTGCAGTCATTGATGTGTAATGAACTTCAGTATAGGATGTATAGAGATTCTTCTGACAGTTAGTTTATTACATTTGCTATTTTAAATAGAAGCACACAGCACACACTTAAAATGTGTATATGTTTGGCCAAAAAAGCAAAGCAATGTCTTTATGGTCTGTTCTTAAGTGTTGTTCTTAAGAGATCTGCATCCTTAAACAAGAGGGGGCAGACTTTTAAAACCCCAAAATGCTGTTGTCAGTTTGTTGTATAGCTACTAAAACTTCTGGGATATGATAATCACTTATCGGACACATCAGGAAGTATGTCTAAAACTGCCATATGTAGGATTATTGATTTTATTTTAAAAAAATGTTAAACTTGCCTTATTCATAGGGACAGGTCATGTTGCTTCTAGTCAATTCTTGATCCGTCTAATCTCTTCACATGAATGTTTCTCACATTTTGACTGGACTGCTAGGACATTGTCAGAAAATGCCAATACAGATTGGGAAGTGTCATAAATATGTGCATAGCCTACATTGTAATGTCAAATCCTGCTGGCTTTAATTGAAGTCTAAATCTCAACAGCCCCAAGCTTAAGAAAAACAAATATCTCACTTCACTTGCAATGAAATAGTGCTTTTTGTGGGTTTTCACTGTGTTCACTGTATCAGCACTGATTTCAGTATCTAGAGAGGTTTAAGGGAATCATCTAGCAGTCTGTTATTTTTATTGCTTAGCAGAAACCCTTATGCAGGGACAATTCTTTTTATATGGGCTATTACAAATGTATTGCTTGGTTGAGTCTTCCAAAATCAGGCTTTTCTTTGAAAATTATTGCACAGATGGTAAAGCAAGACCTGTTCAGACTAGTCATAATTGGTCACCTTTTCTCCATATATGTGTGTGTACACTATTTTATATAATAATAATAATAATAATATGCAAAGCTGTAATAATTAGGGTTTGTTTCCCAGTGCCAATAGCCATTTAGCAGGCACTGTCAGAAGCATCAGTAAAGGTCAGTAGCAGAGTCACATCCTGTGCTACACTGCCATCTTGATTAAATCTTTATGACAGTCTGTCAGCTGCCGCATCTTTGAATTGCTTCAGGTCTGCTCGTGATTTGAGAGCTTCAGAAGAGCCTGAAAACTTGTGGCGTCGAGTCAGTGCAGTGGGCTCTGTATGAATATTAATCAGCGGCTTGCTAAGTGACAAATACCAAGCTCGGGGCTGACCTGAGCTTGTGAATGGAATTAGGTACTAAAACAAAAGTAGCTCCGTGCATTACTTGCATCAGGTATTAAAAGGACTGGATTTATTTTGGTGTCTGATAGATTTATTCTTATGACAGTATTTTAGTCCAGAAGAGACCTGTCATTACTAGTGAAGCCTGCTCATACTTATTATCTGAATTTGGTGCTCCCCAGTGGGTTTCCACCCTGGTATTAAATTTGAAACCATAACATAGCTTACACCCCCAGTGAACCCTTCAGATTCTGTTTTCAGTGTGAAAGATTGCAGTTTCAAAAAGCAAAACTTGGATCAGTATCATCTTGTTCAGCTTTATGAGGTGAATTAGACAAATGGGCCTATAGTTAATCAGATATTTGTCTCTTTGTGAAGGGGGAGGATAGTTGCATTGTTGCATGTATCTGGTATCATTTTAAAATACATTTTCTACACATTTCGGGATTGTTTTATTTACTTGTGGGGTTGTGGGGTCGGTGGGGGGATAAATGGAGAAAACAACATCCCATTTTAATAATTCCACCTGAATCTGTGTTTCTTATATTGCAGTGCCTTGCCATATGGGAGTCTTTCCTCGTTTCACATAAAAATGACCTTATTGCGGAGACAGGCAGAGAAGAGAATTGCTAGGATGGCCTCCAGCACCACAGCAACTGACCAAAGACGCATCCCCAGGTTACTTAAGGACATTTCTACTGGATTTTTTTTTTTTTTTTTTTCTCATTTATTTTATATTGTAATATTACAGATATGTTGGGAGAGATTTTTATAAATCCACCTCAGGGTATTCAACTGCCATGATGCATTTGATCAATATACTATTAGTTGCACATAGTGGGCCTTGTTCATAAATAATGGAACCCATAACTGCTTTATTAAAAGAAACGAAAAATCCAGTGTTTAACATATACACACACGGGATATTTCTATTGTTTAAGGTATAGACATTTTCAAGGAATTAAATATATATTATATATTTTTCACAATTTCACGAAATGCTTTTAATGAAAATTCGGATCATATTTTGAAAAAATAAATATAAAGTAACTGGTTAAATATTCTTTAAAAATATTCTTCATAAAATAAAATGCTAATTGCAAAAAAAAAAAGTAGGTCTCAAAACAAAACCAGGTCAGTGATTTAATTATTTCTGTTGTACTTTTAATCTAGTGATTTATTTGCCACTATTGATCTGTCCTTCTTTGCCAAAAGCTTTTTTTGATGCCATGAGGGGATTTTTCTCCTTGTTATCAGTGGTTCATAGACTTTTTTTTTTTTTTTTTTTTTTTTGTAATGACTTCCCAAGTGTGTGATGACCTGTGTTTGAAAAACTGATGTTATAAAATGACCTGTAAAATATATAAGGGTGGCATTAAAGGGAATATTTAATGTGTTCCCCTAAGAATGTATCATGAACATCTTTCAGTTCACACTAAATTAGATGAAAACAGATCAATCGCATTAGAATATATTATTTGCCTAAAGACTCTGCTGCTTTCAAGGACTTCTCTATCAAAACATCCACCACTTGTTATGCATCTCATTACTTGCTGCTCGCCCCCAGCAGAGTATACAGTGTAACCACAATGAGAGAGTGGAAACCAATGCATCATTCGGGGGGTTGACGAATGGCATTAATTGTCCAGGAGAATGACTAAAACGTCCCAACGTAAAATTATGAATAACATAGTTCAGCATTTTATTATAAATGTTTTTGAATATGAAACACCCAGAATATAGATGTTTTTCATGGTTGTACTAATAACCATATAATCAACCTATTACAGCCACATACTGCAGGAATGTGTATTCACATGTCATGCATTTTCCATTGTGGTGGAAACTCATGTATTCCTTCCCATTTGGCCCTTTCTGCAATGGCCATGTGTGCATATTCATCATCAGTGGAAGTAGAGCATGCCAGATTCCCAAAATAGGTTACTGACGTGACTTAATCACATTAAATATTGAACTGCTTGCTTTAAACTACTTGGAGGCCTTCAATTGTTGTATTTGCCAGTATTTCTAATTAGTGTTATATCTTTGCTTAGATGTGCCTCCTGTCGATTATAAAATGTTAATTCCCGTGTCCCTAGAAGGTGACAGCATTCTGTAATAACATTCATTGGTTTATTATTGGAATTCGACACACTAAGGTATCAACAGCGATCTTTATAAATGGTTCATTATGGGCTATATCAATAAATAAAATGTTTGTTTACAAATATAAAATGTTTTTCTTTTGTTCTTTCAATATTTTCAGTGTGTAAATTAAAAATTGTGTGCTGAAGCATTTACTAGGATTACAAGGACCTAATCCCTACGTATGCAAATTAATATTCTAACAGACGAAGCTTGATTTTAAATGATGGGTAGATAGAGTGGGGCAGTGCATTCTAAGACCATCGATCAACGGTAAACGGTAGTTTTCTATCTTACCTCGAACATTGAAACCACATTCCTCTAATTAAAAGACTGGACATTTTAAAAGCAAATAAGGAGCGCAAGGTGCTGCACGTACAAGCATTCACTGCTGGCGGACAATGTGCATTGAGAATATGTTGGGCAGTGTCTGTGATGGCAGCGCTGCATGTGGCTTCCATTATATCAGCTGTGCACAACCTAAATTAAAGGTCTGTAATGCTTTGTGTAAATACTTCCTGTCACCTGTGTTGACACCGAATAATTTCCCCACATTGCAGCATATTTCGTTACCATAACACGTCCTGGGATTAAACGGCACCTGTTAAATAAGAACCTGGAAGAGCAGCCGGTGCTCCCTAGCATTCAGGGAATTAAGGCGCTTGTAATGACTCCACGGAGAGAGAGGGGAGGATAAACAGTAAAAATAAAAAACAAACTCATTTCAGTTTCCGGAAGATGGGACAGAAGGAATAGCATCAAACATGAGGGAATAGGCCACGCTTTTACCCAACAGGGCCGTTAGCACTGTTTATTAGTACCAGTTAAACAATTACCTGATGTATTGTAGTAGCTTTTTGATTACATGCTTTGTAATTTCAATTATCTCGTTGCTTTGTTTCCTTCACACACTAATGAGAATTCCTATTATGAATACTTCTACTGATTTTAAACCAGAATCCAGTTTGGGAATAAAATATAAATGCATATATATACATGGATAGATGGAAAAATACCAATTGGCTCGCATGCATAAATTATTTTAATTTGCCTGGTGCTGGGGATGTTGGAAAAATAACCTTGGTTCTTCCTAAGTGCAGATAAGCCTGCAAGCTCTGCACGTCTCTTCCCTCAAGGACAGTTGTAAATGCAGAGCTTCATGCTTCCAAGCAAAAATAACATGTATTTATGTTTTCATTCTAGACAGTTCAAGTAATATTCTCCTATTTTCTCACACGTAATACATCCTATGACTTTTTAAAATATATGTATTTTCAAATCATGAGTTGATTTCCTTCTTTCATTTTCCATTAAACTGAATTGGTAAGTTAAAGCTTATGTCCTTAATTCCAGATCCACTTGGTCAGTTTAATATCTACATAAGTCTTGGCAGTCAATTAGGTAATCTGTAATCATAATAGACTGGACTGTGTTTTGTAAACTTCATGGTAGTTTTAAACCACATGATGCAATATTTGCAATACAGATAAACTGTCGTCAACTTTCCTGGAATTTAGAAATAAGTGTCACATTTTATATTATTACAATGTTCAGGTTCTGGAAATGTAAATACAAATAAAAACTATTTTGGCACACTTAGTATCGGAAATGCAGTCTGATTTATATGTTTTACAGTGACTAGCAAGAAATTCTTTCTCTGTCACTAATTAGTCATTCTTAGGTTTACATACCTTTCCATTGAAATCGTCAATCCTTTCTAACATCTTAATTTACATCAAGGAAGTGCCTTTGTCCCGTTAATAAACCGGTCCCGAGTTCCTGGTTACAGTTGTGTACCATAATAATTACTCATGAGGGAGGGAAATCCATGTGTAAATATCATAGCTTGATCATGTGACTAAACAGTCATCATATTCTGAGCTGCTCTTCACAGAACAAGCAATATGAAGGATAGACTATACCCAAGAAAGCTAAATCCTGCTAGAAACAGGTAATGGATTGTATTTTTCCTTCAGTCATATGCGTTAAACTTACAGCACTTACCATTTCAGGTTTTTGTTTCTCTTGAAGAAAGCGGTGTGAATATTCAGGTTCACTGAATCGTAAAGAACCTACATTCATTAAAAAAAGGATTGTTTGTGAGCTAACAAACATTTTTCTTTTTGTTGCATTGTTTTTGCTTTGCGTACATTTTGGTTATAATTATGGATGTTTTTTTGTGAAAAAGTAGTTTGCTACTTGCACCACAGTTCTGAACTTCTAACTTAGATGTTTTGTAGAATAACACCAACAACAACACTGTCTGATCTGCAACCAATTCCATTACAATGCAGAAGCTTGGAGCTGACGAGCCAAAAGGGAATATTTAAAGCAATATGATCTAGCCAGAAGGCTGTTGTTTTATTAAAATCTTTCAGCTTATAAGTTCCTATAGGAAGTATTTACCTCCCTTGGACTTTTCACATGTTGTTATATTTATTCTGATATACACAACCTTCTCCACACTTTCAATCTGGGAATATATATATATATATAAGTTGTGCACTCTACAACTATAGCTAAAGTAATATACATATGTTTATGTAGCTGTGCTTAGGAAAAGTATTTTTATAACAATCTCCACGAATCTCTGAAATGCTTCTGAACAGCAAGCCTCCACATCATTTTATCACATACCGTGTCACTGTGAAACTTCCATCTGGGTTTAGATAACACAGTATAGAAAGACTTTCATCATAGCTAAGTTTACTGTAAGCTACAGGAAGATTCAATCCAAACTGCCACACAAGTTTCTTGATTTCAACAATGTGAAATGTTTCTGTGTTTTGACAGTATTACTTGTGGCATTCATTTTATGTGGGATATATCTACTCTTAGACAGATAATCATTACTAAGATTTTTTTTTTTTTCTAACACATTAAGGGTAACTTTCGTATCAATGCTAATTTGAGGTGCTAAGGATGAAAAGTGCATTAATTTATAATATATGATGATGTTAATGATGTTAAAACAATTGAGATTTCAGTTTTTCAGGCTATACACATTAAGGACGGGTTTGTGGTTGCGAAGAACTCTCCGGTTATTTAGCACTTGATGACAAATGACTTTTTAATAAATTAAAATGTGATCATGTTTTTCGGAAAATACTTTCTAGTCAAGATATGCCCTACTAACATTCCACTGAACATTTAACATTATAAGGGCTTTATTTCAGTTAAGCGTGTTACTTATTATGATAAGCTCTAAAAATAAATATTATGTAGAGAGTTGGTGTTATGGTGCAGCAATCCAGGAACAAAACTATGAAGGGATAAAAGTACAGTGTCTCCTATCACACAATGCTCTGTATGTATGTGCGGTCATTAATTGTCAAAATATACGTCATTACAAAGCCTAATATCAATGTTTTTACTTCATTTGTAAAATATATTTGCAGAATTGAAGAAAAAGAGCATTTCTGTAGCGGTTGGCAAGTGTTTGATGAAGGTGACCACTCCATAGGTAAGGAAACGCAACGGCCCATTTGTCTTTTCTTTTTTCCAAAAATGTAAAGGTTGACTTCATGTTCTTTGTAAATACATACTGATAAAATTCCTTTTTGAGGCTAAAAATTTGAGGCCTGAACCAAATCAAAACTTCGGCCCACCTGCCAACATTTCTTAACACAAAGTACTTCATGTTGGATAAAAAGGAGATCTTTGTGTCAAACAAAAAGCCACCACCAAGTATTGCAATCGTATTTTTTGATTGGCGAACTCTGAACATTACACTCGCTATAGTAAGATTTTTTAACTTTGTAAAGTGTGTTTTTGCAATCCCTTGACCGTGAGAAAGGCAAGGAAATTATGACCATCTATACCAAATCCAGCTCCCTGACACAGATGGAATCCCTATCAGAGGCACTTAATGACTAAGCTCAGATTTGAAACATTAACCATAGAGAATTATTATTATTAATAAAAGCAATTTTAAATTATTATTATGGTTATGACAGTAGCATTCCGTACACGTCTAAATAACTACTTAGCATTCTCTCGAGGAGCCGTCTCGGCCAGTGTGTGCTCAGAGGATTTGTTACTCTTAGTAAGCAGCTGATGGAATGGAATTTGATGCAATAAAATAAAAATAAAAAACATGTATTATTATTGATTGATTTATTCATCTTTTTTGCAGCATATGCTGTACCTTTGAAAATCTATAGCTTACTTTAACTCCTGTGTAGGTTTTATTGCAACATTACAAGACAATTTATACTTTTTTTGTATTCACATTTCCCGATACCTCTGGAAGCCTGGCATTATTAAATATTACCCAACGAATTCATGAAAATTGTGCTCAGATTGTCATATTTGAGAGTATTGTTGTAAACTATATAGTACCATATAATATATAAACTAATTTTGCAAAGTCTAGGCAAGTGTTGGATTTGATTATTTCATCATGTTCAACTTGCTGTCGGCAAACTGGTGTCTTTAAGTGTCTGTACAAGGTGCACGTAATGAAAATGCTGAACACTAAGCAGTTCAGCATTTATATTTCACAATGGCTTGCTCCCAGCGTCTGCTTCGTGGCAGATGGTTCTCATGTTCTAAGTCTAAATTCCTGGGGAGCAGAGGATGAGAGTGGAAGGTGATTACTCTGATTGAGTTCACCATTACAAAGCCATCCTCTCCATCAGCCAACTCCTTTCATTGAGCAGCAGAACTCCCCTGTTCTGTTTGCAAATACAACTGTGTTTAGTGAATCACCAGGGAGAAACCCAACCAAAAGCACTCATAGCAAGCATACAACTGAGCTGTAATATTTCTCAGCTTCAACATATGATTTATGATTGGAGACGTCCATCAAACAATAGGCAAAGATTATAAACCTCCCACGTATGTCATTTACTTTTGAAATGGGAATGCAGTGTCTTTTTGTTAGTCTCATGGGGGCTCTTTTCATTTTTGTTTGCAGCTAGAACTATGGAGATATTCTAGATAATATATACAGAAGTTGTGATTTTTTTGAATATTTCCTTCTTTCTGAGCAAACTGAACAAATTGCAGTAAGATATCAGCAGAATATTACACTCACACACACAGATCTGTTTCATAGAGTGGAATGGATGTGATTATGAACTTGTGCACGAACTTGTAATTTACCTTACAGTTTACAGCAAAGTCACATTAAAACAGTGGTGTTAGTAAAAATGTATAGAAAAAGACTTCGTTTTTGAATACATGCAACATTATATACTAAAATTGTAACACGTTCATTGCAATTGTAAATTATCCATGAGGAACATAAATTACATGCAGCACTCTGGAATGTTCTTAAAGTGATTAGCTTTGCTCTTGAAAATAACTATCTTTTGGTTAATTTATTTTTATAGTACAGAATCAAATCTCGTTTGTGACCAAAAAATGCTAGTGTGAAAGAAAAAGTAAGGGTTAATGTCCACTGCAGGGAGTGAAATCGCTGCAGTGAGACAGAGATGTGTGCATTGTTTAAAATAATTGTAAATGTTCATTACCGCGCTGATTCTTTCCCTTATGTTTTTTTAATTTTTGGCTGCAACAGTAGGGGTCAATGCACTAGAGGGCAGCTGGAAGTATATTATTGATCTGCTTTTGCGGGGATGTAGTGGGATCTGACATTTATAGTTATTGCTTCTGATTAATCATAGCCTTGACAGAGCCAAAGCCAGCTCAGCAATTCTAATGTGCCTGCTTTGTAGCTCATATGAGCTAGAACAGAAACCGTGCCATAAAGCAGATCTATTGCTCGATGATAATTAAGAGTACAGATTTGGCATGGGAAATGTTACATCCATGCCTACATTTATAAATACATATTGGCACAATTCACCTGGAAATATCCACAGCCTTCACTTATGACAATGTTATAGAAGTGATTGGCTGAGTTAAATAAATGCCAGCAATTAAACTATAATTAAACTACACTTATTGAAAAATTATGTATTTTGGGATTTTGATTAACGTTGACAATTCATAAACGGAAGATTGCGCAGTGCAGTGAAGTTTGTCATGGTAACACATGGTACAACTGTAGGCTGTGAAAATAGAGAGTGCAGTTTTTTCTCTCCATGAAAAGCTATCTTGTGTGTAAATTATACAATTGTAAACATAGCTTTGTGCTCTGGGATATAAAGTGGACTTATTTAAATGTGTATAGAAAAGCATTTGGCTAGGAAACCATGACAGGATTAAAATACCTAATTTTACATTTAGTCTGCATTTAGTATTTTTTTATTTATTTCAGATGAGATTGAATTTCATGGAATACAAAAACCTAAACTGGTAGGGAAACTGAAATGCAGAAGCCTAGATGAGAACAACATCGTCATTTCACCTCACTTACTCACCTCGTGCACCGAAGCGGGGTCTCTCAGTGAAGAGCTTCAAACAACACGACCGTTCTTCCCAGTGATCCGCAGCTCCTGTCCGAAAACATTCAGCACCCTCAACAGTAAGCAGTTAAGGAACACCCCCAGCACTGGAATGGTAACCAATTCATTTCATTCATCATCATCTGTGGCTCCTAAAGAACAGAGCGGCAAAACCTGCAATAACCCTGCTTTCAATATCTCACAAGTGAAGCGGTTCATATCTTTGACGCACAGCGGCCTATCAACCCCATTTATGAAACGCGCCGCACAATCTACTATCAGCAGAGATTTTAAAGTGACTCCTCACCATCTCCTCTCTGCTGCTGATCACACACTTCAGCAGTTCAAGATGTCGAGTCCAAAGGAAACATCATCCACTGAGCAGCTGGACAGAAACCAAACGATGTGCTCCACTGACGAGGCCTGGCGAAAGGCTCGGTCAGGAATGGCTTTGCTAACAGATGATATTAGGGCACTGGGTAGAACCTCACAAAGACACATCTCAGTGCTTCTTGGAATGCATTTTAATGAAGGTTGCCAGGTGGAGAATTGCTTTACAAATAGTGTGTCAGGCTATCAAACCTCAAGTTACTGGAGTCCAAATTGCCAGAAAGGATTATCTAAACACAACCCTGATCTGCACTACTTTCAATTTGTGTCTTCACCTCGAAATCGACTGATGAGCAAGAGTTCTCATCCAAATGAAGACCTTCAACTTCTGCAGCGAGACAAAATTAAACGAAGCTGACAGAATTAATGGGTGACTGAAATGTTTCGTAGAGAGATCAAAGGAGCATGGAACAGGTCCCAGGACATGGCGCTGATAGGGGCAAATTGGGACTGTAGCCCATGGTAAGCAGCTGTTCTGAGTGCACAGGCATTGCCACTTGACAGAGCATGGGCACACTTGAGTAAGATGCAGTTTTTAGATGTATCGCTGAACCAGAACAAACTAGAACAATCTGATAGACAAAAAAACCTTGCTATCAGCCAGGCCAGAAATGATGCGATATCATCAAAGACATTCTCCTCTATGAAACGCATAAAGCATATAACAGAAATATGGATTCAATCATTTATATCCCTATACTAATAGACGCTACAGTTTATAGAGTTCTGTGCCAAGCCTGAGATGCACAAATTAACATTAATATTTGGTTAAATTGAACTATACATTTAATACTGGGATTGATGTTTATTCATTATTGCTATTTTTAAATTGTAAACATTTAAAACTGTGTGAACAGAACAGGCAGTTCCCAGACAACAGTTCTCTTGCGGCTCAGTTTTCTTGTTGTTTGATGTGTATCATTTTTCTTCCCATGACTGTTTTTACCTTTTGTGCAAGTGCTTGGTCTATATGAATAAGATACGCTTTTCTCTTAGAGATATAACAGATGGAGCCCCCAAAATTAATAAGTTACAGTTAAAATACAGCACACGTTTAGTAGAGCGAGTTCATTAAAGAAGTTAAGCACAGACTGAACAGAACTGGTTTGCTCAATATCTTAGCAACAACACCCTTACAGCTGGGTGTTTCTGAAACAAAGGATTAGGAAAATGAATCACTTAAAAGCTCAATTACTAGAAGCAATTAAGAGTTTCACTAGAACAAAAACCAGATTGCACAGTGTCAGGACTGAGAAATGCTAACCAAATCCTTATTGTAATTCTCACTCCAGACTTGTAGTCACACTGAACAAGATTGTTGACAACTCGTACCTAGGCAGGACTCATGGAAATATAAAATATTTATGTGTTTGACCATATTCTGAGAATCCTTTTGTTTTATATTCTTGTTATCATTACTACTGCTTTTATCTACAAACCACATATACACATTTACTTCTAGATTTAGTTTTTTATTCAAATAAGTCTTCAAACTATGTCATTTTTATTTCTTTTACAGTGTAAAAGGTCATGATTTATTAAATTAACAAGGAAAGGGAATAAATATAATATGTGGAGCAATATTAAAATGACAACAAAGCATGAATTAGAATATTAACAGTAACATTACCAAATCACTAGCTGTCTAGGTGACCCTGTAATGTTTGAAATCATTGAACAAAATTCACCATTTGATAATGCCAAAAAACAAACTCTAAAACTCTACATGTTATATGGATACTTCATTCAACGACACAAAATCATTAAAAGATGTACAACGTGTCAAGTCTGACAAATTCATTCAGTAGCTGTAATACAAAATACAATGGAAAAATAAAAGCTTTATTCACAGGTTAGGCAATAAAAAGCTGCCCATAGCCAATGACTGCCATTGGTACTCAACATTAAAATAAACTCACGTTTAAATGAATAGAAGTAATGATGGAGATGTAACCATTGAAAAAAGTACATACAAAATAAATCAGTGGTACATGACTGATGCTCATGGTATATTAAAACGCCTGTAGTGGCACCCTTTTATATCTGTTAAGGACTGAAATGCGATCGCATGTTCACTGCACAAAAACAACGAGGGACAAAGGGGAAGGATACATAATTACTGTAATTACATCTCTGATTTTGTAGCAGCATTTTTAGGGATATTGATCTTCATTCCGGGTGTTGTGAAGCAGCAATAGAGACGCTCTGAGTTGCATTCGGCATCTTTAAAAGTGCGGTCATAGCAATATTCTCAGGCCAATCAGCTGTTGGCTGGAGGAGTTTATTAAAGAGATAATATTATATGTCAAAATACCTCCTTGGGGAAGGTAAAGTGGAGAAGTAGCTGTATGTTCTGCTTTTGTGTAATGGATGGTGTCAAAACCACTAATGTTATTGCTATACAGGTTCGTGTTAGGGCAATACAATTTGCGTAAACAAACCGTATCTTGTGAATATCACATGCCAATCCGAACTACGGCACTACTGAATCTCTATAAACTGATTTCTTCTTCTACACAAGGGGTTAGTCTTAAAGCCTGGTGTATTGTTTCAGGACTGAATTGTACATTGAGGTATTGCTAAACGTCATAATGTTCATGATGATGCAATTCTCACAGGCCTCACTAAACCACAAAGTGATGGGACAATGAAAATACAGAACTAAATTTGACCGTTCTGGCAAACCAGGCCCCCGACCAAATCAAAACGCCATTAAAAACAGCGCCGCGCTTGACGGCAGGTTGCTATAATGCATTGAAATCATACTTCACGATCTCCAGGTGGGTCACAGTCTTGATTTGGTCTGAGCCTGAACGGGTGTAACGCTTGGATTGCATTTAAAAGGCCCCTGGTGATAAAGATAGCTGTAGAATTTGGTTGAGAAATAGCGTATGTTTTTATAGGCCTTCCCAAGGGTGAGGTTATGGACAGTGCATGACAGTTCTCTGAAATAATTATGAAATATCCCCTAGCCAAACTCGGATTTTTTTTGTAAGTCTATCATAAAACACATTTAAAAATGCTATAATACATAATAATAATAATAATTAATACAAAACCTGCCTCGTATGAAAAAGGTGGAATCTGGAAATGCAGTAATGCCTCAATTATCGTTTCCTAGTAACCTGTAATTTAAGAGAAAATTATAAATATGAAGATGCAAAGATGAATAAATGCATATAATAATAATAATTTGTATTATCGTCATTATTATTGTTTTTATGATTATCATAAAGTTCACTGGTGTCACATTTTGTCTCCTCAAAGACAGTGATCCACAGCAATGTAGCACAGCTAAGATTTATTCCTAATCACCCTGACAATAAAAAAAGCTACAGTGATACTATTACTGGAGGATGCACGGCTCGAATCTCTGACACAGTCATATATCCTCACAGTCTGCCCATGCAGTAAGTATATTATACGCTGGGAACTTTAATTTGCCTCCTCCAAACTAGAATTACATAGGATTTCCTCAAGCAAAAAAAAACTGATTGTCTACCGCAGCCAATCCTTCATTAATTCATGAGTGTTGGAAATAGATTTTCAAAGCTAGAGGCGTAAGTCATATCGCTATATCTGACAATGGTGGACGGTATCTATTGCAAAATAAAGTGCAAACCTCTTTCTTTGTGTCTCTTATCAACACTTCCAGGATCGGTGTTTCTCACTGTGATGTGTGACAAACGTTTTGTGGTTGTTTTTGTTTTGTCAGATTGGAAATATTTCGTAGATCCCATCTCCGTTTTTTTCTAATTATGACTGATATGCTTCACTTAAAGCGGTTTCCTGTGGGCACTTTAAATCTCATCATTATTTTCTAATTATCTGCATGAATGAGATGTATTTAACATGGGTTGAGGAAATATAGTGCACCCTGCACATTTGAATATTCATGTTGTTTTAAATTAAAGAAAGCAATAGTCTGTATGGTTTTAGTTGTGTATAACATGAGAAAAAGTAATGAGAAAATAAATCAACAAAGAAAAACATGTCAAAAGTGGAATTTTTTAACTATTTAAAAAAACAGTGCTGTCAGTTTCCTTCCATGAATTCAATTCTGCCCAGAAAAGTCAAGGTGCATGTGTGACTGATGGCAATATGTACACAAAAAACAAAACCCTCCTGGAGAGAAAGTATTACGTATGGTCCAGTACAAAACTACGGGGAAAAGGGGTTATTGTCTCTTTTAAATTCTTTGCCGTTTCCCATCTGGACTTGAGTAGCTTTTTCTACGGATGCGGTTGAAGCTACTGTGATCATGAACGGATAATCTCGGGATTAGAACTGCACTCTGACTACGATGACTGAACAGTGAATAGTGATGACGTCCAATGTGTCGAACAGGAGGCCGCTTCAACGTCATGTGACTTCAGCGAAGGCGATGTGATTCTGGAGAGCAAAGGAACAACGTTAGACATTCAGGTATGCATTCATAATGTATTTATTGAAAGCAGTGGGATAAAAAGTGCTTAGCATTATGTTGCCTGCTGGTCACATGCTGGTGACTATGAACACATATATACAGCTTATAGACTTTGTTTTGTTGTTGTTTGCTTTTTATATTCCATTTGATATCTACCTACTTTTCTTTAGAATAAATTATTTCTCTGAGGATTTTTTTTTTGTAATAAGACACAAAACCACAGGGATTAGCACAGAGTATCCTGCTTTGAAAATGTAGTTGCGATACATTTCCAGCAAGATGCTTTTCATTTCGATTTCTTATTTTACTATTCCCATTGATCTGTTAATTTCTTCCTTTATTCTTAACAATACACTATAAAATCATCTCAAATCGGGAAACTAAGTTTGAAGTGAGACTATACCTATACCAACTGTCAAAATGTTGTGTATAGACGCATGTAAGTGTAGATGAATTGGCTGCCATTCTGACTTGGACTGGTTCTGTAAGCTGCCATTAAGGAGGCCAAGCCCAGCACTGTATTGAACTACACCTTTGCCTGTGAAAAGCTGGAGATGTGACTGTACGGTTGATGGGTGATGGTGCTGTTGCCTTGGAATAACCCATCATAGCAAGGGAAGCAGTCATGCATTGCGTGTAGAAATATCTTTGCTACCTTGATAATCTTGTTCAACTGGCTCATAACCTTTGTCTGCTCCCCAAATCTGAAACCAAATGAGGCCCTGTGAGATGCAAATGAACCATTTACAAAGAAAGGTGAGCCCAAAATTGCATAAATATGCACAGTATAAATTAAGAAATCAGTACCAACACTTCAGGAAACATTCACAAGGGTCAGATTTCTGACCACTTAAGTACACTATTGTATTTCCACAGATTATGACAAATGTTGGCACCAGCTGTAAATACTCAAATCTTTTAAAATGTGTACAATATATATATTGCTATTAAATGAATATAAACAACAACATTGTATTTCAAAGCCTGAATCTGGGAATGTTCAACTGATGCAACTTTTCCATTGATGTATTTATTATTTTGAACATATAAATATGTAGAAATCACATTACAAGTGTTATATATGATTGTGAGGACAAAACTTGTCACAGTTTACATGACAGTCTTTCTAGTTTTAGAAAGCTCTGTGCACATGAGCTCAACAAAGAACTTCATGTATTTCCTCTGTACTGACAGTATTGGATTGGATGGTAACAAACCTTTGTATATCAATCTGCAACGCTCATAGATGTGGAAATGTTTGGGAACAGTTTCCTTCGGCGTTCGGATGACAAAACAATTATGTTCTTGATAGTAATGATGATACATTTGAGAATTAATCCAACAGAGGAATTGTGAAACAAATACTTGAGTCTTATATTGCTACCAATGCTATTCTGGGTTTGCATTGGTCTGATATTAAAAAGTGCTGGGAGGTGTATCCACTTTATTAACATAGACAAATATCGTACTAATATAGTAAAGTGTATGAAGTTGTTTGCTTATGAAATGATGCCTTCAGTTGACATTTTATGTGATTACACCTACAAATACTATTATTGCTTATATCTAACATTTGGCAAAAAGTAGTAACAACTGTTCAGCTTTACAATTTAATGCATACTTTTGACTTTGCATGCATTTAAGTTCCACACAAATAAATGAAAAAGCAAAATACAAATGCATGCTTATTTTTTCAGCAAAGTAAATGAGTATGTCACATTAAATCATTTTAAATACCATGCATTGAAAGTAACACAGCAAACTAGATTGTAAATTATTTACTTATTTTAATGTGAAAACCATACGCTCAAATGTCACTTATTTACAATGCAAGCTGTGTTTTGCAAATAGTGTTGCTGTTCGGTAATTGTATTATGCTAATTTAAAGACATGTTGAATAACAAAATGTGTTACCATTATGGACTAACTGATAAAAACATTATAAAATAGTCTTTTCTTCCCCATATGCTCTAAAACATAAATTAGTGTGCGTTACCCTTTAGAAATGCATTTAAAAACTCAAAGAAGCCGGCTAGATGTGTAAATGTCAAGCTAGCAAGGTGACTACCCTTGGAGGAGGTGGGTGGCAAAATTAGCTGACTACAGGTCATTCATGTAATGTAATGCACTGAAGATACTTTTAACTTATTTCTTGCTTCATCACAAGCATCTTTGAGCACTAATGTATATTCTAATATATAATGCACCATGTAGGTTTTTGTTCAAAATATGGGAAAAAATATATAAGTATATATCTCTCTATATCTATATCTATCATATAGATATATATCTATATATATCTATATATCTCTATATATCTATCTATATCTATATCTATATCTATATCTAGAGAGAGAGAGAGGAGATGGAATCACAGTGGAGATCTTCAAATAAGCAGAAGAGATGGAAGAAAGCCTTGCAAACCTTTTCTGTAAGTCTTGGAATAAAACTAATCACAGATAAATGGAGACACAGAACTGTCATCCTTTTCACAAGAAAAGAGACGAAGAGGATCTGAAGAACTATAAGCCCATGAATCTACATTCTGTCATATAAAAAACATTTAAAAACACATCACTTTCAAGATACTCTGGATTTCGCCCAACCAAGAAAACAAGCAGGATTGAGAAGTGGATAAAACATGATGGGTCATATTCAAGTTGTCTAAGGAGTATTAGAAAGATGTAGAGAATATGAGCTATCATTGGGCATGGGCTTTGTCCATTACAACATTGCATTTAATTCAATACAACTCTTTTAAATGTATCTACAACAATGCTACATCAATAATCTGACTCCACCAAAACACTGACAAGATCAAGATGTGCAAAGGAGTTCAGCAAAGAGACAATCTCTCCAAAACTCCTCATGGCAACACTTGTAGACGTGTTCATGACTTTGGACAGGGAAGATAAAGGAATCAAGATAAACGGAGATTACTAGAAAAACCTGTGATTTGTCAATGACATCGTTATCTTTGCAAAAACACTTGCACCTGCAGCTTTAAATTCAAGAACTCTAGGATGCAAGTAAGAAAACTGAACTCAAAATAAACTCGAGTAGTGTTCAACAACTTTGTTAAAACTAAACAAATTGTCTACCTTGGACAACAAATGGAGATGCAGATGCATTTTGAAGAGCGGCATGCTATTGAAGGGAAATCTACCCATTTGCATGAAGACAAAAGTATTTGATCAATGCATACTACCAGTGCTCACTTATGGCTCTGAAACCTGGTCACTGAATGCAAAAATGATACAGAAACTGGAAACAAAACAAAGTAGCATTGAAAGGTGCATGCTTGGAATAACAAGAAGAGACAGAAAAAAATATAAATGGATCCAAGAACAAGCAAAACTAACAATGTGACACCATTGAAAGATGTTCAAATGGCAATGGGCTGGAAACATTTCAAGAAGCCAACTATGGACAAAAGAAGCTACAGAATCCCAGGAGATGAAAAAGATGCACATAAAAGATGGGAAGATGAAATAAGAGGATTTGCTGGTGTGGAAAACAGATGCTGTACATCAAAACAAATGGAAACATCTTGGGGAGGCCTTCATCCAGCAGTGGATCGATTGAGGCTGATGAGATTATATATATGTGTGTGCGTGTGTCTATATGATGACAGTGAATGTCCTATTCTAGATGCACATCAGGTGTTGCCCTGGGCTGTGTTCAGCCAGTACAGATGAAGCAATTAAAATGACCCCAAAGATAATGGTAAAAACTATACAAGAATTTAAACAAGGATTTCCAAAGACTATTGCTACCAATGTTCAGAATCTGAAATCATGGTATAAATTCCTCTGAATGCGGTGATTGTCTTCTTTATTTTTGAATGTAAAATAATGCTGCTAGACTTGATCAAAAATAAATAACATATTGAATTAGGTTAATAATAAAACAAAACAAAAATAAAGCAATCAAACAAGGACTGCCAACTGCTCTGGATATAAACAAGAAGCAACTACTTTTACTAATCATTTTCTAGAGCCAATTGGTTTTTGTTACCCAAGGTGGGAATCATCAGATTAGATAGCCTATCACCTGGCCGAATTAAGTTGTGCATTACATCTAACCTCCAGAGTTTTGGCAGCCCTGAGTCCTTCACACAGGTGCGCAGTGTAGCGCACATACGTTTATTGCCTTGTGTCATGAAGATGTTCAAAGTGGTTAATCCCTGTCATCCAGGTAAAGAACCGGACGAGGCGCGCTTTAAAGGTGTTGGATTGAAGCGTCTCTTGCCCAGTGTCTCCACGCATGCGGTGCTGGGAAACCGGATGCACATTTTATATCAAGAGCAATACATGCTGATGTTTCCTAGAATATAAGGTTTACTCAAAACTAACATGAGGTTTTAGACATGCTCTTAAACATAATTGCATTGCAGTTTGACCATGATAATAAATATAGAATTGGCACTTTTTCTCAAGTGATACCCTATATCATTGCTCATGTTATAGCTCCACAAATGCTAAAAACATTATGTGTCTCCAAGAAAAGTAACAGCTGGTTTAGTGTTTTTTTATAACAAGCTTTATGCAATACCCAAATTATCTTATAGTATCTTTATACATAGACATATAGTAGGTATGGCAACATCCCAGGGCCTCAATGTTTGCCATTAAAAAAAAGCTGTCATTAAAATTACACTACATTACAGAACAATCAGCCCGACACGTGACCTAAATCAAGGAATGGTGACCAACAGACACAGAATGTACAGCTTAACCAAAACATGATGATGCATTTGCTGTCCCGACACTAAATTGTAAGCCAGTTTGCCTAAACACATTTTCAGAAACATTTGCACGAAATGCTGGTTACCTGCGAAGCCGTGTACTTCTCCAAGGGGCTCTCTACTCTCGGGAGGTTGAGCATAGGCATGTTGGCTAAGTTGTCAGGTTGTGGCTGTTCACTCAGCAGGAGCTTCCCTTTGAAGTTGTGAACCACACAAACCACCTTTAAAAGGACAAGTAAGAAAAGAATGTAAAGGTTTCTTGGAAGAACGAATGCATTTTCAATCTTGTGTGAACAAAAATGTGCTGAGGCAAGCAATGCATCTCATGAGCTTCTGCTGTTTTATTTCTCTCACATGGCCAACCCTGTCCTGGGCTGTGTGTTACTGTTTGCTCTGCTCACAACATCGGTTGTCATTAGGGAAAACTTGCTTCCGGAAGTGTGAACGGACTGTTAATTAGTGTAGTACAAAGCATATCATTCTACTGTAGAATATTTTCAGCTATTGTGATATTAATCATCTTTATCTAAGCGTAATTTATTATAATTTTAAAATCTACTGTCAGTCAGAACAGTTATACATTAGCATATTGCAAAAAAAACAAAAAACACAAGAGTAATGATGCACGTGAATGACAAAAACTGAAAGGGTTTGCTTGTACTTTTAAAGAACCATATACTATCAAAAGATCCATTCTAACCTCAGAGAAATCCCATAGGGGGGATAACATTTTAAAGGAAAATGATAAATGATAAATACCTTATTTCTCACAACACAGCATTTTACTTTTCAGATAGTAGTCTATATTTTCGAAAACATTTTTCCTACAGAGGTCAAACCACAAAGCAAAGACACCTAAAAGCCGATGATGAATTGAACAAGCCTTACATCACCATTTTGTTGTTTTACACTCATTCATATCTTGCCCGTTATCTCAATAAACTCTCTTTAATACTAAGCTTTAAGAAGATTGTCTCCCATTTATACAGTAGGCTTTCAGAGCCATTAAAATCACTTCAGGCTGTAACTACAGAATGTCATTTGTGATCTGATTTCAAACTCAACACAGTGCTAGAGATATCGATGTTTTCTCGTTTCCAAAGCACCCTTGCAAAGAAAACATTTCCTCACTGATGTTGTTTAAAATGAACTCGTATGTGTCCATTTATCATCAGCTATTCAAATAGTGGCATCTAATCATTGGTCTCCGATTTTTATCTGTTCGTGCTGCAAAATAATCAAGTTTAATTAAAGGAAAGTAATAATTTGCTATAGGCTATATAGCATGTCATACTGGTGATATTTCTTCAGATTTGATTAAACTATATCAACAATAGCAGTAAAAAAAAACAACACTGACACCTCACATTTTTTCCCTAATACTATGCATTTTAAAAGTCTAATTTATTTAAACCATATCAGACGACCAGTCCAAGAACTGGCCGGTAGAACTGAAGATTTTATGCCTTTGATTCTCTTAAAATCAACATTTTCAATTGCATTTTTAATTGAAGTATCATAACTAGCTGGCCCATTCTATATATACTATAATTCAGACCAATCTTACAGATAGCTGGAGGAGGCATATCTGGAGATTTAAACAGTGTCTTCTGCTTCAAGTTTACTTTTAAAACACCACTTCCCACATCGCTATAGGAAATGTACTTTACAGTCTTTGAGCACAAAGAGTGACAGTGATACCCCAATGACACGCCATGTAAATATCCTTCAAAATCAATTAGACAATGTTTGACAATCTTGCCCTGTGTTTAACTATTTGCAAAGAGTGAGACGTCTTATGCATTTTCACCCGAGAGCCACATAAGGAGTCCTCTCTCTTATTAAATGAAACAAATCCCCCCTGCAGTGCTGTGTCACTGCATTCTGCTTTTCTTCTGCTCTCCGGCAAATAGGTGTTCTAGTCCTGTCAGGATGCATTTCAGTTTCATCTTATCTGATGGTTCACTCTTTTTTTTTTTTTGTCCTTCAACATGGCTGTTCTGAATAAGATGCTGATTACCATCATTTCACAGCACTTTCCTAAAACTACGCCAAGAAGGCATGCTTGATTACAAAGATCGTATCAGTAGTGACATCTTATTGCTCATGTGTGTCTGTGTGTGTGTGTGTGTGTATTAATATAAATTAACTGTTTATAGTATATTCACTTCTTCAGTGCTGCTTTGCAATGGACTGAGAATCCCTGCTGTCCACCCTGTACTCGTTAAAAAAAAGGTTCTTGAAAATGGACAGAGCCTTGGATATTCTTCAGCTGTTAAAATAGATATTTTTTCAGTTTCAAAAATTCTCTTCTGCTGGGTAGTAAACAGTCTTCACAGTGTTACACATGCCAAAAACAAACCGAGCAGCTTCACCCCGGCACAGCTACCCATTGACATTCCAGCTGGGGCCGTGGAGATATTGTGCCGTCTGAGTACAGATGTTTCTTTATCACTTACAGTACCAAGACTTATGTAGCCTGTAGGCAGGCAATCTGCAGCAATTTAATTTATAGGCTAAATATAGTCCTAGTTACCACTAGTGTAAGAATCAAAAGCACCACTTAAGGTGATTAATCTGTACACCTTGTGGTAGACTTCAGGTTTTTTTTGTTTTTTTGTTTTTGTGATTCATATATAAATACTGTTAAATACTACTTCCATCTACCTTTTCACATTATTTTACATTACATTAATATGCCAAAGAAAGGCAGGAGATAGTTCCTGTGTTTACTTTTTATCTGTGCTACCCATCTTTTGTTCTGTTTGCAAATTGAAAATGTTTAATGTTATGCCATACGGGTCTTATTTATGCCTGAGCAAAACACAATCTATTCGATTAAAATCAACATTTTCATTGAAAAGGAGAAACTGATAGAAAAAACATCTAGTAAGAATCAATTTCCGAAACATTTAACTTTGTGAAAATAGTAAAGAAATTCAACTCCACAGGTACAATAACTACTGGCAAGTGAAAAGTTAATTGGCACTGTCCGTTGTCCTATTACAAAATCACTTAAGCAAACTTATATTAATGCCAGTGCTAAAATTAAAGAGGGTTGGTGTCCTCTACCTTAAATTGGTTATTTGGCGAGTTCATTAATCATTCACAGTACAGTTTAATGACTTAATTTCCCAGTATCATACTGTACACTGTAGTAATCTGAACATTACTTATGGGACATTTACAACCGTGTGTCATGTCTGAGTTGTAAATGCAGCTGGCAGTTTATTCCAGGTTTTGAAAAGCAAGATGTGAAGAGTAACACAACATATTTAAACAACAACAATAACACAGTGATGCTTACCAGAAACGTTGCTATCGCCACTCCTATAATGAATCCAGCAATTACGTCTGACCAGTGGTTTCGGTATTCAGCTACCCTGTTAATTCCAGTAAGGAAGGCCAGACACATCAGCCCCAGGGACAGCACGGGTTTTGCTAGTCTTGATCCTTTGGCTTTTACTGTACTGGTGATGTACATCTAGGAGAAGACGTGAGGTTCAATTGAATTACTTTTCAGTTCGAACATTCAACTAACTTGATTTTCTGTGCTTCGTGTTGTGCCGTGTCGTGTCTCGTTCAAAACCATGGCGTAATGACTTATTATGTACGTGGGTAAAATGGCACAGCAATAACAGGGAATCACCTTGGTTACACATCCAATATCAAGTCTGATCTTCAGTCCTATGGAAATGACTGACAAAAGAGGTTAAAGAAATCATAGATAGATAGATGGATAGATAGAATGAACATACAAGGATATACAAGAATATACAGGATGCCTGGTATATTGGGAAATCATATTCTAAATGATTACACCTTGAAGGCGAATTATGTATATATCATTATTTATTGTTCTCCATAAACTATGTAAAGAGAACTATATTAAACTCTGAGTGCATTGTTTATGCAGGAATAACAAAGTGAATATCCCTATGTAATTTAAAGTATTATCTCACTCATTGAGACAACTATTAGGAAACGCAATGCAACAGTTTTTAACTACCAGAGTATTTGTACCAGAAACAGACAGGTTTTATCAGCCACAGCCCCACTCCCTGCTATAGGCCACTGGGAGCAACTAGTACACATAGGGATGAGCTGAAGCTAAAATAGGGAAACTGAATGAAACAGAAAGGAACTACCTGAAGTGGAGAAGTCTATGAGCCATGGAGGACTGATATATGGTGTCTAACATACTGTGTTTAAAGGCTTTACATTTTTTTGGTGCTGAATTAATTTAGACAATCTGCCCACTGTGTTCTACAAACGTATAATCCCACAAAATTAATTATATATTTTTGTCTTTCAACAATTTTAGAAACGTACTTATTAACAAAAGACGGAAGAGAGATAATTATGCAGGGTTGTGTCTGAGAGTTGTCTCCGCTCTCACACAACAGCCGCAGGTGAGTGTCCCTGTGTTGCCGTGCTAACCTTTTTATCTTTGCAATAAACTTGCAAATGTTGCTTTATGCCTCAAGATCAGCTATTCAATTGACAGCTGAAATCTGCCTTTTGTGGATAAAGAGAGTTTAAAAAGTCAGCGTGTATCTGGCGCATTGCCCATGCCTGTCATATCAAAAGACCTCAGCTTGTTTCTAGTTCACATCCCAGTAGTCTCTTTTCTGTTTCCAGTGTATGATCTCCAGCGGACATGTCAGAGATTCATATCACTATTCTTTAACAGGTGTAAATGATCATGTATGTATTTCACTTTGACAAATGCAATGTTTATATACACTGCAGAGGTCCTATCTAAACTTACAAAAGGTGACATAAGAGCTTTAGGTATTGGTTAAAACTAAACACATACACTAACGTTTGTCCATTAAAATAACGGCTGATTTGTAATGGAATCTCTACATAGGCATACAGAGGCCCATTATCAGCAACCATCAGCCCTGTGTTCCAATGACATGTTGTGTTTGCTAATCTAAGTTTATCATTTTAAAAGGCTAATTGATCATTAGAAACCCCTTTTGCATTATGTTATCACGGCTGAAAACTGTTGTGCTGATTAAAGAAGCAATAAAACTGGCCTTTTTCAGACTAGTTGAATATCTGGAGCATCAGCAATTGTGGGTTCGATTACAGGCTCAAAATGGCCAGAAACAAAGAACTTTCTTCTGAAACTCGTCAAAAAAACCCAGTGTACTACTCCCTTCACAGAACAGCGCAAACTGGCGCTAACCAGAATAGAAAGAGGAGTGGGAGGCCCCGGTGCACAACTGAGGACAAATACATTAGAGTGTCTAGTTTGACAAACAGACGCCTCAGAGGTCCTCAACTGGCAGCTTCATTAAATAATACCTGCAAAACACCAGTCTCAACATCAACAGTGAAGAGGCGACTCTGGGATTCTGGCCTTCTAGGCAGAGTTGCAAAGAAAAAGACATATCTCAGACTGGTCAATAAAAGGAAAAGATTAAGATGGGTGAAAGAACACAGACACTGGACAGAGGAAGATTGGAAAAAAGTGTTATGGACAGAAGAATCTAAGTTTGAGGTGTTCGGATCAAAAGAAGAACATTCGTGAGATGCAGACCAAATGGAGGAGCTGGAGGAGTGCTTGATGCCATCTGTCAAGCATGGTGGAGGCAATGTGAAGGTCTGGGGATGTTTTGGTGGTGGTGAAGTGGGAGATTTGTACAGGGTAAAAGGGATCTTGAAGAAGGAAGGTTATCACTCCATTTTGCAACGCCATGCCATACCCTGTGGACGGCGCTTGATTGGAGCCAATTTCCTCCTACAACAGGACAATGACCCAAAGCACAGCTCCAAACTATGCAAGAACTATTTAGGGAAGAAGCAGTCCGCTGGTATTCGGTCTATAATGGAGTGGCCAGCACAGTCACCGGATCTCAACCCTATTGAGCTGTTGTGGGAGCAGCTTGACCTTTTGCTATGCAAGAAGTGCCCATCAAACCAATCCAACTTGTGGGAGGTGCTTCAGGAGGCATGGGGTGAAATCTCTTCAGATTACCTCAACAAATTGACAACAAGAATACCAAAGGTCTGCAAGGCTGTAATTGCTGTGAATGGAGGATTCTATGACAAAAGCAAAGTTTGAAGGACATAATTATTATTTAAATTAAAAATCATTATATATTAGATAACATTACTATATTTCCAATTTATTTTGCTATATTTCCTATTCAAATTAATTTAATGCATGTTTTCATGGAAAACAAGGAAATTGACCCCAAACTTTTAAACGGTAGTGTACATACATACATACACACACACACACACACACACACACACACACACAAATATACATAATAGAGGTAGATGTGTTTGTTCAAATTGCTAAAGGATTTTCATGTTAAAGCAGAAACACATCTAAAGGAATACACCTGCATTTTCACTTATTTCATACTTTCATTCATTCAATCATTTATTTCAAAGCACTTTGAAGCTTCAAATTCTGCCAGTTTTGTGACATGAAGGGTACTGACAAGCAGATGTTGCCCGGGACGGGAAGGACCATGAGATTAGTTTTGCGGACCATACACGGTTATTAGCTTTTGCATTAAAATACATACGTCCTGGCATTCCTCTCAACCGAAATAATGAACAGAGACAGACTTTCACATCTGGAAATGTATCATTTATGTCTTTGTCTTAGATATTACTGCCTGCTCCCAAAACAGCAACAAAGTGCACTTATTTGAAAATATCCTTCTGTAAGTGTTATTCCTTGAGGAAGCTTCAAATGTGCCTAGTTTTTAAGTGCTGCCATTTTCTAGTTTTCCTGTCATTGACAAACTCCTTTCATTACCAAATTATATCATTTAATTCAGCTCTGATAAACACATAATGAAACTTGTAGGCTTTTAAAACCTTCCCGGTCTAAAAGTGTAAATGTCTGAGTGTTTTTCCAATACGGAATTTAATTTTAACATATCCACATAATATACATATTTCAGTACATTGGTCTGGAATAAGGAAACATACACAGTTAATTAATAGTTTCTGCAGCAGGTGATATTACAAATATTTAAAAATGTGCTGGCATTGTGTTCACTTTTTTTATGAATTATAATAGCACCTAGTAGGTTAGAAGGGAGGCCAACACAAATCATTAGAATGACTGACCTACTTTAAACTTGATCTCTTTGGTTGATAAGGATCAATAGTGCATGTAAATATTGCCTGTTGGGCAAGAACTCAGACAGAACATTATGTGTCCAAGGAATATGAGATGGAAAAGAAAATACAGGTTTTTATTTTTCTAATATTAATTTCAAACAACATTATTAGGTAGTCTTTCTTTGAAATGGAAGCATCCAATCAAACTAATCTTTTCTATCTTCTATTTTTTCCAAACAAATGGTTGAGTGAGCAAATCTTCAAAAAGTATAAGCTCAGATTAAAATTAAATCTACTCACGTGGAAGATAAATACATCAAATTACACCCTAAAGCACTCATGTTAGAAACATATATTGCTATATTAGGATATGGCTGCAAAACTATGAAATTACAATAAAAAAAATTATAGTTAAATATGTTTTAGACTCACAAACACATACATACTCACTAGCCAAACATCATGAAATCTTGCATTAAATGGTGCTGGGCCATTTTTTCTAGTCACCACTTGGTATGCATAGTACTGTGTATCCCATTTCTCTAACAGTCCAGAAATGCTAAAGTACTGTATCAAATTCTTCAACCCAACTGTGTACATATCTAACATGACAAGTAGCAATCCTCTTTGGTGCAGACATGGTCAATACAATGTGTGCACTCTCCCTGTGTGTTAGTCATGCTGCAGGTGAACATACACAATAAACACTTGACGACATGGACTGTATGTTTTCTGGCATGTGTGTAAAATATATAGACTGAGATAAGAGATTAGTGAAATCATTAGTGTTAGTGAATTAACTATTTCAAGATACAGGATGCAAAGATGTATGACTGAATCTACCAGAAATATAGTAAGTATTCTTAAACTTCCAGCTTAATCAATTCATAATTCATCAGAGCAGTTCAATGCTGCCATTTTAATTACGGTATCTATTAACACCAGAAACATTCTGTTGAGTATACGGTACATAGTCAGTACATGCCACTAAGATTCAGTTTATAAACTGAATGATGTCCTCATCTGTCACCTAAAGCTACTTTGTGAACTAGCTAGCTTTTGAGATTGAGGAAGCATCATCTAGATAATCTTCCAAAAAGCATTAGGCCCACTATATATTGAGTTTAAGGGTTTAGTGTGTTCAGATTAATATTAACCCAGATTTTGTTAATAGTGTGTTCTTCTTTAATCACTACAGCACTATATTTTGCGGTTCATTTGTGTTTATAGTTTTATTACTAAAGCTTTTCTTTAAATTGGTCTTATGACATAAGCCTGATAACATTATGTAAACAAGAGACTTCGGTTATCACGCATTGTCCATTTATGAAATGGTCTTTGTGCATTCAGTCGGAATGCTTTCTAAACAGAAATCAGAAAAAACGAAATCCTCTTGCTCTTGATGTTACAGTATGACAGCAGAGAAGAAAGTTTTGACGTGTTAAAAAGTAAGTTATGCTTCACGATTCACTTACCAAGATTTAGGATCTCAGCTGAGGGTAAGGTCCTTAAAATAACAATAAAACTGGAATGAAATACTGAAGCAAGATTGCTCTGGGAATTGGGGATTGGAGCTTTAAATTGCTACGCAGACCTTAAAGAATAAGTTGATAAAGGCCTTTTATAGATAAAACAATATAATGGCAGACTTCCCTTAATTCAATAAAATCTGCCAAAGATATATCCTGGTCATGCAAATCGTATTTCAGGAGCAGATTGATGCGCCTTACCAGAAACAAACCTTTACAACTAAAAGCCCTGCACCATGCTGAGAGTGTGAAGCCAATAAATGTGTATCTATAAATTGTATGACAGATGGTGAGTAAGTGTAAAAACTTGATTGAAACTACACATTTAGGAGGACAAACAAACTAGTGTTTATTGTACATGACATGTTTGTAGACAGCAGTGAAAATATAGTTTCTACTCACAGCTAGGTAGAGAGCTGCATAAACGCTGAGAGCTGCCTCTTTCGACGGGAATGTTTTCCTGGCTCTTAAGATGTCGTCTTCATTGCCAGTGCATGCCTCCTGGTGGCTAATGAACCGAATGGCCTGCTGGCAGCCCAGGGCAGTGTAATTGGGTTTACAGACTGTGAGGAAATGAGGCGAGAGGTTCCCCGTCACCACTTGCCCGGCATTTACGAATATATCGGTGGCGAAAAGTCCAAATGCATAAACACCTGTAAAGAAACAACATATTAAGAACAGTTTGCATATGATTTGTATTATCTACTTATCTACTGCATTCATCAATGGATGTATGGAAGACCTGCTGTGATCACATGACACATGAAGATGGCAACTACCTACAATTTCAACACAGTAGGAATAAAATAGATCATTATTTCATAACAGTACATCACGATCAAACACTACGCCATACCAGCCTTCCACAGATGATTTTATTCTATTTAAAACGTGGAAAAAAATGTATCCAGAGAAATACACCCTAGCATGTGTATCTGTGTGTACAATATAGTATTAATTCCCATTATAATTACTTTGGAATACTTTCAACATATATGTAATCAAATCTACTAAATTACTTTCTAACAAGTACACTTGAAACTATCCTTTCCTGAATTAAACATCTTTTACTTTTACTGTTGCCGATTCCTTCTTTATTTAACAGTTGATTAAAAAGTCCAAATGAAAATGTTTATGTTGATGCAGTTTCCTCAACCTGACTTATTTTTCTTCTTACATTAATAGATATTTGAAGAGAAAAAGGTACTTACAGAATAGAGACTGCCTAAAACAGTTACGCTAACACTATTCACTGGATTTCAGTTAAACACATAACTCTAATTCAATTATTTTTGCTGTCTATAGAAAAAATCTGAGATTTCACATCAAATATCCCCAGCTGCCATTTTGATGTATGAACATTTATGGTGCATTATTTACATCCACAGCACGAGCTTTTGCAATAGCTGTCATCTTGTGCTTCTGTGTTGAAAGTCGCTGTAACACGGCAACTCCTTTTACAGTCTCTACATAGCAAATCCTTGATAAGTATCAATTTAATTACATAGATTATAGATTGTGTGACAAATTCACATTAAAAACATTTTGGGAAATGTTGCTTTAACCAGATCTTTGTATTCGTTTTCCCTCATCAAGCGCCCTTCGATCTCAATTACTGCTTTTAATAAAGGGCCAAAAAAACGATACCACGTTAATTAAAAAATGACAAATATCACTGGGGAAAGCAGAACGCTCATATATAAAGATGTGTTTGTTGCTGTGGTGCCTCCATGTAATTAACTTGAAAACCGTAAACTTGGTGAAATTACAATTAAACACCACATAGAATAAACATCTAATGGAATTAAATATATGCATTTATTTTTTCTTTCTACAATGCTTTTAAATGTATTCAATTTAATCCAAATGGCTCAGAAATACACTTGTTACATATCTGTGCTAGTTCTTTGTTGCCAGGTTGCATTAAGTGAATTTCACAACTTTGATTCTGGGGTTTGGAACTCCAGGACAAATGTAACCACAGTGGAGTGCGTTTCCTGAAGGTCATGTTTACCCCACAGTGTGTGTATTGGATGGTATTTCTGTATTTATATAATGAATAAGTATATAGAGATTATCTGTTATATATATATCTTCATCATCATCATCAGTCCCAAAGGGCTCCCAAAGATGTTTCCACGTCTCTTTTCCAGCTCACGTCAGCAAAGCTTCTTACTTCATCTTCTCTTCTCTTATGTGGTCTTCGTCTAGGTCTTTTATAATCTCTACTAAAACTACTTTTTGGGAAATGATTTACATATTTTCACCTTTTGATTGTCAAGATATGTCAAGGTTAAGGTTGGAAAAAGTGCCTGCTTTAAAGCTTGTGAAACTCCACTGGTATAGCTATTTCCAAAATTAAATGTAATAGTCTGAGTCATTATGCAAAATCTAAAGACTGTAGGTCACAAAACAAACAATTTAATTTGAAGCATTTCAAAAAGAACACACTGAAAAAACCTGCCTGACTTGAGAATGCCAGATGCAATTATCTGCTTGGGAAGATGATTGACGTGCAAAGTCCAACAGTGAAGAAGCCGACAGGTGTGGTACAGTAAAAGTATAACTCGCTCTGTGTCTTAGATGTTTTTGTAGGTTTATCTGAAATTGAACTCCAGTAAACATCCACTAATTCTCTGTGTAGAATCAAAGGCTATAACTTCTTTCAGGTTCATTTCAAACTGCACTGAAGGATTTATTTCCTCAAATGTACGTGCCCTCGGATATTGCTCCTCAGAGGGGAAAATATGTCACCTGGAGTGCTGTTAGTGGGCTATAATGTATACTTTCCCACATGTCAACCACTGACTAATGCCTTTGGAAAGAAACCCACCTGCTCTCAAAGAGGATGCAGAAGACTCACCTCACAAGAACCCGAATCAGAATGACTTATTACAGACTACAGAAAGGAGCAAGGTCATCACACTGCCCAAGGTATTCTCGATAATACATAACTTATTCAGATGCCGTTTCCTTGCTTGAGAAATGTTAAGTGATTTTTGAATAACAAATTCAAATGAAGTTTTAGATATTTCATGACATGGTATGAGACACAAAGTGGAGCAAAAATACAATCTTAAAGTGGGATCCTCGGTTCATAAAAGATCGAGTCCCTTGTGCAGGACATAATTAAGGATTAAACAGGATCAGAGAAATAATCCTTGTGGTATTCCCATCTGAGCCAAGTATTTAACAAAGGGAACAGGCTCTGGGGGACAGCAATGCATTACAGTATCCTGCATTGCATTGCAAATGTTTACATCCATTGCTTTGATTTTCGTTTAGTCAACTGCTCCCGATTTATCGGTTTCGGCGGACATGGTATCACAAGACCGAAATGTGTATTTGCCTGATTTACTCAACATTAAAATATTTTTTACAGTAAAACAGTGTATGTATGTGTATGTGTGTATATATGTGTGCAACAATTTGTAAGCTATGTTATAAGCAATACAGATGTATGGCGATCTGATACATTAGATTAACAAATCACGGGCTGAGATCAGTGTGTGTATGTGTGTACTGTATACTGTATATATAAATCACAAGTTAATGTTAATTAAAAACAAAATTCTTCATACCAAGAAACCTCACAGTTCTGCGCACCAATGGGTTGAGGTAACAGCAGTCGCCTGTTGCTATGGTCTTCTCTCGGTTATCAAAATCTTTTGTGGCATACTGCAGGAAAAATAGCACAGATTCTGTAACGATTATCTAAAGAAACAGAGAGAAAAGAATACAATAATTAAGTTATTGACCAATAAAACAGTAACATGATACAAGTAGTAGTATGTTTACACTTTGAAATGCATTGCAGAACAGATACCTGAGTGAAAACAAATCCTCGCCCACTATTAACTGCCACATGTGATCACACACTACTCGAACGGAGGGAATTACTTTGCAAACCCTTAAACGCTTAAACCTTGTGAGCCAACTCAAATTGATCTGTGAAATACTCTCTCATTGTATCATAGACTGCAGGAAGATCCTGGAAAATCACATTGCGAGTGATCGCATCGATAATGGGCTTAAGCATCGTTGACAGTTTGCAGCCGACTCATGAGCAAAGGAGAGAATGCACACATGGGGAACTTTCACACCCAGAGGCGACATTATACCTGCAACGTTGATAAGAAAGAAACGGTGACTATAGTACTATAATACAGAATGTTGTGTACCTATCTTTATTTAATTATATTACAATAGAAGATGCCAGTCCTGACTTTAAAACCTTAATTTATACCATCATAAGGGTGCATGGGATGAGTATAATGCAGACCATGGCACTTGTTATTTATTGTATCAGCTAAGCTGTACAAATTAATGTATTAATGTGAACAAATAAGTCTTTGACAGCTTCATACGCATTTGGTGAAAAACCCATTCTCTCCCCTGTGGGGGGTGTAAGTGTGGGTGATTAAACCACAGTGCGTGTGCCGGTGAAGAATATTAGTTTACGACTACTAAAACAAATCTGCTGATAAAGAGTAAACACTTTCAGACCTTTGAAACCACAGATGTGCTTTCAGACTGATACGGCGTAATGGCACTTTTTATGTGGGTAATTCATTATCCTTTTCCTGTCTTTCACTTGAAATGTATTTAGCTATGATTGGGCCAAACTGCTGCTCTGTTTTATTCATATTTTACTTCAGCACATCTGAGTTAAACCATTCCAGTTAAAAGGGTAGTCACACCATCTGAGTCAGTTTACATACATGGATGCTCAGGCCTTTTCCATGTATAATTGTTCCAGATGAAATTCCAGTTTATTAAATTATATACTCTGGTTTTTATGTTTTTTATGGAGGGTGAAATAACACTTGATTGGGCTTTCTTGAGCTTATATTACAGATTGTGCAAGTTAATTGTTTATTGCACCTTCGTGAATGTAAACATAATCAAATGATTAGTCTCTAATGCGAACCTTGTTCTGCTGATGATCATTTAGTGAAGACCCTAATATTGTTAAATGTTTGTTTTTTATTTAATAGCTTTAAATACATTTTAAGTAAAAAAGGAAATTAATACAAAAGCTAATTAAAAGGAAGCAAATAGTTGTACAATTTGCATACCTTACGGGGATAGAGGATAATCCGTTAAATTAAGGCCGGCACTCTTAATAAACAAAATTAGCTGGTTTTGTTTGTTTTGGTATAATTTTTATTTTGTTTATTTTTCTTACTGAAATGAGCCATGCTATTCATCCCGAAGGCAAACACAGATGTACAGTACACAGTGAACACAACCGAAAAGTCACTTTGGTTTTTCCTCGCAATATTCTAAGTGGGCTACCTAAAGCTCGCTCCTGGCCCTGTCATGATAACATGGTTAGCTGGAGGCGAGCAGCTGTGTTGGAGAAGAGGTGCACAGCCAGCAGGAAAGAGATGCTCTTTTGAAAAATCACAGTTGGGCTGTAGCCGGCCCAGTGCTGCCCGCGAGTCATCCTTTGCCACGTTTAATAAGGCCCATCATCCATCGGGATGAATGGGCCAATTTAAAAACAGTATATTCTATCATCAAACGCACATTGGCAGCTGAGGAATGTAGTTTGACTGGACTGGATATGAAAATGCTGCTTGATTTTACAAAGTATTGATTAAATATTGCTGTGGGTAACAGCGATGTGTTCGGGATTTGTGTTTTACCGACATCAAATAAGATCTCTAAGCTTTCAAGCAATTAGACTTGTGTGGTACGCAATGATTCAAAACGTGAACAGCAAACTGGCCTGAAACGATGAAGAATGTGAAAATTGCTTTTAAATCATTTGTGATATACTGACTGGCAATTTCCTTAAAGCTCTAAATGGGTTTAGTCATCTTTACTGCAGAACATGTGAAAATACACATCTCCAGTTATCATTATTTATTTTTTCAGATTCAATTATTTTCACACTGTACAATTCGTGCATGATTATAATTTAGCACGAGAATGTGGATATGAACACCTGTCTTTCTTGTTGTTTGTATTATTTCAGCAATACTTATGTACTTATGTACTGACCTGTGGATCAAAAATAAATTCCGTTAAAGTCTTTGAAATTAACAAGGGATTAATAGGTATTTGATTAGCATGTTCAGCATATAAACCGACAGCCAGGAAATATATGAGTAATATGCTTAGTGTTTTTCCACTTTGAATAATAATCATAAACGCATCTTATATGTAACGTATATTCATTATACACCCAATATTTTTAAAATGTTATTTGACAATTAAGGAGTTAATGGATAAAGTTAAAGGATTTATGACGCCAAAATCATATTTAACAAGCAACAAGCAAGGTAAACTACATCCTCTGATTATGTGTAGCAGGCCTCACTGGTACATTAGCCTGTTAGAGTGATGTCATGCCTCTAAATTTGGAAGAGCATTTAAATCACCTGTGCCAGGGGTTGGTCTTTCGGTGTAGAAGATTTGTCGCATTTTTTGGGGATGTGCTGGAGATGGCTGTTTGGTCTAACTGTACATAATAAATATGTCTGAAAAACATGACCTGAAAATATATGTCTTATTTCTTTTGAAAATGCATATAGATAGATGCTGTAGTATGTGTATACACAATGTCCTAGCTAATAACAGTAAGCAAACATCAAAACCAATCTCAATTTTGTATAGTATAATCAAGTTGGGTACATTATCATTATCTGAAATTGATATTTCTGAAGAAAACCTTTTTTTCCCCTAAATGATTGAGCTGTAGCCTGTACTATCTATATTACAAAATATAATTGTAGTCTTCTTCACTTCAATGTGAACGCACATCTGCAGCATGGCCAAATTAGACCTAAGAGATTCATTTATCGTGTGCATCTGTTGGGGAACTGAAGCAGCTCTTACAGGCCCTGTCCTGTCAGAACAAGGAAATCTGTTTCTGGTGGCAGGAAGCTCACTGCTTGGCTTGAAACATTTAACATTTTCCCTTTTATCTGTTAATGGGCTTACTTCACAGAGTTAACGTTCTCCAGTTAGTTGAGAATTAAGCAATAACAGTAACAATACTCCTTTACAGATCCAACAGTAGTTCTAGACAATTACATGAATAATACTTTGTCGCTACGCTCCCGAAATCAGACTGAAACAGCATTAGGCTTCACTATACCAAACAAAGGACAATCTGGGCTGAATAAATGAGGGCAATTAAAAGAATAAACTGCTCTGAAAGACTTGATTTTTTCATTGCACTCATTGCCTTATTTACAAACAGTGATTTCTACGTACCTCTGTTTTTCTCTATCCAAAGTGGTCAATCCGTATCCCTTCATCTAATGAATCTAAGCTCCCTTCTAAAGTCCCATATGGGCCTTGTAATGGTGTGAGATCTCAAACCCTTTATCACTGGTTTGTCAAAGCAGTTCATGTTTTTTTTCTGTAAAACAGCAACTTCACAATATAATGCAATGCTATCATCAAAGGCATATTATTGAGCAGAGGCAATTAAGGTATAGTGTGGTATAAATTGAGCATTTACAGAGAGTGAGGTCTAATTAAGCAATCACTTTAGATGTGCCATACATGATTTTTACAGGTTGAACAGGATATACACATTTTAAAGACTGAGTGCTCAAATGTATCCTTTTAGTGTAACCTATAAACACATGTTTCACAATATACAATAATTAACATGGAAAAGGAACAAGCTACATTAAAATAACCAATTTTCTAAAGTTTGTTTTTATAAAACAGGTTTTAAATATCATTTTTGGACAGAAGCTTTTTAAAATTTTACATTTCCTTTTATTCCTTAAAGGGGTACATTGACGCGACATATACAATATAATAATAACCGTGTCTGTAAAATAAAATTACAGACTAAAGTGTCATATATACACATTATACAGTTGACTGTAACAAACTTCAGTGAGTGTCATTTCTTTTAAATAAAATATTCTACTAGTGGATGTTACACACAATGTCTAGTTGGCATTTCTCCCTTAATAAAACATAGAATATAATTATAAATACTTTCAATAAATATAATTTATTATTTATACTTTTAGAAAAAAACAAAAAGTGCGCTAATGGATGGAAAAGTAGCACACACTCAAAAGAAGCTGCACGAGCTCCTATGGGTCTTCTGCGTCCCATGATTACCCATCACATCTTGCGCTATTTATGCACGTTCCACTGAAACTACATCAAGGGTTTAAGAGTCATCAGTGTGGGTGAGATTCACTGGCTCTTCCTAAATAATAGGATTCGTGGCCTTATGGACCATTAACGTCAAACAATATACATCTGTTGAGATACACTGCCAGCAATAGTTACACACTACACAACTCGCTGTCAATTGTCTGCCTTTTTACTGTCACTAAAAGGACTGTTAACAATTCAATACTCAGCTGAAAGCAAATGAGTCTAAAGTACTTAAAAATTTCTCACGAGACTGGACATAAGAGAAATGTGTGAATTAAAGATGAGGAATCTACTCCCAGGTCATCCTAATCTTCACAAACTATGGGTGGATATAAAATAACAAATCTAACATGGATTATTTATTTATTTAATTATGTACTCATTCTGATCCAAACCTAATACTTTATACAGCAGTGATTTCATAGCTCTCAATAATTAATAACCTATTACTCATGTATTTTTCTTAGGTCACCAGATAAGCATATTTAAATATTAATTACAGTATATGACTGCATTGCTTCTACTACAAAGCTAATTGTTATTATTTTAAAAAATAATAAGAAAAAAACTATAAGCTATATCATATGCTTGACAGATTTCAACACTGTTGCCTAGCTACTTTAAACATTTCAATGATTGTGTCTTTATAAAAGTGAACATTTTGAAAACCTACCCAAACCATGGTAAAATATACTATATATTCAGATATATCATTGTTGTGTATAACATGATTATACTAATTTCACTAATGTGTGTGTGTATACATTAATATTCCAACTGTAGGAAAGAGATCAAGTGGGATTTAATAGCAGCTATCCAATCGGTTTGTACATCTTGACATTAAAAACAATTGCTATGAAGTCATGCAACAGCCAAGGTTTAATTCCATAACATCAGTCAAACGATTTAATACAATAGTTAGATTTCAGACCATATAATTAACATAACATATCTGGAAAAGATCCACCTAAACCAAGATGAAAGGTTTCATTTTGTTTAGCTGCTTGTTAGTGATTATATAATTGTCTATGTACTAATAACAACCTTTTCCTTTTACTGATTGTATTATACTGTTATCCCTATTCCTAGAGTCACTAATTCCTGACAGAGCACAACACATCACACCCCTGCTTGATTAACCAACTAACCAAATCTAGAAAAGCAGGATCTCCTTGCTACAGTTAAATAAAATAGACACTTTATGAACATGAAATAAAAATGTATGTTAATTATCATAAGTTATTCAAACAGTAACTTAAAGATGAATTACATTTGAGTAATTTCTTCCAAGACATTAGTTACTGTAATGCTGAAGAGGCCATTATAAATTAACAATGGCTTCAGACAACTGAAACTATTTTACTGTTCTCACCTACTCCATAACATGAAAAGGAACAAACTTCAACTTGATGCACTTGACCTATTTACAGTAAATGTATTGTGTAAAATGTTTAAAGTGCAATAATTCTGCCTAATTCCGAGGTTAAGGAGACCTCAGTCAATTTTAAAAATGACACATTTATGAGGAGCTGGCAGAATTAAATTGACAGGCTGAGAATGCCTCCAGGTATCAATTATTAATGATATACTTTTATGTGAAGTGAAGGGTGCCAAATGAGTGTTTACATCTGCTTCCTAAAGAGTAAAGGTATGAATAATAAGTAGAGAAACCGAATGACATTCCTATATCAAACATGCCTCAGTTTTAATTAAATGATTTACCAATGTTTGAAATGTGCAGATATGAAAAAAAAAAAAAGACTTTGAAGCCAAGAATATCTGTAAGATCAAACATTGACAGAATCATTCTTATAAAGCCTATTAGGGTATTTATATCACTGGCACTTTTTGTTGGATCTTTCATTTTCAGGGAACAACCATCTCCCAGATCATCACTCTTATTCATGAGCAACAGAACTGGGGGCTCCAGCAGGGCGTCGTCTAACAGGGTTGTAGCTTCTGCAATTCTGTTTCCTCAACACCTCTACTGCTCCTCCTACTGAGGGGTTGGTTGGAAATGTTGGGACTCAATGGGTTAAACAATTAAAGTATCGTTTCACCAGGTAGCTAGTGGTGATGGGAAGAGTGATAAATGATGAACAACCAAACCATTCGATCTATTGGTTTCTGAAGTAGCTTGATGCTTCAAATCGAATAGTGCGACATGGTCTTTTGCATCATCTAGTGGAGGAAACCTAATTAGCTGCATTGTGGCAATGCTTCTTAATACACGTTTCTGAAAGATCAGTAATTATCCCAGAACAAAATCAGCTGTCTTGTCAGGTAAGCAGAAAACATAGTGAAATGATCCTGTAGTAGGGAATACTAATGCCAGCAGCACCCTTCCTGCCAAAGAAACTGATATTGTGTCCTCCCTCTTTAATGTTTATCCTGTAATTATGCACATATTTTGACATAATAATGTCGCACATTTCCTGAGTCAGACAGGTCTAACAAGTCCTTCATCTGTTAAATCTCCCAGCGCAGTCCATTTTATGATACAGTACCCCCAGTGCACACACAGGGCTGGGTGAGTCAATTGGTTTAAGCATGATGCTCAAACTCAGGGTCTGGTACTTGATCCATATCCACTCCCCTATGCTCAACCAACCAGTCTAGCCTAGCATGTTGAGTCACGGCCCTTTCCCCTAATGCTGGGGAAACCTGCACTGAGCGATAGATCATCATGGGTCAGCGATGGATAGGCAGTACATTTACACGCATGAAGTCATTGGACAGGTACTATGGTGTACAATATGCTTTAACAAAACTGATACCATCTCAAAATGTGAAAACATGTTCATGCAGACAATCATGAAGCAATTACATTAAGCTGGAATAAATAAAGACAAGGTTTGCATTTGAATTCTAGGAAGGGCTTACTAACAGACATTTCCTGATTTTCTATTTTCACTTTTGCTTTTATAAACTCCATAGTAGAAAATCTCCCATTATTCATATTGATTATATATGTCCAGACAGGAGCGAATGTCAGTCTCTTTTCGCGAGCCAGCACACATCCCTTCCCTGAGACACAGAATACAAGCATTTCCTTAGACGTGATCATTTACTGGCTTTAAGAGCTACTTCATGTAAATGTCTGTGACACTACTTTACTATCCAATTAGAATGCATCTTTGCAGCGCTCAACTTTTGCATGGCTTCGTTTAAGCAATTACCTGCATAAGACTACTGCCTACTACCTGTTATCAATGTTAAGCTGGATCAGTTATGTACAGTTATTCACTGTTCGGATTTGATCATTCAATATTACCCAAGCTAACCAGATTTTTAACAATCACCTATTAATCCATCAAATATGAATGGGATTTAAAAAAAAGAGATGCTGGATTACTGAACTGAGGCCAGTATAAGTGGAACCACTAACTATTCCTGCTCTAGAGCTATAAGCAAAGATTTCATGGACAATTCAAGAAAATGTTGTACAGTCCCATTCCATTATGTTCAGATTGTTTAGCTATAAAGCTATAAAAAAAGAACATCAATATATTAACAGATATGAAATGCATTGATTGAGTAATATAGGCCAAATTACTTTTTCATATATAAAGAAATAATGTAAATATGTAAATCACGGTGAACAACACAGGATGTAGAAAACATTAAACTGGTGTTCTATAATATATAAATCCTACTGGTTCTGTAAAGGCAGCCAAGTGTCCTTGCTAGTGTGCGTCTCTACCACAGTCTCCAGAATGTCAACTGTCTATTTCACCTGGTTGTTTAATGCATACAGTGAATGTACACTACAGATGGAATTTTACATGTGTGGGTTGCACTATGTGGGTGTCTTTGCAGACTGTTATTATACAGTTATATTTTTAGATCCTGCACTTAAATGTTGTGCATATTGAATATTTTAGACCTAATAAGATTCTCATCATTTCCTTTCTTACGTGGGTTTCTAATGCTATGAAATATATGGTATGAATAATTAGAATTGTGACATCCAAGGTGTATTTAAATTACAGATGCTGCCAAGTGAACTCAGACTGCACCTGCACATATTTTACATTTAGCAAAACACAACTGTATGCAGTTTGTTCCAACAAATTATGTGTGCTTGTCTAAATTCATTTTTCGCTGTCTGCACAGAATTTTAATATTTAATTCTCAAATACCACCATAATATGTAATGTATAAACTTGAGGTATGTTTTGCAAATGTGAATACATTGCAAGCAAGTTCAAAACAAACTTGCTTCTTGGTGGGGATCACCATTTAAGTCTAATAATGCATATTATCTCCTCCCCCAACATAGGCATCCCTGACAGACATTTTACTGTGTGCAAGCAACCTTTCAAGTACTGTACTTTCGACAATCAGTGGTGTGAGTATAGTAATTAAGCGCCTTCACATTTTGTGTCATGAATTCCATTAGGAAAATTAAAACCAACAGTAACAAATCAGTTCCCAGCAATGCAAACACCATTAATTAGACTTGGGTGTTAGATATGAGGATTGCATGTGGATTTATGAAAATACTCATACAATTCATATCATGCAATAATCAGATGGATATCAGTGTAGATATTTTGACCAGTTCATGCAGATTAACCATTTTTTGTTTTGGTTTGTTTTCTGCTGTGTTTATATATATATGGCATATATATATATAATTGTGGTGCACATTTTGGTGTTAATGAGGACAAAATCCCACGTGAAGGAAAATAATGCATCATCCTTCTATCATATATTTCAACATACAAACCAAAGGACCCTATACACGTTAGACTAGATCTATGAACATATTGGATGCAGAAACCCGAAGTCCACTACTTTGCAGCAGAAAGATTCACATTTACCAAAAAGAGAAAAAGAAACAACAATATTCTATCTACTCCACTTCAATTCAGCAGCAGCATCTTCCAGATTGCAGTTTTGTTCAGTCTAAGACCCATATGCATTTATGTATTTATATGTTTAAAAAACAAAATATCATTTTTGCACGATCTACAACTACAGCTGTATAAAAAGCATTGCAAAACGCATGAACAAAGTGTGCTATAAATACAGTAAAACATATGAATAAGAAGGGGGAAAAAAACTATGAAAGCAAAAGTGTGTGTGTGTGTGTGGTGGGGGGGTACTGAAATACTAAGTACAGCCTGTGCTGAATGGCATGTCAGGTTTGTCCATAGATATCCATGTATAGGACTCGGTAATCGATCGTTACCCGCAAGCACTACCCTCATAGTTCACAGTGTGTAAAGAGCACAATGGTAACTTACTACAAGAGTAGGTACTCCGGCCACCACTGCGTACAGGAGAGCTGGGGGGATGGCACTGGTGTCCTCGGGTCCCAGATAGGGCTTGGTGTAGGAGCTGTCATAGCAGAAAAAGCCCTGGACGTGCACGTTGAAAGTGTCGGTGTACTCGAAGTAATACGCCAGCATGACAGTCCCTGCCATGATCACCAGCTGAAAATAAAGCATGATCGTGCAAGAGAAAGGCAAGAACATTTAATCCACTGGCATCCAAAAAAAGAGACCCACCGCCTCTCCCCCCCAACTCCCTCCTAATGCAACCCGGGCATCATCGCTCCCTCCAGCTCCGCGCTGTTGCTGCATCCACTGCTCATGAGGAGGACTAATCCATAAAACATTGCATGATCCACAAATGTGCCGTCGCTGCTTAGGGGGCTGGAGCTAAATAGAGCACAGTGACTGAAATGCACATATATATAAAAAAACGCTGATATGGGTCCTCGACTGTGGGAGATTCGTACTGCAACCTACTACTACTTGTTCCCAGCTCGGATGATTGACACAGCGCCCAGCTCCGTCCCCTCAGCATCACTAAATGACTCCGTGCAAGCGGTCAGAGCAAGAGGTCTGTCCCTCTGCATCAGCACCATCACGCACTGGATTGGGTTCAAGGGTGCTAATGGCGATATTGTGAATCTATCCGAGTTGTTTTGTCATGGCATGGGAGTAGGATGCTGTTTGCATGCCACCAGACGTGTTATTAAGTGTGGACATTTTAATTGACACCTTTACAATTATAGCCTACGGACCAACCGTCCAGATGTGTAACAATATAGTATGTAAATAAGGTTACAGGGTAGCAGTGTGTGTATCAGCCTCAGGTCCACATATTTTATATATTAAGATTGTCTCAAGTGCCATTATGGTTTAGAGGCTAGACTTTATTCTCTGCCAGTATAGGGGTGGTTTACAAGCTCCAGTGGACAAGGTCATGAGCCAAAGTAAATGAAGTGCAAATGGTCAATAAAGCAATGACAATCATTTGTTTACAATAAAAAAGTGGATCTCTCCTTTCTGAAAGTGAAAGCTTCTTATCCTGACCTGGGAAGGCTGTCAAATATGACAAGCACTTTGCATTTGTTCAAGAGACTGAAATGGGAGTTGATAAACCATTGGATTGACAATAAACCCTTAAACTTGAGACGACTGAATGCCAAAATCAGATCTGATACAGGAACGGCAGTATGTAGGGGATAGCTGCCTTCAGCAAATATAATCTATACAGGTCATGAGTGACAGCTTTGTTAGAATCTCCAAACGTGTTTGCCTTGATGTGATTACCACCACGACAGAGGTGAATCACCGATCAAACCCTGGCTCTGCAATACCCACTCTATACATCAAAAACCTCTGACAGCCTTACCTGGAGAACCCTGTGTTCGGTGTGCTCACGAACACTTTGAAATTGAAAGAACATGTTTTGTGCAGCAAAAACATCCTCACAGGAAGGAGAGAGCAGCTACCCCCATGCCAGCTGACTCCACAGAACAACACACTTGTCCCCTGCAGCTGCATCTGTCCAAGCTCCCAAAGAACAAAACAGGAACACTGACTAACACAACCCTTACTCAAACTTGAGAGGACACCATTAATATTATTTATTATTTATGACCACTCAAGTTAATGAAAGTTGCTTCTCTTTCTTTCGTTCTTTCTCCTTCTCTTCTTGCTATTTTCCAGCATAGAATATTTTTCATAAAATATATTATGCAAATTGTATTCATGCACCATAAAGTGAATGCCATACATTCAAATTCCCTTATACTGCCGGATTTTATTTACATCTGTGTGTAGCACTAGGAATATAATTCGGGCCATTTGTTTTATTAAGAACAGAGAACATTTTAATTCACGGTTTGTCACAATTATATTTCTAAATTAAATATCAAAGACAGTAATTAACTGGGAAAAATTAATATAAAATGAAAGGAAACAGAGTGGAAAGAGACTGGTTGAAGTCAGAAGGCATTTAAGAAAGATCCCCTCAATCAATTCTGTGGTCTGTATGGACCCACTAACTTGACAAAACAGTTAGGTCCATAAATATTTGGACAGTGACACAATTGTCATAATTTTGGCTCTGTAAGCCACCACAATGGATTTGAAAGGAAACAATCAAGATGTGCTTTAAATGTAGACTTTCATCTTTAATTCAAGGGTAGTTACATCCAAATGTGGCTCAAAACTATTTAGACAAACTAACATAATCATACATTAAATTGTGAGTTTCAATACGTGGTGGCAAATCATTTGCAGTCAATGACTGCCTGAAGTCTGGAACCCATAGACATCACCAGATGCTGGGTTTCTTCCCTGGTGATGCTCTGCCAGGCCTGCACTGCAGCTGTCTTAGTTCCTGCTTGTTCTTGGGGCGTCAAATCCATTGTGTTTGCATACAGATCCAATCTGATGAAAATTATGTCACTGTCCAAATATTTATGGACCTAACTGTATACTAAAAATAACCCAAACAAATGCACCACAAATGCACATAAATTGGTATTCAACTTGAACTGGGGTCAGTTTTTCTGCACCAGAGTGTTGACTTTACCTGCACACATATAGCTAGTGGAAGAACAAGACACACTCTGTATTGATCTGAAGATGGGAAAAAACAGAGCAGAAACTAGGGGCTGGGCTCATGATAACAGGCTTAACTGTTCATATTGAGTAGATGTCAGAGGCCTTTGACTTTGAAGATAGGTACAGAACGATTTTGTGATAAGGGTAGTGAGGAGGTGGAGTGAATCAGTAGAGTTTAGTTAACTTCAGAGGAAGGAATGGACAAGACAAGCTTCCATTTGTAAGGTAACTAATGCCAATTTACACTCACCTAAAGGATTATTAGGAACACCATACTAATACTGTGTTTGACCCCCTTTCGCCTTCAGAACTGCCTTAATTCTACGTGGCATTGATTCAACAAGGTGCTGAAAGCATTCTTTAGAAATGTTGGCCCATATTGATAGGATAGCATCTTGCAGTTGATGGAGATTTGTGGGATGCACATCCAGGGCACGAAGCTCCCGTTCCACCACATCCCAAAGATGCTCTATTGGGTTGAGATCTGGTGACTGTGGGGGCCAGTTTAGTACAGTGAACTCATTGTCATGTTCAAGAAACCAATTTGAAATGATTCGACCTTTGTGACATGGTGCATTATCCTGCTGGAAGTAGCCATCAGAGGATGGGTACATGGTGGTCATAAAGGGATGGACATGGTCAGAAACAATGCTCAGGTAGGCCGTGGCATTTAAACGATGCCCAATTGGCACTAAGGGGCCTAAAGTGTGCCAAGAAAACATCCCCCACACCATTACACCACCACCACCAGCCTGCACAGTGGTAACAAGGCATGATGGATCCATGTTCTCATTCTGTTTACGCCAAATTCTGACTCTACCATCTGAATGTCTCAACAGAAATCGAGACTCATCAGACCAGGCAACATTTTTCCAGTCTTCAACTGTCCAATTTTGGTGAGCTTGTGCAAATTGTAGCCTCTTTCCTATTTGTAGTGGAGATGAGTGGTACCTGGTGGGGTCTTCTGCTGTTGTAGCCCATCCGCCTCAAGGTTGTACGTGTTGTGGCTTCACAAATGCTTTGCTGCATACCTCGGTTGTAACGAGTGATTATTTCAGTCAAAGTTGCTCTCCTATCAGCTTGAATCAGTCGGCCCATTCTCCTCTGACCTCTAGCATCAACAAGGCATTTTCGCCCACAGGACTGCCGCATACTGGATGTTTTTCCCTTTTCACACCATTCTTTGTAAACCCTAGAAATGGTTGTGCGTGAAAATCCCAGTAACTGAGCAGATTGTGAAATACTCAGAACGGCCCGTCTGGCACCAACAACCATGCCACGCTCAAAATTGCTTAAATCACCTTTCTTTCCCATTCAGACATTCAGTTTGGAGTTCAGGAGATTGTCTTGACCAGGACCACACCCCTAAATGCATTGAAGCAACTGCCATGTGATTGGTTGGTTAGATAATTGCATTAATGAGAAATTGAACAGGTGTTCCTAATAATCCTTTAGGTGAGTGTATATTGATTGTAAAGAGAAACCCTGACTTCTTAATTTGTTCTGTCCTAATTACATAATTATAAATATATATCTTAATCCACGCCTGTAATTTAGAAAATATTAGGACATTAACGTCCCTGATTTCAAACTGACAAACAGATATTAGCCAAAATACATGAAATAATTACTACTTATAGAAAGACAGATACACAAAATTAAATGGAAGTCTGAAAGGAAGTAGGCATCTCAGAACCTGCCTTTTGGCGTTAATGGGTCTGTCATCATGTTTTCAAGGTGTCTCTGAATTATCAGCACCTTTAGAACTAGGAAAATGTGTGATATTGCATCAATTAAGAGCTCAGGTGAAAGGAAACCTGAAGATACTGTGGCCTTCCAGGGCCTCTGTTTGGTACCTATGCTGTAAAATATTTAAGAACATGAACAACACAAATGTCTGTTTAAGAGTACAGATGAAAAGCTTTGAATGTCTGATCATGTTTGTTTTTAACATGATGCACTGATTCAATCAGAAAGATGAAAACTTGCTTAGATAGCTGAAATGAGTCCTAGAAACAATCATAATGTCAGACAACCAAGACGAAAAAAAACTCTTAATTTCAGGTTTCATCTGGTTCCCTGAAATCCTGAAAAATAAAAGGTCATTTGGAGCTGACAGCATTTTGAAACAAGATGTAGACCCCCATAAAATATTTATCTTCTAGTAATGGAGAACGTTTATTTCTTACCAACAACTGTTTTATGGTCCAAAAGGCATTCAAATACTTCAAGGATCACACAACTCCCAAGCTTATGTAAAATATCAGCAGTTTTAATTATATTTATTTCTATATTCCAGGAAAACAAACAGCACCCTGGTTAGCAATGGTAAAGTGTGTTCTTCTAATGACCACTGTGTGCTAGCTTCTGCAATGAGGTTAGGTTTAATTAGTGGGAAATAGAATATCTCGTCTGGCATCTTAAAAACTTTTTTAAGCTCTTTCCCCCTTGAGTGTCAGAGGTATTTGAGACTTCAAAAGAGATTCATCCTGCTAAATAATTCAAATTTGAGCTATGAACAAAGAAAAAGTTGCTCATGGGAGTTTGTGGTAAAGTAATAATAATTTTGAAGGCAAAAAAAAATAAAAATAAATGTTTTAGGCTTAAAGGTTTCCTAGCTGTCCCTGGAGGGAGTTTGGGTCTGATAGTAAGCAGGCATTCAGAACAGGCCAACACAGGTCAAGAGCAATTCAAGAACAAGGGAAATGCCACAGAAATCACTGTGTGAGAGAGAATGAATAAAGTCATGCAAAATACATTTATGATGTATTCTCTCAATTCCCATTGGCTAGATTTGGTTGCTACTGATAAGAAAGATCTATTACAACTGACTGGATTCTAGAGATAAGTCACGTAATGAAGGGACACAGTTCTATCTGCTCTCTTTTGACTAGTTTTATTTTCTAATGAGAGAATCGAGGGATTATTATTACGTATCAACCATATCCATATTTTTAAAATACGATTAAATAAACAGGTGTGAACCAGAACATGGCAAAAGACTTGGAGATGTTTTTTTCAATGGGATCAAAGCTAATGCATCTGAAACAATTAAAAATGGTTAAATCAAACTAAAGATTTACTTTTATTTCATAATATATAATGCACTCTCTCTCTACTCTATTTTTCATTAGAGATAACCAAAATATGGTGTTGCTGTCATTTTGTTATTCAAACTTTCTAGTTGTAAGGCTTTGTTTTGGGAGAATTTCTATTAACTTTAAAGATTACAGCATGTCAACTTAATTCTGCATTGAAAGAGCTATGAAATATTTGTCAGAACTATATCCCCTTGTGCGTTTGCTCAAATCCTAATTAAAATTCACAATTTTGATCTAATCAGATAGACTCTCTGGAAGTAATTAATAGAGCTTGGTCACGTTAGACCAACACTAATCAGGTATCAGGCTCCAACATATGGGAATGAAAAGAGAAAGCTGAAAATGAATAGAAATTGACAAGCATTTGCTTGATGCTTTGATAATACACATTTTGGGTGTGCATGACTGTGCGAGGCCAGAGTTTCATGGTTTGGTTCCGGCTCAGATCGGGTATTTGTTAGCGTAAAAATACCCAGATACGGGTACGCTAGTGTAAACAAGGCATAAATGACTAGATATTTGCGGCCCTTTCATATGTTTTAATATATACAGTATTTTGGATCTGAATAAAACAAGGGAAAACAGACTATAGAAAAAATAATTTCAAAATACAACTTGCAGTGAAACCGTATAGGTGCATAATATGCCATTCGACATATGACATTTTCAGTTTATATGGAGTTGGTCACCAGATCTTATTAAATCCAGGTATCTTTATTTAACCTTTGAGAATAGATCATATCAGTTTATTTTACCATTGGCAGAACAAAGGTGTACATAGTCTAAGCGAGTCTAAATAGTGCTACCACAGACATCATAAAGTATAGCATTCACAGCATGAAAACCTTTGACTTAATATAGGCCCCAGTTAAGCAGAACATCAGTCAGAACTAAAAAGCTGTTGCAAATCCGTTGCATAAAAAATGTTCAGATAGCATTGTAGTCTGCAACTGTAGCTATGGGCCCCTCATTGCAAATTTAAGTTTGGTAATTGACCAAAGGGGGCTTCTGCTTTATCTTTCCTTTCTAGCAGACTTCTCCTCTCTTGTGGATTGACATATTTGCAACTTTTTCCTCAGAGGCTGTGCGACTAATGAGGTGAAACTGATAATAAAAAAAGAGAGAAACTGAAAATAAGCATCATTCTGCATATGCCCCACTGTAACAAGCACTGAGATCATGCTGTTCCATAGGGATTAAAATGATCTGTAAACATGCAAAAAACCAAACATTTTAACCAGAAGGTAAACTGTTAAATCTGAAGAATATTTAAAAGAAAACAAAACCTTCAAGTTATTTTCCTTTTTGATATAATACACACAGTATTAACTAAATAAAAACCCAATTTAAATCAATGTAAAAACAAACAAACAAACAAGCAAAAATATATGAATGTCAATCACAGTGATTGGGAATTAGGTGTGAAACTGTGTACAGAGAAGAAATAGGAGGATTTGACACTGAAGTACATTTGAAAAAACTTTGATATAATCAAAAACAAATGTCACCAACTAAAGGCCCAGCAGGGGTGTATTTAGCTGAATGCTTTGGCACAATTGGAGTTCCTGGAAGGATTGTCACAAACACTACAATTGTCAAGTGTAGCAGATGTTATAATTAATACTTACACAAAACAAGCAACAGTGCGTCTAATTCTAGAGCATTCCTCTCGATGAGCAAGGCACACTACTGGGAACATTTATTTATTTATAATTTGTGTAATTAACACAAAAAATATGTACTTCATGTGACTGTATTGGTTAAAATGTTTTTACGTTTTATTTTTTATGATCAGCCTTATTTAATATATATAGCAACAAAGAAAAGAAAGTTCAGAAAATAATAATAATAATAATAATGTCACAATATATCGTTTGATCTCCCTGCAGAGGTGTTAGCTCGACATCATGCAATGCTGGAGTTCACCATGCGAGGGACAAGGTTGCTCAGCTGTTTTTGGCACTGATAACCAAGGTATGGGGACTTCAGAACTATCTAATCTCAAGAGAATTAATTAGTATGACTATTTAATTCCTTTAAACTGAAACCAAAGCAATGATGAAGTCATAGGCCCAATGCACTACTTAAATTAAACTGAGCTTCCTGGGTTTCAGAACTTAGTCATTATTTTAAACACTTAAACATACAGGTGTGACAATACATCACAGCATTGAAATAGTAATTGGCTATAAAATAAATATGTCTGTTAATTTACAGGGGAACAAATATTCTAATGATGTAACTGTTTTAATTCAATCTTCTATATTTAATATTTTTGAGCATTGCTTTCTGGAGAAACACTGCCAACACTCTTATCACGGAAATCCCTAACAAGTCCTCTTGGACAACATAATTATGCCATCCATCCATTAAACATGAGATATAGCTGGGCAGTTTATTTCTTCTGGTATGTGAATAGGGGCTCCTTCAAATGTTCCCAAACACTGGAATTATTTTAATCTTTCAAGATTTCATATAACACATTTTAAAGGAAAGACTTTAATATTACGATAAAATAACTATCGTAATGTATTTGTTGTTTTATAATTAGTTAGATCAACCTTCCACCAGTGTCGGGAGTATAGTTTGAAAATATATAGGATAATATCTAAGTCAGTGATACAAAGAAATAGAATACATTTACATAGATGAATCCAGAAAATCAGCCATGGAATATTATCTATTCCTTGGAACTTAGACTTATATGATAAAAGTATAATTTTGCAATTACACATCATATTTTGACAGTTCTTGACAGCAGTCATTCTGTAACTCTGGGCATTGTATTACAGCATGAAAAGGCTTACTGTACATTTATAAAGATATTTTTACCTAAACCAGCCCAAAGCTGTATATTGACCTAGATCTGGCCATCATGTGATTTCAGTTCAACAAAAAGATCACAAAAAGAGGACCCTGAACAGTTGTAAATGTTCTGTTAGGTTTTAAAATGCTAACTGAATTATCAAAGATGGCAAAGGGTAAGGAAATACTAAAATGAAAACGGCATAATTAAACATACACACACACGCGCATACTGCACATACACATTTATTTACTGTAAAAAGAAAAAAAAACATAATAGTCAGAGCACTTATACTTTTGATTTGATCATCACACATGAATAAATACTATTTATTATGAGGCAAACTAACAGAGAAAAACTTCAAAGCACCAGGCTTCAAGCAGCACAGGCTTATCTTGTGTGCTATGCTTCATAAGAAATTCATGCACTGTCTTCCTCATACCCCTGACGATTTGAAAGGAGCCTGTTAGCTTTTTGAATTAAAATGTTTGTGGCAGCCTGAAAAATAGTAACAGGGCAGGGGAAGATGTTAAACTGGCCATCTTCTGATCTGACTGTCAGTATTTGGGAATGTGTGCTACTGTGAATTATATATGACAAAATGTATAACATCTATTGTATTTAAGCTTATTTTGTACACCACCGTGTGTGATGTTTTAAAAAAAATAAAAAATAAATCTGTATTCCTATAAAAATTTGAGAGGTATTATTGGTTAATTTGTAAGGTATCACTTTCCCCACACAAATTAATTCAATATAGTTTAATTGAATTATCATTCCAATTACTCAATTTATTCCATTAGTTTTCGTATTATTCTTCTAATCATGAACTGATCATGAAAAGTCACAGGTTTAAAGCACTTTATAAGAGGCTGGAGACGGAAACCGGGAGCAGCCAATGAAAGTTGAGCTGATTGAAGGAAAAAGAAAAGGAAGAATAAACATGACAAGAGTATTTGATTTTCAGAAGTATTTATTCAAATACAAATAGTTGTTTTGGGGGTGGTTATTTAAAAATACTCATATAGATGGAAAATTATATTTTCAAATACAAACACCAATTAGCATCTGTAATTGACTCAGGTCTGTGCAAAATATCTGTACCTACAATGCGATGATAATGCTGCGTGATGGATATAACCTATGACAGCTGCTCACCTTCAGCTCTCACAGCAGAGAATACAGGCTATTGCCCTTGCCTCCCCAGCCATGCCTTCACCCACTTTCTCTATTCTCTCTGCTTTTTAGTTTGTCTGCACAGATGAACGCACAAACAGCAAGGGTGGCAAGCTCGTTAATGTCCAGGCCCATGTCTGTTTACTTTTTCTCTGGAATGGATATCTCACACGTGTTTCCACAGGACTGGGGAGTGTTAGAGATGCCCACGACAATGGATTTCAGATCAGTCGTTAAATGTGTGACTCCCTGTTCTTAAACGATCCTGTAGTGTGCACACCATCACGACACAAACAAATTCAGTGAAAGCCAATCTTTAAGCGTGTGCTGCCCACCGTTATCAAAATCAGTTCGGATTTTAAAATGTGTATCATGAGAATGTGAAGTTTGTACTGCCACTCCCATGATTTCAAACAATGTGAGTCGGGATGACAGTTATCATGCTCCAAAAATGTATACAACACCCAACACTACAGGAACACAAGAGGCTGAAAATATGAATGACTACCTCACTTGATTCCTCAGTCTTCTGAGTATTACAAATGATCCATTGTTCAGTGCTTTGATCAATAACATTTCTTTTTAAAGAGTTTGCAGAGGTGAAGTTGTGTAATGCACTCGTTGTACCGCTTCTGGAACAATGTATTCTGTCCTCAATCCCACAAAGAAGGATGTAGATATCTTGAAGAAAAGCAGAGAAAGGCAACTGCAATTATGCTAGGCTTAAGGCCATGGGTTACAATTACAGATCAAAAGAACTCAATCTATTTACTCTGTACATGATGGCTGAGGAAAAGATTGACTGAGGTCTTTCAAAGGTTACAGGAAACATATAAAGTGGAGTCCAGGCCTGATTTCAAACTCAGAATAGTGAATCCAGAAGGGAGAACTTTGCAATTGAATGGATAATTCATTCTATCTGATACTAAATACTTAGATATACTGTAACATTTTAACTTTTTGCTACGGGAGTCACCAGGGCACCCCTATTTAACCCCTCCACCCACCACGATCCCCACTGCTCTCAAGCAATGACTGGAACCAAAAGAACCAAACTTTAAAGTGGAAACACACAAAACATTTCCTGCTGACTGATGTAAATATAATTACAGTCTAGATCAATCTTATCAAGGCATTCCCTAGACTCATTACTTTTTAAATGATTAATATAAGCTCAGGTAGACATTTAAGAGTAAATCCTGCTCCTATATCATTTTTAGTGCATCAGTTAGTTAATGGCATAGACCTAAATTATAACCTATAGAGTAGAAAGTGGCATCTGACAATAAATAAAACCATGATAGGGCACAGGTTTGTAATTTACGATCTTTACAGGTAGGTCAAAGTTTTGATTTGGTCTAGCCCAAAGTTGTAGTGGTAATTTAAAAGATCTATTAAGAGTCCAGTTTGTGCTGTTAAAAATAAAGTTTTAAGTGTAATTTTGTTTTCAGAATAATATAATTCGTAACATTCATAATCAATAAAGTTCTTTCCTGGGACCTTCCAAACTGTGGAAGTGATGTTTGCAGATTCCTGTAGCAGAAACATTGGACATCTTCAAAACAATTCAGGAGCTGGCTTTTCTGAACGACATTTACAACTGAACTACGTAAAAACAGTTACAGTATAAGCTGGTGAGGGTTTACAATAGCATTATTATTATTATTATTATTATTATTATTATTATTATTATTAATAATAATAATAATAATAATAATAATAATAATATTATTATATTAATTTTTATCAATCAATAGGTTGTGAATACAACCCCAATTATCTGAAAAGGAGAATACTATCCAAGGGGGTGGGATACTGTGTACCCAAGTTGTTGTGAGTAGGGCCAGCAGCAAATCTTAAGGAAACCAATTTCGAGGCCATAGCCTACATGGAGGTGAGGCCTCAATTTACACACAATAAAACAAGAACATACCACATACCAGCAATCAACTCAAACCAAGAGCAGGGGCAACGGGACCAAGCTCTACTAGGAGATTAAAAAAACAGACTTAATAGGAAGCAAGGACCAAAAGGTTAATGCACACCACCAATCAGACCAAGCCAGGAGCAAAGGCTCCACTGAAAAACTGAAAACAAGACCAGGAGCAAGTGCCAAACACCACACTCAGCTGGAACAATATTCAGGCATGGGAGGGAGCAGATGACAGAAGCGACATCAAAGGCCAATAGCCTACCAGGATGTGGAGACAGCGACTGGCAGAGAGGTGCAAATCATGAAAAGAGTCGTGAGACAAAAAGCCGCTTCTCGACCACCAAACACAAAAACAGAGGCCGGGAGCATCTGCCACAGAGCATACTGAGGCTCAAATGAAGCCAGCAGCGGATTCTCAATAGAACATCCAGTCTACAAAACTGAAAACAATTGTAGGCGATCCTTCTCCCAGTTGACCCGCAGGCCAAACTCGTGGAGGTGGTCAAGAACAAGAGCTGTGTGGGTCACTACAGATGGTACAACAGCCAGACACTGCTGTGCATGTTCAGGGCCAAGTCAGGCCACGCACGGTGACCATCCACAGGTGGAAGCGTGTTGTCTGCACACGTGGCACAGCAGTGGAAGGAGGACTGAGAGGCCATACTTCCCAAAGGCTGCAAGGTCACCCAGCAAAAAGAGGCTCTGTACTGAACTAGTTAAAGCAGGCAGAGGGAGTGACAGTGCACAACAGCATATAGGCAGCTTTGAGAGTTCCCCATGGTAACGTGCAATGTCCAACCCCCCCATAGTTGTAGCTGTATTCTCGACTTGAAAAATAACTGCTAGTTTTCTTTCAAGGTGGGACATGCATACATGCCATAATCTTGTACAATAAAATGAAGGTGGTATTAACCAGACATTAATGGAAAATAAGCAGTTAAATATAGATTGACACAAATCTCTTCACAATTGAAATGCCATATTCATTTTACAAGACGGGAAAAAGCGACACTGAAATTCATTTTCTCAGAGTTAATCCTCTGATTATAAGGTTTGCTTTGTACTCGCCTCCTCACCGCTTTCTAGTTTGCATCAGGCTTTGTTTGTACTGTGGGCTTGTCACAAATGATAGAAGGAGCCCCTTGTTAAAAGAAACATTCATTTTTACTGTTACGCAGTTCATTAGAATGAAAAAGCCTTTTTGTCCATTTCTATAGACTTGATAAAGACTCCAACGTGTTTGTTGTTGTTGTTGTTTTTTTTGTGTGTTTTTAAGAAGAATTGAAGGAAAATTAATTGAGCCGTCAAAGCACAGAGGTCCACAGAATTAATACATTCATGTTTTCCAAAGTAAAATAAAATACATGTAATCTATGTATACAATTATTACAAGTAAGACTTTATATTGTATTTTCACATTAAGATACATTTAAACAAAATTATTTTAGATGGAAAAAATATATCCATTCTTATTTTAATCATGTGTAGCAAGAATTATATGATTAGCTCTTTTTCATGACTGTGGTTGGTTTTGTATTATTCTCTGTCAGCTTGGGTTCAGATATGCCCTTAAACTCTTACGGTTGACATTGCATCTGGGCAGTGTGTTCAAGCAGTTCTTGCAGAAATACTTCGCGTGTCAATGAATCTGACCAGAAAAACACATGCAGAGGAGGACAGTTGGAAATAAAACCCAGAACAAAAATGTGAGCAAGTAATTAACTCCTTTATGGTCTATGACATTTAAATCCATAACTATTAAATTCAATTAAATAGACTATTTTAAATGAACAATCTTGCTCAAAAGTGAGTTGTCACATTAACATGGTCATTAGTTGTATTGCCTGATTACTGTCAAGCTAAGATCAGAGATTCACCCTGGGCACAGTTGTAAGATTGAAGTCTAATCAGTCAGCCACTCCAGGAACTGATCCCTATATCACTGTAACTGTTCCAATATCTTTGAGCTCAACATTATTGCTGATCTGAGTCAAACAGAATTCTGGAGCTTTGATGAACACAATTTTAAAATCTCTATTCTAATCTGAATGCACTGTAATGTGTATGTTGTTAAATGAGAATGCTTATTTTGAAGCACAAAATACATAACGCCTATAATTCCAAAACTGTATTTAAATACAGGGGGTTCTCGAAAATCATAGAGGATGCGTACTTGAAGATCGTGATGAAATGCAAAACGACGAATTAAGGGGAATTAATATCCAAAAGAAATAATGGGAATATCCCTAGATGTGTTCCAACACTGCACAATAAATAAATGTACCCATCCAAATGTCTTTCAAACACCATAAACCACTCTTATAATGAATTACAACGATAATTGTACATAATAAATGTGTAACCATTACTGTATGACCTCAGTGAATGAACCTAACATAGTATTGCACCGTTTCTAAACACCAACAGAGAGTTTAAAAGAAAAAAAGTTCACTAACCGCACAGAATCACTGTTCACAGCTGTGAACACACGGCATTGTGGGATGATGGGAGTGTGAGTCTAGCAACAGTTACGATATTAAGATTTAGTGTAAAATACTTTGTACCTTCACGGTCTCCGTAGTTGGAGAAAGTAATAAGAATGGGAAGAGACAATAGGAGGAGATCACAAATGGAGAAGTAGTGAGGAGCATCTTGCTCTCAACTGCTCTGGTTGCGAGGACAGGTCACAAAAAACGACAATTAACGAAAAAGCGTCCTATATTTATTAGCGACGACTCTGCGAAACGACGAACAACGAGTCAGCGTATTGCAAGGGCCCCCTGTATATATTAAGAACATTAATGCAAACCTTAGGGTTAAATTAGATTATAATGACATAGATTAGAAACCCCAGGGTTATGTTCTCCACAAGACCTCCGGTATAGGAATGTTTTTTGGAGGAAAGAATACGAGGTAAAAAAAAGCCTGTACACATTTTTTTGTTAATTTGAGAACCAGAGGAAAATCATTGTCTTAAAAACTGAAAACATATGGGAATGAGTGACTCTCAATAAGAATGTTTTTTTCTAATGAAAATGTCAAAGCTAAGAAAGAGAACTGGATAGTTAAGTAAAATAAGTCTGCCTCTTTGGAGTACAAATTATTTCTTACACTTTTCTAGCTGCAATACATTTTAGTGTAATAGTAATGAACAGAATTGTCAAACATCATGCAACACAGCATTAAAAATGGAAACATTTAAATTATTATATGTCCATTAGTTTCCATTTAGCTGTTCTTTATCTATAGTACTTTCTGTCTTTTTTTCTGTTTTTTTGTTTTTTTTTGCATTTGACAGTTTTGATTGAGATTTTGAAGTGAGAGTGACTGATTAAATAATAAGAGAAGACTATTTCCTTGTTATTTGTTAAAGGATTATACAATCAACATTTTTTGTATGTTTTTTTTTTTTTTTTTTTTTTAAAGCTTCTCACCACAGGAAACAGGAAGAGGATGCAGTATAGCTGTGAAACAAACAGCACAATTTGTAAAAGCACTGAACTGGATTTTAAGAGGGCACTAAGAAATAAATACCAAAAATGGCACCCTCTAGTGGATCAGGAACCAGTGATTCAATGCATTTCTGACTAGTCTTAATAAACTTGGATTCATAAATCAGTCATAGAAACAAAACCAGAAAGAGACAGTAGAGAGTGTAGAAATATTACTGGGCATAACAGTCTTGTGCATACAATATTGATCTTAGATGACATTCTCTATTTAATATGATGTTAGCTATATTCAATGATGAGGAAAACATGAATCTGAACACGAAAGTAAGTAAGAGCTACCGCTGAACCTTTATAAACAAATATTTTCATATTTTAAGCAAGCCCTAAGCATGTTTCTAACCCACCAGTTCCTGGACATTTGTAATTCTCCAGGGAAATGGAAATGAATGTACCAAATATATATATATATATATCAATTAGGTATTTGATCTCGATATTTGTTGCTTGACTGAATAAGCACCAGAGCCTCAGCTAACTGTATGCAAATACATCTGTGGATTATACATGTGTACATACTATTATTCATGTTTGAATAGGATGTTTTAAAAAGCAAAATCCTTCAAAGACAGTTCGAATGACTGATATGCAAATGAATGGGAATCAGTAACATAGTAATTATGTTCAGGCATTTGATTTGAGGATTGTGTGCTACAGCAAACATAAACCACTGGTTTCCCTGGCCAAGGTCACCTTTATTTATTGGTCACCCAATACAATAGAGTAAAAAAAAAGAGAATTTGAATGAATGGGATACAAACAGCAATGTAAATTAAATCTAGATTACATAATGGCATTGCTATTAACCAGTATAATATTATTCAGACCTCTTCAAGTATTTATTTTTATAATCTTAGCGTTTGGTTAATGTTTTTTTTTTTTTTTTTAACATTTAGATAATTGTATGTCTTGAATATGACACTTCCCAAGAAAATTATACCTTAGGTGCATCCAATTATAATGAATTGTAGAAACAAACTCTAACATCAAATTGCACGACATTATTACCTTGTATTCTTCAAATTTTGTTAACAATATCAAACTTTAATTGAATGCTATTGGAGAGTATCTAGGCTCAATGTAGTCTCTGACATAAGGACAGAACATGTTGCATGCTTCAGGGGTGCCTTGCAGTCTAGCACAGCCTCATTATTCAAATACAATTAAGACTGAGGAGAACAGACCTCTCCGCATGTCCTCAATCTTAAAGAGCAGTTCACATTTTTGCAACAGATCTTCACAGAATATTAAGCGATGGAGTTAGAGACATATATTTGTCAGTGTTCTGTAGGGGGCCCTGTACATTTTATTAGATTGCAGCAAGTTTCCTTTATTGAGGATGTACAGTTGTCATGTACTAGATGTAATGTTAGACATGTCTATTCTTTGTGTTATTTAAATTGGCATGACAAACTTGTTACACTGGACAACAGTTCTTGAATTATTTGTAACCTCAGATCTGAACCATGGTCACCAGCAAAGCTCCAAGCACTATAGCCACTAAAATATTAATTAAGCAAATCTTTCTGTTGGAGCAAAACCCCACCTTTTAAAAATTAGTTTTGTGATTGAAATGACAACAAATGGATTAGGCAGTAACTTTGCTTCTTTAGTGCAGAGATATATTAAACCTACACAATATATGACACGTGCTATGGCAGTTACACTAAGCTTGATCACTTGAATACTAAAACACTGAAATCAGGTCCATCAGCAGAAAAATAGCACAAGGGGGCTGAGATTCTTCCTGATTTCTTATGTTCCTGCTTGGTTAAACCATAGCAATAAACTGTTTCTCATATAATATCAGATTAATAATAGAACAGAACATCAGTGCAAGTGTAACAGGCTACACAGTACAGAAATTATAACAAGCAACATTTGAGATTTAAATCTGTCTTTCAAAATAGAAATATATATTTTAAAAGGAAACAAGTTCATATAACAACTTGATGTGCACATAGTTATTGGATAAAACTGGAGACATTCCACTGTTATGATATTTGAGTTATAAAAACAATTGTGTTTTAACAAACCTATAGCTTTGAGAAATACATTATTATAATTAAATGACACTATGAACACGATCTATGAATATATATAGTCTGGAGTAGAATACAGCAATACAAGACATTTGACACATAGGTATTTTAATTGCTACTGAAATGCCAACTAGGATTATTTTCTTGGAGTAAAGGCTAAACCCATTTTGATAGCAGACCGCGGAGGATACAAAAACCTGTCAGAGAACACAGTGAAAAACTATTGGGACTTTCCTAGCTGCTCCCTGACTGCTGGTAATGCTGTATATGTCACGACAGGTATTCAGATTGGCAAACATATATGAATCAATTATGGCATTTTAGACAACGCTATGGAAAAAGTGTTCTTTCATTTCAACCGAACCACAAAGAAAATCCTATTTGTTATTTTTACTACTAATGAAAGGTGGAAAAATATAAATAAAATACAAGTTCAAACTCATGAAGACCTGCTAAAGTCTTTTTAAAGTGAAAATGAAATATTCTCTGTATATTTTGGTATTGTTTATTTGGGTTTGCACCACCTTTCAAATTTGTTGCTGGTCAAGATATCTTGCTTTTGAGCTTTAAATATATACACTACATCAATGTCAATATATGTACTGTATTTAAGCTGCTGATACAGGTTTTAAGGCATTCTTTGTCAGACCTCATTGGAAATTAACCATTTGTGTCCATAATATTGCCTGATACAAAGCTAGGTCTGCGTCTTTGTAAAATAGCTTCTCAGATGCTGAAAAACTCTTATTTAATGTGTTCTCTCACAGCTTGTTAAATCTTCCTCTTTCTATGGAAGTTGATTACTGTGTTACTACATTTATTATCATAGGGTAAATGGTAGTAGAACTAGTATGCTGCGTTTTTGCAGTTAAAATCACATTTCTCAATAATGCTGCTCATTGGTTAATTAAACGTGACAACTGCTCAGACCTCCACAGTTTAAGTCACAGAGGGATCTGTTCTCATTTGAGGAGCATTGGCACTTTCTGACAAAAAACAAAGTGCTCGTAGGACTGTTACATGATTAAAGCAAATTCCCAAGGTTGTTATTGAATTCCCTTGCAATTCCAAAGCACAATCATTAGACTGGAAAATATGATATTGTCATTGTTTTCACCTGGATCTGTTATTATTCCAGTTGAGTACCCTGGCATAAATAAGCAGAGATAGCAGTACATGTGAATCAGCTTTGTAACACAGTCTCCATATGAAAAAAACACAAGCACACACAAAATCATTGGACAATAACTTACCTCAACAAGAATAAAACAGTATATTATTCTATGGCTTTTGTGCACTTCCGGTTGTGGTGGCATTTTCTTTGTTAGTGTTATTGCCTAAAACAACAACAAAAACACAAATGTTATTTATTTATTTGTTTTAGGATTAGACTTTTAAGGTTCGATCTTGATGTCCACCTGTACAGTCCAGCTGTCACATTAGCAGAAAGAGAAGTAACAGAATACAAGACAAATTATAATCAAGTGTGAGAAAAATAACATGCTTCCTTCAACAAACTTGCTATGACAGTGTCAAGGGAGGGGTTGGAGGACTTTTACACATTTCAGTTGACTGATAATCTGATAAATGGTTTGTCTTTAATTAATGCAAAAAATAACCTCCATCACAGACATCTCTTTCTATAAAGCTGTTGAATTGCTATATCTAAGCCAGAATCATAAGAAGGAAAAAAGACCGGAAGAAAGGACAGAAGAAAACCTACAACAACCTCATATTCTCTGGCTTCATGGAACACACAGAAGACAGATTGCCCTGGGTGGTTTTTCTCATCTGTGGATATGTGGGTGTTTGGACATTTTGCATTTTCTGCACACAGCCAAATTTGGTTGCATATCCATTGTGACGATGCTAACATTGTGCCACTAGGTGGACCCTGCTGCTCAGAATCTCATGGTTATTCCTCCTGCTCAACCATAGGAGTATTTTATACACATATCATAATTATTAATCATAACAGTAAAATAATATAAATCCTACTACTAATAATAATAGTAATGTAAGTGAATTTATTTTAAAGAAAATAATTACATTTTCTCAGCTTGAACAAAAGTAAGCATTTTAGCAACAGCCTCATGTTATGAAAGGTGTAATTCTTCAAATGTATCACAAGATGGCAAAGATTACAATCCTGAACAACTGTTAGGGTGGTAAAAATAGTAGCGTTTCAAAATAAAATGAAAAAGACTGAAAGAAATTGTCACCTTTCCGAACCGTATGGAATGACAAAGTATTACAATTTGAAAATAAAGTTCCTGTTTTATTTTTTGTTACATTTGATTCAGTGTAGTTTCAGTTACATTAGATATTTCATAAGGGATACGTTCTGTATGACATGTAGAGTATTAGAGACATCTAGACAATATGATATTTGTCTCCAATTTCTGCTGAGGGCACCTACTTCACACAAAATAATAAACCAACCAAAATAGTTATTTGATATTATAAACATATCTGAAATACAAAACAAAAAGAAATTAACATCCAATTTTTGGGTGTGTATGCGTTACAGGGGTTTTCACATAGCAATTTGTACTTATGTTTTATTTCATCAGAATCACAACATTGTTGAGAAATGTTTGACATCGTGTTCCTACTTTCTCATGAAGCGATTTCATATTTACTCATTCCCGACATTCCCGCACTAATCATTGGTATTAACTGATTTCTTTACAGATGCATGTGTTGGAACAGGAAGGGTTAATATTTTTTCATGTCAAGGAGGAAAGTACAAATTTAGGCCACACTTTTATTCTTCCAAGGGGATTGAAACAATCAGGCCATTTTCTCTCCTTTGTATCCAATTTAAAAATGCCTTCATATGTATTAATAAAATCTGAAAAAAAAATATAAGTACGGAATCTAGCCTCTTAATATTTGACATAATGGGGTTTTATAATAAATATAAATTATTAGATAACTACATATAGTATACATTACATTTTACAAGTGAAACAAGTAACTTGGTTAAGATTGAAACACCACGTTCTTCAGCTGAACCTAATAAGTAGTATATAAATTGTATTTTAATGTAGTCATGTAAAGAGCAATGGCGCTGCAGTCTTATCTCAGTTAAATAATCTGCAATCGTTGCAGTTGTATCTAAGCTGAATCAGTGTTCAATAAACTCTAACAGGGTTATCACTGATTAAAAAATATTAACCTAGACCCAATCAAAACCGTGACCTACCCACAAATCACAAATTAGAAATAAGTACCCTGCCGCCTTACTAAAATAAACTCCATTATCAGATAGGTTTGTACTTTGAAATTCTACAGGTAGGTAAACATTTTGATTTTCTCTAAATGTAGTACATTGTGACATTTAAAAATCATACTTATGTTGCCCTTGACAAGGGAATACATTATTTAATGACAGATAATATTCATTTTGCAAGATATAACAATTTCTTAGGTGGTGCCAACATATTCATACAATGCTTCAGTCTGTTCTTTAAATCATACAGAAAATTTGCTTCTGCATAGCATTATACAAAATGAGACTAAAGAGCTTTCGCTTAGGAACAAACTACACTCACAAGCTGTTATAACAGATTCTAACTTTCAAAGCTCTTTTTGTATTCACAGACAGTGTGGTTGCCATGCCAGTAGTGCACAGGTAGGCTACACATTCAGCAACAGAAATGTGAAATACAAATGGTGGGCCTTGCTCTGAGTGAACAATTCAATAATTGAGAGGTCAGCTGGAAAGATACCCAGAAACCATTAGGATCCTCTAGGAGCATGGTTATTAACAAGATACATTAATGCATTTACTTTGATCAACAGGGTTAGGGAAAATGTGTTTCAATAAAAATGTATTGTATTACTCATCTGTACATACATCAACATCACTGATATTCAACAGAGAGAGTCCCACTGCTAAAAAGAAATCAAACAAAAGCAAAGCCCTGGCATGAAATCATTTAACCAGCTGCTTTTCTTGCAGTTGGCAGTTCTTGCTGTCATTACCCATTCTTCAAAGTTCACAGGCATGCAGTGGAAGGAATGAGGGACAGATGCATTATTTTGATATTCTTTAAGACTGCCTTTTGCCGTTACATCATTTGGCAGCTACTAATTATATCCTGACATGTACATCATTCTCACTGCTTAATTAAACATCCCACATTTTCCTGAAGACTACACAACTAAATAAATATATAAATAAAATGTCATAAAACATTGTTGATGCAGCCACTGGACTACAGCTGTAATAAAATCAGCCCTGGATTGACAGAAATAAGCTTTTCCATCATGCCATACATTTCATTCATTATTTTGTTTATTATACTGTAGAACTAGTCCCTGGAGTATTCTATTAAGACTGTAGTTTTTTATTAGCTCTGAGAATCATTTCCAGAATTTGACAGGTCATTCAGCATCAATTTAATTTACTTTACTAATGTTTTGTGCATTTGATTATTATATTCCTGTAAAAATAATTAATTATGTAAACTTGTACAATGTATTTACATAAATTACACAAACACAACATTGCCATATTTAGTTGAGTATGTGTTTACTGTTTTGATTTCAACTTTAAGGAGAAAAAATTATTTCCAGTTCAAAGTGATTGGTTTCTAGAATTGTTCCACTAAGGAAATCACACACTGCCAGACATTACAAATGTTTCTATTAATAGTCTCTAGTGCATCTTAGTAATCATAATATATGCTACTTATTCTTGATTCAAAGCCATAAATATGATTAGGCCCCAGACTTATATATTGGGCTTTCCTCCAAGATAAACCCTCATTTAATTGAGTTGGCAAATATAACCACAAGCATTCTAATATAGTTCTAGAACAGATTCCATTGAAAGAGCTGTGTTTACTGTGTTTCAATTCGATCTATGCAACCCTGTAAGTGTATGAAATAGACATTGTGTAATTAAAATATTGTTATAATTTGAATTTAACATGCATGGTTTCACAATTAGGGTTTTATATTGATGATTTTACTGACTTACAGCTTCTAGCAGGTTTTGTTTCAATTAATGTTCTTAAGACCAGGTGAAACCACCTTCCTACTATGTTCTTCCTAGCAAACCTTATAATTGGCTGTTAAATAAATATTGGGGGACAACTTTGTGCTCCGGTATAAAACTCCTTTATTTTCTTGTTGCAAGTTGACTATCCTGGAATGAATGTGGATATTTTTGAGTGATTAGTGTTGTTTATAGTAATGTTTTTGTTCAATACAAAGTTCAGAATCCATTAATAAGAAAAATGAGTTAGATAGTTTTGCAAAATACTAATAGTATTGGACTGGCTGGATACCACTGACAAAAAGCATGGTACAGTGATGAACATCCAGCAAGTACTTTAGTGAAGAAATTAGCAAAAAGAAACCACCCTGAATGTTGCCCACATCCATCAGTACTCTTCATGCATGCTCTCAGTGGTTGAGTATCCATACATGTGCAATCATTTTTACAAATAGGTGCTACACATTTGTAACCCTGAATTATGTACTTGTAATTTGCGTCTTACGTTTACGCTATCTGCTCCCAGTTTCTCTCCTAATATTGAGAGAATGGGTGGCATCAATGTTAGAAGTTTGAATAACTTGCTGTTGATTTCTCTTTTCCAGGATAGAAATATGCAGTTCTGTCTGTATTTGAAACAGATCTCAGACCTGGAATCATTACTGGGATCCTATAATGGAGTCCTTCTGTTACTCATTGACCCTTTCTTGCAAAGCAGTGGCCACAACACAATATGCTGGATGGGGCCATATAACAAATGTTTTAGCAACAGTCGCACATGGCCTCCCTTTGAATTCAATAGCTTTTCCAATAAAAACAAGCAATGTGTTTGATTTTGTATTTCCCCTCCCTGCAGCACCTCCCAAATAGGTCCATTACTGAATCAACCCAAATATCAGTTTTTTAAGTGGTGGGATGTTCTAGTATGAAATGGAATTGGCCATGTTTCATTGAAGTGTATTATGTGATAAGTTTGTCAATGACATCAGAGCCCAGGTAACTGTAGGCTAGAAAGAGCAGAAGTCTAAGCCTGACCCAATAGTATTTCCTTGCTTTACATTAAGTCAATGACTGCAACTTGACTTTATATTTAAATACAATATTAAAGGCAGATATTTGCAGAGGCATACAATCTGCAAACAATGTACTGTGGAGCCTTACTAGTTTTAGTCTTGTGAATAATGTAATAAAGGAAATGTGATACCTAGGGAGGTGTAGACAAACGTACACACGTTACCATTACACTCTATACTTAAATCATGTTCAATACACACGCTATACAGAATCTATATAAGCACAGCTGAATGAACAATAATTATAAGTAATGTATAGCATCGTTTACACTTTCTAATCTATACTTTGCAAGATGGAAAAGTTATTGTTTGTACATTTTAGATTGCCTCCCATTTTTGGCCACATAACCTGGATCAAAAGGCCACGTCCTTCGAGTATTTAAAAGCATTTACACCAGGAGACCAGTGCCATTCTTCAGTGGTGCATTGCTGTCTTTTCCCATTCTCGGCACGTATATACAAAAAGACGGACAAATGTAGCAAATAATCCTCCTATCCACTTCATGCACTTAATGGCTCTATGATGCAACTTTGTATATAAAGCTACACGAAGTGCAGAAGAAGAAGTCCTACCTTAGCCCGGCTGTACAGGAGCTGGCGGACGGTGCACCCGTTTTAAGAGCTGCCTGTTTCTGTCTCTGTCTTCTGTGTTTGGCTTCTTAATTCATATCTGTGCGGCAACTTAAACCTTAATTAGAAGAAAAAGAGCGGTATTGAGTTTCCACTGCTGTTTTTCTGGGTTTACAGGAGTTTATTAGTCTCTGGTAATTTTAACCATCACTTCATAGAGCGTGCAGTCAGTGCGCATGCGCCGCTCACAGCGTCCCTTTCCTGTAATGTGGTCCTGAAAGCGGAGTCTCTGTGCAGCAGTGGTTCTTCCCTTCCTCCCAGTAATGGGTATTTCCCATGGGAATCAGGTCTCTACAAGTGCAGTCCAGCTAACACATTCTCACAATGATGTCAGAGTACAAGTTTACAGAATCAATACAGATATATATATTTTTAAAGTTCAGTAGTTATTAGTTCAGAAGTTACTAAAACTTTTACAATCCTGTCTCATTGGGGGTAATTCTATAATTGTGGAATAATAATGCACTGGGGAGAGAGAGAGAGAGAGAGAGAGAGAGAGAGAGAGAGAGAGAGAGAGAGAGAGAGAGAGATTGTCTATTTCTTCAATGAACATTTGTTTTTCTATTTATTTTTTAAGACATCACATAGAACATATAATTGATAAAATTACCTTTATAACACAATGCCTACTATCAGTTAATCATAGGAGTCAGCTTTAATAATATGCCATTCACCATATAAAAAGCAGTGAAATATGGCCACAGATTTCACCACTTCTGCACAGGATGTCACTTAATATGCTGTAAATCATCATTGGTCAATTTGGCAGATGAGAATATATGAGAAAACCCACTGCACAGTAACAAAAACAAGAAGATATATTGCACTACTGACAACTTCTTCAGCACAAAATAATCAGCAATGCAGTCCTGCATGATAAAATTGGTCAACTTCCTTCAGTGTCTTGTTTCTTCACTGCTGTCTTATTTTATGTTCACAAGTGATATACACAATCAACTTTGTCACCAACACAGCTTCAAACTACGGCATTACCTTCTCTTATCTGGAGCTCCCAGGCATGTGGTTTGTGTTCCATTATGAACATCTCACCCATGTGAAGTAATTCATAAACAAAATAATTTATTTTGGCTGATGGTAAGAAGCATCTAATTTTGAGGAGTTTAAGCAAATGCAAAGCCATTGTGCATAATTAGACATTAACTTAGAGCACAAAATGTATCCAATACACAATTATTTCTTGGAGTTTAACTTGAATTCAGTTCACTCAGTCCCCATTCCCCCAGTGCAAGACACACTTTGGATATCAATTTAAACATACCTGTGGGATTCAAAGTAATTACAACCTCTATTAATATCTATAATGAATTCAGCTTTGATAACCTAGTTTAAGAGGGGGTGGTATAATATAATTAATTATAAAGGTTAAAGGTTATAGGTTATAGGTTTCACATGCAACTGCAGCTGTAGATCATGTGAAAGCATATGATATTATATACTTTTGATAAGGTTCCACACCAAAGACTGATCCTCAAATTGGAAGTTGTAGGCATTTAGGGTAATGTAAGTAGATGGATTATGAACTGGATTATGAACTGGTTGATGTATAGGAAACAGAGGGTGTCGATTAGAGGAGTTGCTTCTAACTAGAGTGAGGCTGTTAGTGGAGTTCCACAGGGATCAGTACTAGGGCCTTTGCTGTTTCTAATCTATATTAATGATCTGGACTCTGGGATAGTTAGCAAACTTGTCAAATTTGCAGATGATTCTAAAATAGGTGGTTCAGCAGATACAATCTTGGCAGCACAGGCTATTCAGAGGGACTTAGATAATATTCAGTTGTGGGCCGACACCTGGCAGATGAAATTCAATGTGGACAAGTGCAAGGTATTACATGCAGGTAACAAAAATGTCCACTATAATTACACTATGGGAGGTACAGATCTAGATGAAGTAATGCATGAGAAAGACTTAGGAGTCTATGTGGACTCCTCACTTTCTCCATCCAATAAAGCAATAAAAAAGGCAAACAGAGTGCTAGGGTATATTGTCAAAAGTGTAGAATTTAAAACAAGGGAAGTAATGTTAAGACTGTACATTGCGCTAGTTAGAGCTCATCTGGATACTGTGTACAGTTCTGGGCTCCACACTTCAAGAAAGATATCGCTGCTCTAGAGGCAGTTCAGAGGAGAGCAACCAGACTTATTCCAGGTCTGAAGGGAAAGTCCTACTCGGAGAGACTGAGGGAACTGAACCTTTTCACCCTGGAACAGAGGAGACTACGTGGGGACTTGATCCAAGTCTTCAAAATCATGAAAGGCATCGACCACATCAAACCAGAGGAGCTTTTCCAGATCAGCAGGGACACACGCACCCGGGGACACAAATGGAAATTGGGCTTCAAGGCATTCAAAACGGAAAACAGGAGACACTTCTTTACACAGAGAGTCGTCACAATCTGGAATAAACTACCCAGTGATGTGGTAGAAGCTGAAAGTTTGGGAACATTTAAAAACAGACTGGATAGGATCCTTGGATCACTTAGATATTAATGAACACCAAACGAGTACGATGGGTCGAATGGCCTCCTCTCGTTTGTAAACTTTCTTATGTTTCATTTATGTGTATTTCAAACACATGCTTTTCAGAAGGTGTATGATGAATTAACAAATAAGAACCCACATTTCTTCACTGTTCAACCCACTGACTTACCGTTTCAAACACTTTTTTTAGGCATAAACCAGCAAATGTTCAATTGGAAAGTCTAGTCCACGTTCCATTGCTGACCTTGTGGTTTGATATTGGTAGTTGCTTTACAAAACAAGAACACGTAGTTCAAAATCACTCTACTGCTGTCTGACTGTGGTGACACAACAGTGTTGGATGATATGATTGATCAAAGATAGACACGCTTGATTTTTTTAGCTTTTTGTTTAATTCTATGTGATTCGATATGATATAGATTTATTTTTATTACAATAAGTTGATATAATTACAATAAGAGGCATACCTGCGAAAGTAATTGCTGTTAAATTACAATGCATAATGTAAAGCATGCAATGCTAAAATGTTACATCTCAGCTTCAACTTTGGAACTTAAAATAGCTGACATGTTATAATTGTATAATTTTGGATTATGCTCTGCACATACCATGACTCACCACAAAACCTGGTGAGATAGTAATCAGAAAAGGTGCTTTATGAAATGCAAATGAATCAATGGCAAGGATTTCTAGTATTACATCTTTGCAATAATGGAAACTTTCAATGTTCTGAGCATGAATTTGAAAGTTGTTATATGGATTACTTAATAATGATGATGGTGGTGTTGATGCACATGATTTATAACAATGCTTATTTTATTTGGTTTATACTTTATTCAAATACAGATGCAATCATTTAAAATGCATTACACACCCAATTCATTTACAGCTTTCTCAGTATAATATTTATTCATAAAAATGTTTATAACAAAATCAGTATAATCTGTTTCTCTACTTAGCAAATTAGAAAATATGCGTTGGAAGCAGGACATGGACTCATTTTATAATTCAGTGATACTGTTTAATAAGCAGAAAACATCTTATAATTGATAATATTATCCATATTGACTGTGCATATTTGTGATGCATCGTGTGCTTCAACATATTGATAGTGTGTGTGTGTGTGTGTGGCAGTGTGTGTGTGTGGAAAAAAAGGTTTAACCCACTTCTGACGTCAGGTCGCTTGGTATTTTACCTTTGCGTTATCTTGCAACTCACAGCTCAGCAGGGAGATATCTATAACATATAGAGCAAACAGCAGCAATAAGGCAAATGCGGGACACAGGTTCCAGTGTGCCGTTATCCCTTTGCATTCAGCCTTCTTTAAACTAGCTTTTGGTATCTCTGGCATAGGAAACATTTGCTTAGTGGCTGTTGAGCCGCAGAGAAACCGCACAGTCCATCCGTAGCGACACTTGGGAATGGAGCACCAGCCGTAGTCGCTTGGTTTGCAAAGGCAAGATCGACTCGGATCTGTTCATCACTGCTCATTTCGTCCAAATAAGAAAGAGGTAGAAACATCCAACATGTCTGCAAAGGAGAGACAGAAAGCAAAGGTGACCAAAGACAGCGTTACCTTGCTGCCTTGCTTCTATTTCGTTGAGGTAGGTGTTTCTCCATTTAAGCATCTTCAACATGATGCGGATCTGTATCTATGGTGTAGCCTAGACAGGGATGATGTTCCCTGTATGACTGATAGAAGCTATACTTTGTAGAATGCAATGTATTTTGTATTAAGTCAGTAACCCTTTCACATCAAGCGTGGTTTGGTGGATTAAAGGGATTAACTGCTATTCAGTAACTAAGCTATATTTGTATGAGGATCACGTTTAATAGAATGTCTCCATAAGCACTGGTATTACATACCGGAGCTGCAGATTTGTATTAGTTTATTTATGCACTTAACACCCAAACTGGTCTATTTATTAGACAGGTGGTATAAAGCAGGACGAATTCTGTCTGTTTATAATGAATCGGTGGTTGATTTTAGCAGCCAGGTTGGAAAACTTGAGGAATGTGAAAGACTAGGTCTGATTCAGTTAGTTGTACTTATTAAAGGTGCAATTATGAATATCTCAGCCCTGTGTCATGCATGTTTACAAATTCGTTACAAAGTGGCAGACAGGAGATGTGCATGTATAATTGGACATGATATTCAAATCTAAAATAGACTCAATATCGTTTCATGATCATTTACCAGTTTGGGGGGTTTTGGGTTTTTTTATCGTCAGGTTTTGTATGGACTGTGAGCAAACGGTTGGTGTGTTTGCCATCAATGGTGCAGTTTTACCTTACCCCAAAAAGAGAAGCCTTACTGGGCTGCATGCATCCAGTTTTGAAGTAGAACATGAATAAACATAATTCCAGATTACATAATAATCTAATCATACAAATACTGTATATGTGACACATATTACCTGCTGTGTGTGTAATTGGAATCTAACATGCAAATGGGTCACTTGTAGAATAGTAATTCATTACATCCATCAAATGTATTACATTGTTGCATGAAGAAAGGCATTCATAATTAAAGCAGGGCATTTTAATTATGAAGTATTATCCAACATTCATTTTACTTATGTATTTCTCTCTATTCTGATGTTAAGTGGTGATAATTTCTCATGAAAAACTAAATTTTTAAACTTGCTTTCAACACAAGATTCCACTTATTCATTTAAAACAATTTGATTTATTGATTGATCGAATGTATACTTTCGAGTAACAAAATATGATTTCCATACAGCGACAGTTGTTAAAATAATGTTAAAATAACACAAAGTACCCTTCTATTATAAAATTGTATATATTTTTAACACAGATTTGTTGTGATATTATGTTTTTATTCGTTCATTTTAACACACACATGTCCTGTGTCTGTATTATCAGCATATTTTGTTGTTTTTGAGCATTTATCTGATTGGTTGTCCTTTCTTTAATTACTGCACAATTAAATGTAGGCCTAATATATTCTACTGAATGACATTAGTTTATGTTTAAGATACAGTATTTATATTTATTTAGAAAAGCAGTATTAAACCACAATTTCATTCTAATACTTTAAAATATAAAGCAATAAAAGCAGACCTATTATCTAATGTCCTTAAGTAAAAAAAGAAAGGTATAGGGTGAATGTGTATTACTTGTTAATATGCTGCCTCCACACTTTTCCAATAAGTTATCTATACAGGTAATGAGTAGAAGACTGTTGTTCGTGGAACAATATAACCTGCACCTGACCCTAATCCTAACCTTAACCATCTCTGAGAGGTTGTGTCAGGAATATGAGCCACACAGCAAAATCAGGTAGCAGAAGACAGGGTTCCTCCAATCCACAATTCAACAGGTTTAATTGGTCTCTCTATATTATTACTTATTCAAAACAAAAACTAACTTTTAAATTGATTTAATTAATTGAATGATTGGAACAGTTAACTTACAAGGAGTTCAGGACCTTTTAAGACTGGACCTTTTGAAGAATACTGGCAGTCAGAAAGCAGCTATGGTCTTAACTATATTTCATTTCTTTCTGGTGATGGAATACATATTAGGAAAGATATTAGCATTCATTCTTCCTGTCAGCACAACATGATGGAAAAGTAAAGAAAAATGATTCCTTGCATGACCCACAAATAATGGCTGGGTAATGAAATATATTTTCTGAAGAGATGCAAAGATTGGAAGAATATTCACTAATATAAATTAAGATGTTGAAGATTAGTATATGATTTGAATTAAATGTTCTAGTTTTGTCTATCACATCAAAACCTTATTGGGTACACTGCCCATTCAGTACAAATTCATGGATGTTTTGCTTTACCTGAGTAGTGTGACAGATTTCACCATATTGATGTATTCACATAACATATTTTGATAGTTTTACAATCCTGTAAGGAAGTGCAAACATATAAATAAAGAAATTGAGACTTTTGTGTAGTTTTCCTATTTACAGGCCAAAAGGATAAAGACAAATGCCAATGGTTTCTCCCCTAACATGGAGTAAAAGAAGACAATCTGTCAAAAATCTGTCTGGCCAGCTGAAGAATCAATGACCTATTTAGCCAATGACACCATATGATATTATGGGAATTAACTGGTTGCATTAGCAATTTATTTTATTCTGGGAAGACCAACTGAAAATAGAATGTGAAACAGTCTCCCCAGAAATATTTAATTGAACACTTTCAAGACGGAGCCCAATTTCACATTACAGCTCCTAGCAGGCTGCTGAACCAATTTGTGTACCTCGTGAATGATGACAAAAAATATATTTGGTTCCTTTGGCTACATTTTGACTAGTTTGTGCAATAATTGGTTCTGTTAAGTAATTCAAATGAGAAGGCCTGGTACTCCATGACTCAGGTTAGTTTGGTGCCAATCTATAAGCAATATTTAAAGTACTGTATTTAACATATCTTTGAGAACATAGGGTGCTCAGGCCACCAGGATAGAGACATATGGAAACTTCCATTAACTTTATATTCACATCTTAACAATGTTCCAATTTAAAACAACATGTGTTTTTAACAGTCTGTATATTAACTTTCTTTATAAACAACGTAAGTTCATTTTATAATTGAATTATTATATGGGAAATGCATCTAGCCGACTCAGATTTGCCTAGAGCTCTAGATTTAGAAAGAGGAAAAGTGTGTCATGGTTTCCATGTAATGAATCATAATTCAAACAAGTCTGTAAGCCACAGACGCTATTTGCTATAAAATATATATCACAAAAGTGGTGGTGGGTGTACATAAATGGTACAAGTGGGACATACTTTCGTAATAAGTGGAGACCTGTATCTTAACTTCGGTGACAAAAATAACCCAAAATGCATTATGGATTTCCAGGGGGAATGTTTACAACGGGACTGTGAATTTTGTAGATATAGTGTAGATGTATGGAAGAGAAGTAGACACTACTAAAAGGAAGAGAATTAGACCCTACAGACTGAAATTACACAAGTGCAGGACGTGTGGAGAAAGAAAGCAAATGGTGAAGAGATGCTATTACATCCCATATATTTCTGAAGTCATTGAGCAAGCCAAGGGTGCACTGCTAGTTGACTTTCTTGAACTGGATTGCTATATTTTTTTAATCAGTTCAATATGTGATGTATTCTACAATAACAATGGCTGCATTCTACTTAAACATGAATAGTGTCATGATATATGATAATGAGGCAAAGAAAGTTCTTTCCAGATATGTACTACTTTCCGCTTCTGTAAGTTTAGACCCTGTATCTGCTGCGACTAAAAATAAAACTCCGACCAAGAAATCTTCAATTTTTTATTCATTAATTATTGAAACTTCACTGTCACTAAAGAGTTTTTTTATGTTTGTAGTCAGTGGTAGTGAGGTACCAGGGGACAAATGCATGGTCTAAATATTAGGTAGCGGTACACTGTAAATAATTTTTTACTCTTGAAAGTACTTAGGTGCTGTTTTAAAATAAATTTGAGCAGTTGGTATTTATAATATTAATGGTAAACAGAGGTTTTCCTTTAAGTCATGGAAAAGAAATACTAAAGGGATCGATTAATTTTGAGAACATGCTTTCACTGTAAGCTCAGTGATGCAAGTCCATGTGAAGAATACAGATAACATGTGCAGCAGCTTATTATGTAAAATCTGTAGGGTACTTTATTATTGAGGTGGCACAACTGACCTATATTTCTGTCCAAATACAAACGGCTGGGAAATGTTTGTATAATACGCCATGGAATGATCTGAAACCTAATTTTAAGATGGGGAGGGAAATTATAATTTTAACAAATGAGTCATATTGAATTCATGTCATGCCCATGATCATTTTACCCAATAAATGCATGAGCTCAAATGTTTCTGCACTAATCACGGTTTTGTGGCCACTTTAATAATGTAAAAAAATAGAACACTGCAATAAAACATCAACAAGAAAATGACAACAGTTATTAATGGTCACATCTTCCCTACATTAGACACGACTACAAAACATTTGAGCCCGCTGTCTCATTGTAGATGCATATATGAAATGTAATATTAATAGGAGAAGTTATACCTTATTTATATTACTCTTGTGTAAATGAAATAGAGGACAGTAGTAAGATAACCAGGGGAAAGGGCACTCCTATTCATCTGATAGCTGGTAGCAGAATCTCATCAAACCATTACATGAAGTATCTCAGTGAGTCAGACTCTACAACCTTCTTGGCTTGTTTATTCTAGACTCACACAACTCCTTACGAAAAGCATGGCTCCTGATTCCAGTATGAAAAGCTCGTGCTCTTTATTCCCAATGGTGTCCTAGGGTCCTCATTTAATTGCTGAAGTAACCACCTGACTTGAGTATACTCATTACTTTTTTAGATATTTAATATCTGAAGAGAATATCTTAGTAATCGCCTTTGTTCATGACTAAATTAATTCTTCCTTGAGCTCTTCTTAATTGTATCCTCCATGTGATGTGGTGTCTAGCACTGAAAGGGTATGACAATTGAGTTTGTAGTAATCTTTTTAATATCCATTTTCTTCGGATGAGGATATTTCTGCATCAACATAAACACCTAAATACTTGCTCTCAGCTGTTTCTCTAATTCATTAGCATTCATTAGAGATTTATAATGTACATTCCCACTATCTGCATGAATGTATTTTCAACATTAAATGACTTTCTTCAGGTGTCTACCCAGTTGTGAATAGTTTCTTCAGTCATTATGTATTTGTTTTGATGGTGTACACTTTGTATGTATCATTAACACATGTAAAATGGCTCTCCATCTACATTGTTAATACAACCCAGGAAGAGCAGTGTGTGTAAAACAGATCCCTGTGGTGTTCTCAATCCAGGTGGATACATTGAGACATGATCTTTCTGTGTCATGGATACACTCTGACACTGATGGCTGTTAGTGGATATTTTAATGACACCTTTTGAAATTGTGTTGATGAAAATCTTAATCGGTTATTCAATTGTTGCAATCTTTTCTTCCCATGAGTGAATGACACATTACAACTGGAAATGACTGTAATGCAAAATAGTAGCACTCAAATGGGGGAAAATGTCTCTTCTGTCATGGGCCATTGTAAACATTTTTACTAACGATGCAGCAGGAATGATAATACACTGAATGCATCAGATCTGTCAAGGTTTCTTTCTCCAAAGTTGATTCAGTGTTATATTCATTGACAAGAGAAAAGGGCAGTATTTCTTAGAATATTCAATTTCATCAGTGATTTGACATTTGACATTGACTGATCAAGATATTTTGTACGTTTCTCTTGTTTTTTATTTATTTATTCAAAATATTATTCTTATCAATGGATGCAGAATGTGCTTGTTGAACAGCTTGTGTTACAGGTACAAGCAATTTATACATACGTAAGTGTTTTTTTAATTATTTATTATTTGTATTGTGCTTTTTGACCTTTGAAGTCAAAAAGATCTCTGAACATGATTCATTTTAAAAGAAAACAGGTACTAATACTCAGTAATATTTTCTGGGCAGATTGTGCTTTTAGGATGAAATGTTGAATTACCAGTCACCTTTGCCGATTCTGCTCAGTATGAGTCAATTAGACATCTAACCTCAAGGGACCTCTCTCAGTTTCATAAAGCAAACAAACACTGCAGATCGATTGCGTCCTACATATCAAACAACCCAAAGTAAATACAGAAATACTGCATTAAGATGCGGACAGCGAAATCAGCGAGCAGTATATGGGTCACTGAGGCAGTATGTGACAGTGAATTTGAAAACCTAAGCAATCCTGTAGAACAATGCAAATCAGACCTTGAAAAAGGGCTGCGTTAGCCCCGGTGTCCAATATTTTGGTTCTTCCCTCATCAAACCCCCTCCCCCTCGAATATATTTTGCTGTTACTAAGAAGGAAAATGTAATATCTAGCAACAGCTGTCTCTTAGGAAACCAGGCACTCCATGCACTCTAAGATAATTGCTTAGCTGTGCACTGGGAAGTTTAGCACCAGAGTGGAAAATCAGCACAATACATATCAGAGTTGGCAAGATTCTCTGAATAAGTAATTTGCTTTTATAATTAATATATTTTGTTTTAATTGTTCTGCTGGCATTCCAATACACATTCAATTTTAAAGTCTAATACATTTAGGTACAGGCAAATGATCTTCAATAAGTCTACACACTGTGACTTTAAGACATGATAAATTGTTCTCCACAAAGGAGAGCAACCTAAATA